>NC_086319.1:26726834-27068084 GCF_036172605.1 Pelobates fuscus | reverse complement strand
TCCTATGCCTGCTTACCTTCTTGTAGCACTGCCATGCGGACTACGTTAGAGGATCTATTGTATAATCTACCCAGAAGCAATTGGTTGCTCTCAGTGAACTGAGATGATAATACAGAAGATCCTCTACTGTGGCCATGTTACATGACATGACTGTCAGAAGTTGGAGCGCTTTGCACTACTGCCGGTCACCTGAAAAATTTGCTCCCCCCACCCCCTTGCCGCCTTATGATTGTGCCGACCCTGGAGGCTTACATATGATTCAGACGAGATCTGAAACTTTTGCAGGCTGTTTTTAGACATACCCCCAATGAGATTATATCAATGATTAATTTATTTTTGTATTTAGGCAGTGCAGTGTTCCTTTAAAGTTTTATTAAATGTAAATATAATAATCCTTTAAAAAAAAAAAAAAAGTTTCAAAATTTAAAATGTTCAAAAAATGAGAAATGAAAATTTGATGACAGTTTTCTTCTTCCTCCTCCTCCTCCCCACCCAAGAACCCTTTCCATTGTCCTCGGTAATTAAAACATTTGCATGCTCAAAAAGGTTTTTACGCAACACACCTTAGAAACATTTCCTGTTCCAGTGAACACAAAAGTAAGTGGCCCAATGGATTTGGGCATCAAGCCAAGGGCGATTTCATAACCTGCATCTCTCACTGCTTGCACGGCTTGACTGCTGTTCCTGTAGTTGTGAGACATCCCGATATGCTGGAACAAGACAGAGTCGTAACAAATAGTCATAACTGTAAGCACAAATGGTCTACTGGTATGTACTGTATGCTGAATGTTCTATTTAATCTACTGCAACGCTGTATCTATAGAATTCCATTGCACACCTTCACAAACACACATTATAGTTTGGTAGTTTGAACTTACCATAAATGGAGTATGATGTCCCAGTGCAAGAAACCTCAAGCCTAAACCGTGCAGCATGTTGATCATCCCTGAATTAAAGAAAGGAGTGTTTTAGATAGTGCTTGTATTAGTTATTTGTGTGAGGTTACACCAGCTTTGCTTTGTCTGCACGTAATTTATACTTAATAAATTAACGAATTTCCACATGCTTCCCTGAGTTTCAAAATAAATGAAAAATAATGAAACTGTAGGGACACTGCCAAACTGGCTGCTTTGTGCCTCTTCCATATGCATGCCAGCAGAATTTTCCAAAAAACATCTGAATTTGTGAGTTTCACTCCTCCTGCGACTCAATTTTGGCATTTTACTCTTCTCTGTTTGCTTGCCGCACTTCTCCCCGCGTTTTCGAGGGAGACCGCGGTCTTAGCCGTTCAGGCTTCCTGTCAGAGCCACGGACTCCATTCCCCAGGAGTCCGCGGCTCAGTTTCGCACCCTCGCGTCACCCTGCCCGTTCACGTCGGCACTTAGCAAGTGCATTGATTTCCTTTCCACCCCCTTCCAGGACTCTCCACCTACACCACTACAGATGTCTGCAGCAGACAACCTGACACTACAAACCGAACTGCGCAAGCTAGCAGAAAAAGGGGCAATAGAGAAATCCCCTTTCCCGCATACTTTTCTAAGCAACATTTTTCTGGTCCACAAAAAAAACTGGAGACCTACGCCCAATTATCAACTTAAAAAAACTGAATCACTTTGTCAGGTATCGCCACTTCAAGATGGAGGGCATCAATCTACTCAGGGACCTCCTCTGTGTGGGAGATTGGTTCTCCAGATTCGATCTCAAAGACGCATACCTCACAGTTCCTATTGCTCACAACCATCAAACTTTCCTTCAATTCCTCTGGCAAGAGGAAATCTGGCAGTTCACATGCCTCCCGTTCGGACTATGCTCCGCACCATGGTGTTTCACGAAACTGATGAAACCAGTGATGGCGCTACTCAGGGGATTCGATCCATCATATATTTGGACGACATCCTGATAATGGCACAAGACACAAACCTCTTACGACAACACACAGACATGACGATGGCCTTACTACAAAATCTAGGTTTCGTAATAAATTTCCAGAAGTCAGCTCTAGAACCTTCCCAAAAGGTTCAATTTCTTGGTTTTATGATAGACTCCGTACAGGCGATTTTACAGCTACCCTCTGCCAAAATCAAGATCATAAAAAAAGACATTCACAAATTGTTATCAGCCCATCAGATTCGCTTACACGATCTGGCTTATACTATAGGCCTACTGTCCGCCTCTATCCAAGCCATTTACCCAGGATCTTTACAATACCGAGCCATGCAACGGCTCAAGACATACTACCTACACCGTTCCACCTCCTACGATCAGTACATCCATCTGACAGACGAACAAGGGTGGACTTTGGTCCCCATCCGAACAAGCACTGCACATCAATTGTCTGGAATTGATTGCAGGATCTTTCGCGATTCGCAGTTTTGCGAAAGACTTTCAACTGTTCACTAGTACTGCGCATGGACAACGTCTCTGCAGTGCGCTATGTGAATCGGTTAGGAGGCTCCCGATCCAAGCTACTATCCGATCTTACCAAAGATCTCTACCAATTCTGTCTAGAACTGAATTTATCAGAGCGGAATATCTTCCGGGCACGGACAACCTAGTCGCAGATTGGTTCTCTCGCCATTGGAGGGATGTAAGCGACTGGCAATTGGACCCCCGCGTGTTCCACCAAATTCATTGCCTTCACGGTCCCCTTACACTGGACCTGTTCTGAACCGCCAGACGGAAGCCTTTATCAGCTGGCTCCCAGACCCCCAGTCATGGGCAGTCGACGCCTTTCTACATCCTTGGCCGGAGACAGGAGCCTATGCGTTCCCACCTTTCTCCATGATCCAACGCACTCTTTACCGGGTCAAAGCCCTAATAGTGACGATAGTCATTGTCACTCCACTATGGAGAACCCAGACTTGGTTTCCAACCCTGTTAGAATTATCAGTGAACTGTCCGATTCTTCTACCTCGATCACCCGACATCCTCAGGAACCCAACAGGGCACTTTCACCCACTCACCCTTCAGGACCGGCTCCAACTTGTAGCTTGGACCGTTTCAGGGGATCTTGGAACGTCTCAGGACTTTCAGAGACAACTCAGGCTCTCCTATGGGACTCCTGGGCCCCAGGCACTAGACGAGCTTACATCGCTGCATGGAAGACATGGGTCAGCTGGTGTTTGGAAAGGGATACCGATCCCTTTTCAGCACCTCTGACGATCATCCTAAATTTTCTGTCTACCCTATTTGATCAAGGCAAATCCTATCGATCAATTAATGTACATAGATCAGCTATTTCTGCGGCCCATAATCCCATTGACAATGCATCAATAGGGAAACATCCTTCAGTCTGTAGACTTTTACGAGGGATCAGGCTAGCCAGACCCCCTCTTCCTAAATACTCCTGTTTCTGGGACATCACTCAAGTCTTTTCCCTTTTAGAATCCTGGCCCGCTAATGAAAATTTGACGCTACGTTAACTTTCGGCCAAACTGGCCTTACTCCTATGCCTGGTATCCTTCCGTAGGGTCTCGGATATTCGAGCATTTGATTCCCACGCAGTAGTCTTCTTCCTCCGGATTCTACCCTTACTTTCCAAATAGACAGTCACTCTGCGTGGCACTCTGCGTAAGGCATTATATAGATGCCACCACCACTCTACGGGACCCCTTCTCGTGTCTTATGTAAAACCACACAAACCGGTATCCGCCCCCACCGTCGCACGGTGGATCAGATGGATACTAGCGCAAGCAGGCATTGACTCAGCTTTTGGCGCACATTCAGTCAGAGGAGCAGCTGCATCCTCAGCCTTTCGTGCGGGGAGCTCCCTCTCAGACATTTTGTCATCTGCAGATTGGTCCAGAGAGTCCACATTCCGTACATTTTAGTTCAAACCTATGACACATGCTGCATCTTCTATCACAGGGATGTCGAACATGCGGCCCCCCAGATGTTGCTGAACTACAACTCCCATGATTCCCTGGCTGTTTCATTGAAAGAATCATGGGAGTTGTAGTTCAGCAACATCTGGGGGGCCGCATGTTCGACATCCCTGTTCTATCATATAGGAGCGTTAAAACAGCAAATATGAAGCCTCCTGTCTTGCCATACAATTAGGGATTATTCTAGCTTTAGTGACTGAATAATCTAAATTTTATTAAGGACAGGAGGCGAATATTTTCCGCCCCTTCTTTATTTTCACTTTCTAACACCCGCCTAGGTAAGTTACTATGCATTCCAGTCTACTGGTTACACACACTTTATACGCCATCTGCCATAGGTTCACGCCATAACACTTCTAATCTAGTGTTTGAAATGTTCAATATTAGTTTCAAAGAGTAACTACAATTTGTTCTTAACATACATGCCATAAATTGCATTCACCTAGTATGAGAACCTATACTCTCACGTCTTTTCTCTATTCCCTTAGTGTGAAAAATACCTACCTTCGTATGTATGGATCCTTCAAGCACGCTGAATATTCAACATGTTGACTACTTCAGGACTCCAACTTAGTCCACAGTTCATCGTTACAGTTTACACGGTTGACACAGACATATCATCCACCACAGCAAGAAAGAGGATATGGGAGGGGTTTGATGACATCATATAATACTGTTATACAATCTGATTGGTTGAACTTTTTACATTACTGTTAACTGTTCCTTTGCTGTTGGGAGGTTCAGTAAAGAAAGATAAAGCAAATATTTGCCTCCTGTCGTTAATAAAATTTAGATTATTCAGTCACTAAAGCTTGAATAATCCCTAATTATTGTTTATTTTGTAGGGCACCTGTTAGCACAGGTGCTGCCCTTCTTGCTGATTACTCCCAGGAAGCAGAGACAACCATGTGCAGAACCTCCCTACTTAAAGGACCACTATAGGTACCCAGACAACTTCAGCTTAATGAAGTGGTCTGGGTGCCAGGTCCATCTAGGATAAACCCTGCCTGCTGTAAACATAGCAGTTTCTGAGAAACTGCTATGTTTATAATAGGGTTAATCCAGCCTCTAGTGGCTGTCTCATTGACAGCCACTAGAGGCGCTTCTCACTGATTTTCAGCATTGAGAATGCTTTCCTATGAGACTGGCTGAGACTGGCTGAATGCGCGCGTGGCTCTTGCTGCGCATGCGCATTCAGCCCATGACGGGGAAATGAGGAGGAGAGTCTCCAGCACCGAGGGAGCCTGGCGCTGGAGAAAGGTAAGTGTTTAACCCCTTCCTCTCCATCCAGCCCAGCGGGAGAGGGACCCTGAGGGTGGGGGGCACCCACAGGGCACTATAGTGCCCCTTTAAACAGAGATATCTGGCTTCTCTGGGCCCTTTCATGGTTTCTGAGCCTTTAGTGTGCTTATGACTGAGCTCCTGGTTTTGACCAGGCTTATCCTTTGACAATTCGTGATCTCCTGGAATTGTGTGCCAGACCTGGCTTGTGGGATTAACCTGTTTGTGTACCAGACACAGGTTGTTCCAGTCCATAATTATGAGTCTGGCCTATTTGACCCTCTATGAGCCTGTATTTTTTGGACTGGTACACAGTTTTGTTTATTTTCTGTTTTCTTGTGTTCCTCTTAGGCCTGAATGATTTGTCTAGTCTAGTCCCGTCCTGTTATTTTTCTGGTTCTTATTCTACGTTTAAGTCTGGCCACTCTAAGATTTGGTAAATAACTTACTATCCCTCTGTCTTCGCCTGTGTTAGGTCACAGCCTCTCACTTTGCTTAGGATCCTCTAGCCAACTCTCACAATAAGCCATCAAATAGACTTAATTAAGAGAAATTAAGCCTCTTCCAATTAGGATATCCTTGGAGGAGGATCCATGACAATTGCTAATGTTCATGAAAACCATTGGCTGTTTGCCAAGTAACGACCATTACATTTTAGTAGGAGCACTCCTTACTACGCTCAGAAATACCTGCTACTCCAGCCCACTGTCCAAAAGCAACAACACGAAAGCCTCTATTATCCACCATTTTTTCATAATCAATCAGTCTGATTTCCTAAACAAAATAATAAGAAAAATATATGACAAGGTTAAATAAAAGATATATAAAGAGGTCACATAAAGGTTTTTCTTCTCTGGCCTACTTAACTTCATTCATTTCTCAAAAGAGATTACAGCAAGTGTACAGATCGGGATACTCATTACTAGTCATGCCACTCATTTCCCCAATGAAGCAAAAGGGACCAATTTAAATTTTTTCGGTATTCCCACTGCTTTTTATGCATTTAAATGGAACCAATCATGGCAATACTGCACATGCACACAAGATTTCCTAATAATACAATGGCATTGACATGTTCAGGGTTTCCCCCCCATTTGCTTTATTGGATAAGAGGCCTTGGCTGTTAGCATTTAGAAACACTATGATTAAAAGGGACACCAAATAAAGATTATTAGGGTCAAAAGAAGACCCACACCACAATATGTACATTTAAAAAGGGATGCTATAAGCATTAAAACAACTTTAGCTTAATGGCTTAGGTGTGTAGACCACGCCTATGCAGTCTTACTGCTCAATTCTCTGCTATTTACGAGTTAAATCCCTGTGTTTATGCAGCCCTAGTCACACGCCCCATGCATGTGATCTACAGTCTCCCTATACATTTCCTGTAAAGAGAGATCTAATGTTTACAGTTCCTTTATTGCACAGTCTGTTTAATTTAGACGTTCTTATCTCCTGTTTTGTTAATAGCCTACAGAAGGCTCGTGTGTGATTAAGATTTAATTAACAGAGCAGAAGATAAAAACTTCTAAAGTAAACACACTGTACTGCCACATATGACCACAAATGAAACTTTTATTTATTTTTTATTGAAGCCGTGTGATTCACAGCCAGGGTAAGTGTGGCTAGGGCTGCAAAAACAGAAACAAAGTAATTTAAAAGCATCGCCCACCCCCAAGAATTAGCATTTCATAGATATAAGATCTTATTGAAATGTGCATAAAGACTCTGAAATTCACTGAAATTCCAACCCAGTCAAAAGATATGACAAAAAGTAAGGATATACGGATAGGAGTACACTTGCTAAAAGGGAAGAGCTTGCAGGATCCTCCATAGACATCGGCGTTGTACTCTCGTGCAAAAAGTATAGAGTTGACATAAACTCTTTACAGGTGAATCGCCAAGAGGACCTTGCAGAAGGCGATGGCGACAGACACGAAGGACAAGTTCAGGCAAGTAAAAAAAAAAAAAAAAAAAAAAAACTCCACACACTACCCGATCTCCAGGCCACAGCACTGGAAGCAGAGTAGTCACCATGTGAGGTCTCCAACATAAGTAAAGTCCCCAGAAAGTGACAAAGCTGATTTAATACTTATATGGCAGAAAACTGAACTGTAAGACTGCAGAGGCATGATCTATACACAAAAACTACTTCTTTAAGCTAAAAATGTTTTGGTGCTTAGAGTATCCCTTTAACCAGGGGCCCCAATATTCTTTGATTTTCAATAAGTCTACATCTTTGTTTAGCAATTTTTTGCTCATAGCACACGGTTTCTGCTTACAGAACTATCTCAGAGTTATCGATATGACAGCTTAAAAAGCTTTACAGAATGTTAGTAACTGATAAAAACGTACAATAATAAAATGTAGAAAGAAAAAAAAAATAGATAAAACAAGTTGGTAGCTAGACATTTAATGCATAATTAAAAACTTTGACTTACCAATTTTAGGATTTCATCCAATAAGGACATATTGGCCTCTTGAGCTTTAATGGTGTGTGAAAAGAAGGCATATGTCTTTTTGGGGATGAGCTTCTCCTCTGTAGGTCTTTTAACTCCCACAATTAAACATGCAGAAGATATATCTTCTTGAATAATTCCACCAGCTTTAATATATTCCTAGTCACACGAGAAAACAGCAGAAATTAAAGAATGGGAGTGGTCATGCCAAACTTAAAATTACCTGTGATAATACAGACTACAGAATTTCAAAAAGAAAAATGATTTACAATAAAAAGTCCTTAACCCCTTCCCACAAGGCTATAGAAAATGATAACTGAAGCCATAATTCCTAACTGTCCCAGATTCTAAAACAAGACTGTTCCAGTTTGGGAACCCTGTACTGAATTATAGGTTATCATCTTTGAAATTATGGAAATGTCCCTAAAAGCACAGTGCCAGCACATTCTTCTGGGCCATGCACATGGGCAACCTGACCAGGCATGCGCTCTGGGCTAACACAACTTGGCTCATATCAAATGTTTGGAGATATGACTGACTAAAAACAAATGTTAGGGATCCTTTAAGAAACCAAACATTAAAGTGGTTCTTACCCCCCCCCCCCCACCCTCCCCACCCCCCCCCCCCCCCAAGAATCTAAAAGGTGCAAGAATGTATCTGACAGAGCATCATTCTGCCAACAGCTTCCAATCATTCTAACAAGTAATAACTTTTAAAATAATAATTTCTACTGAGGAACCATGGATTCTATTATGCTTGAGCATTTGTCACCAGACTTGCATTATATACATGCTCACTATGGTTTCCATACAAGGTCAGGAATTAGCCATCCTTTAATATACACACACACACACACACACAGTGTCCTAGGAAGTCTAGACACTGTATATTAATATTAGGTGAACACATAGGTCCAGGGATAAAGAAGTTGAAGGTCCACTACTAAACCTCAATTCTGAGGTTGCTTCCCTGGTAAGGGAAAAGTTCAAAAATGTTCATCCCTTCTCGGTATAATAAAGCCACACATAATGTGGGAGAAAAGCAGTCAAAATTACCCCAGCTTTTCCTGACTGTTAAATGAATTTATGTGGGTGTTAGACTCCTATTTCTCAAACACAGTCACCACCGAGATTGTGCCACTGCTTTTAAAGGTTAAATCACGTTGCCTGAAGTGGAGGATGTTGCCTCAAAATCTGGGAGAAAAGGTAGTTCTTTTATGAAAGTAACAGTTTTGCTAAGTGCCAAGTTAAAGTCTTCCTACATTCAATAAGCACAAGATAAAGCATTAAACTAAATGCAAGGTTTTCACTGTGAGTGCCCTACTCAGTCCATTTTACCTACTGAAAAGTACAGTCTATGTTTATAGAAAACAGCGTAGATATAGCCGGCAAACAAAAAAAGAGGCCTTGAATTCCTTCTTCAAAAGATCTGCCCTCTAAATGTTACTTGTATTGAAAACAATGATCCTGAAAATTCAGAAATGCTCAAACATTTAACCTTCGTACAATGAAAACACTGAAGAAATAATGTGGTATATAAAGAGACTAATGTTTCCATCCAGCTCATCTAGTTCTACCTGTGTAGTTCTGAAAAAATTACATTATATAACCTGCAAAGGTGAACATGTCTACTATAAAAAATAATAAAAAAAAATTATATAGTTCAAAACTCAACCACATTTACCTTATAACTAATGTTAGCATTTATGTCTAAGGCCTTTTTACCCACTTAATGCATCTTTTATGAAGTTTGTTAAAAGCAGAACACAATGCTAAAGACAATATTTGATACACTTTGTGAAACTCATTTCTAATAACCTATATTAAAAAGCAGACAGTCGCAGGCTAAAACGAATGCTCCTTAAAGAAAAGAGGTCTCTGTAAAATATGCCATGAAAAACTGTACAACTTTATTTTACTCCAGTGTTAAATCATCAAATGGGGAATATCGACAAAACTAAATTTGCTTTTGCCAACTTAATTACTAAAAAAAAAAAAAAAAAAAAAAAAAGGGTTCGCCTGAATTTGTTCATGGTGGAGGTTTAGCGCTTCCAAATATCGTCCCTGCAAACAATCGGGAAAAACCTATTATGATAAACCAGAAAAGGTGTTCAGAGTGAGCTTATCACTGTACCGCAAAATATATATTTAGAAGTACAGAAATTTGCTAAGTTTTCAATTTTATTAAAGACACGGAGGCTCCTATTATGCATATCTCTTTCTTTATTACTCTCAGCAGCAAAGAAATAGAGATAAATAAATAACTGAAATGAACAAAAAAATACAGTGCTCAAGCAACCAATCATATAACACAGGAAGTGACTATAATATGCTTGAAGCACCCACAATCCTCCTCTTTCTTTGCTGCTCTCAGACCAGTTAAGTACACATTTTTCTGCTCTGTGCTGATATTGAATTACCTTATACAGAATTGTTATGTTATTATTTGTGTGCTCCTAGTTTTAGCCTCAGGGCTTATTAGGAGCCTGTTACTTTATTTTACTATCGTTTCTCATTTTGCTGTGATTTTTCTGTCTCCCCCTGTGGTGTGCTCCCCTGGGGGCTGTTTGCTGCCGCGGTTGGCAGTGCCGCCACCCGCCCTCTCCCCTCCTTACCGCAGACCGCGGGTGGCCACGGGGTATCCCCTGCCTCAGTGCCTTTCGGCTACACGCCGGTGAGCCTCCGCTTAGCTCAGCGGCGGCTCCCGAGCGTGTGAAGGTCGGGTCGCGCTACTACTGCGCGCGCGCCCCCTCCTCCGCTCTAGCCGGCTGCCTCACCTCTCCTTGTGCGGCGGCCATCTTTTTCTCCTCCCGACCTCACTCTTCTGGTTGTTTGCTTCTGCGGACACCCAGTGCCCGTTTTTCCTCCCTCTGAACACACCACTGTGGGGTAGGTCTCGTTTTTGTACTGTAATCTTTTACTCTGTGCCGTGTAAATTTTCATTCTAGCTGTTTATGTTCCTTTTCCTTGATTTTCTCTTGTTGCTGCTCCTTCCTTTTTCTGGTCTATTTCCCCTTTGGGTTAATAAACCCTGAACTTTTTTTCCTTTAGTTTTTTCTCCTGAATACTTATATTTTCTTAATCTCTTTGCTTTCAGATTGCCTGTCGTTTTTGCAACTGCTTTTAATCATCACCTGCAATCATGCAGGATAAGGATGATGGTCCTGAGGGCCACATTGATGAATTCCATCAGGGGCTCCCTGAGGGACAGGCCGTATCTGAGGAGTTCCAAGCCTTGATGGACTCCACCATGGCATCCTCTCTCCAGAGAGCGCTCGCCTCCGATATGGGGGCTATGTCCTCCTCCTTCTCCCAGACTCTAGCGCAGTCTTTTTTGTTGCCCCAGGTAGCTACCCCTACGCTACTGGGAGCGGGTCCTGTCCCTGCCTCACCCGTAAGGCCAAGGTGAAGGCCAAACACCTCTTCTCCCACTCCATGATGCAGGTTATACCTGCCCTGACAGACTCGCCTGATGCAGTCACAGATGGTGCGCTTCCACCGCGCAAAAGAGCCCCTGGTCGGGCAAAAACGGGCAGATTATGGAAACGGGCTAGATCCCGTGAGGAAAGGTCGGAGAGCAACCGGAGTGAGGAGGATGACTCTGAGGAAATGGACTATGCTTCCGATGATGAAGCCGGCTCGGAGGAGGGAGCTCCCCCTGCCGTAGCATCCCATACTGGGGGCGCTATCCCTGCTAAGGGTGTTACTGCCCAGGGGGCGAGCGGCGAAGCGGGGCTTCTGGATCCACAGGGTAGCCCCCTGTTTGATCCAGACGACCTGCGTCATCCTCGTTCACCTGAGTGGGAACCACCCGAGCATATCGCCCGCTATATTGCACACAGGATGCGCACGCCACTCTCTAAGGAGAGTCGCAGTAAGCTACGGGCTGAATGCCCTAGACCTTCAGTCCCAGGATCGGCGTATAAGACGCCAGAGGTCGATCCTCAGATTGCTCAATTTCTTAATAAAAAAAAATCTGGCTGGAAACAGAAGAAGGGCCTAGATTTTTCCCTGAGAAACTGTCAGGACAAGATAATGGACACCCTTGGTCCTCTGTCTAAGGCCTATGAGGTTTTGGAAGCTGCCAAAGCAGGTGAGGCGGAGCTTGATATAGATGTGGCGATTGGCTGGGTACAACGTGCCATTTGCCTGCTAGGCAATGCCAACATGGCCGTATCCGCTGAGCGCAGGAAAGCAATCCTGCTAAAGATTGACCCGAAGTTGGCTACCATGGCCATTTCAGAACCTGGTCCCTCGGCTGAGGGGATGCGGTTTGGTGATAATTTTGGCAGTGACCTGGGGTCTTACGTGAAGACTTTCACAGCCATTGATAAGGCCCAGGCTAACATGAAGAGGATGTTTTCCCCTAGGGTTTTTGGAGGGGCCGGGCGCAACAGGAGCCGTCCACCCGGCTGTGGATTCTGGGGTTTGTCTCGAACCCAGAGAGGCTCCTTCTTCCCTACCAGGAATTTCCAAGAGCCCAGACCGGCTCCGTTCTTCCCCTCCAGAGGGAGACCCTGGAATTCCCGCTATCCGAGAGGTGCCTCGTCGGGCAGACGCCCTTATGGTGAATACCCCTTTTTTCCCTCATACACAAGAGCGGGTGGCGGGCAGATTGGCCCAGTTTTACGAGGCGTGGGCTACCTTGACAACAGATACTTGGGTTCTCCAAACAGTGCGGGGTTACCACATAGATTTTGTGTCCATGCCTGTTCAGCTCTTTGTCCCCAGGGAACTGTCACTCGCTCGAGATCAAGAAGAATTGATCTCCTCGGAGATCATGGAACTTTGAACAAGGGTGCAATACAAGAGGTCCCGTTTACTCAACCGGGGTTTACGAGCAACCTATTTTTGGTCCCGAAGAAAGGAGGGGGTGTGCGTCCAGTCATCAACCTCCGCCCCCTCAACGCCTTTCTTCAGTATCGTCATTTACAGATGGAAGGCATCCATTGTCTTCGAGACCTCCTTCAGGAGTCCGACTGGTTGGCCAAACTGGACCTCGAGGACGCTTATTTTACGGTACCTATAACCACGGTCCACAGAGATTTCCTCCAGTTCACCTGGAAAGGGAGACGATGGAAGTTTACTTGTCTGCCATTCGGTCTCTTCTCGGCCCCCTGGTGCTTCACCAAGGTCATGAAGCCGGTAGTGTCCTTCCTCCGGAGCCGTGGAGTGCGTTTGATCATATATTTAGATGACATCTTACTGATGGCCCAATCAAAAGAGCAATTACAAGTTCATGTTTTATGGACTACGTCCTTACTCCAGAATCTAGGTTTTCTCATCAATTCGGAAATATCGGTGTTGGATCCCACCCAATCGATAGAATTTCTGGGGTTTACGGTGGATTCCATACAACAGTTCCTATTCCTTCCGGAGTCCAAGATGAAGGCTATCAAGAAAGAGATCAGACATACGTTACGTGCATACGACCTCTCTATTCGGCATCTGGCGAGAGTGATCGGCCTCTTGGCCGCTTCAATACAGGCAATATTTCCTGGGCCTCTCCACTATTGGGCCCTTCAGCGATTAAAGGGCTCTCACCTGCGTGCAGGCCAATCTTACGAGATGAGGGTGAGGCTGGACGACGAGTCCAGAGACGAATTGACCTGGTGGCTGGCCCACATGGACGCCTGGAACGGGAGAGCCATATTCGGATCCGTCCCGGACGTCGTGATAGAGTCCGATGCCAGCTTACACGGCTGGGGTGCACGTTGTGGTACCGCGTCTACCGGAGGCTGATGGTCATATCAAGAACAAACACTCCACATCAATTGCCTGGAACGATTGGCAGGAGCATTCGCTATTCGCAGCCTTACACCGGAACGTGTGAATTGTTGCGTGATGCTCAGGATGGACAACGTGTCAGCGGTGCACTACATCAACCACCTGGGAGGCATGAAATCGCGCAGGCTAGCTCTCATGGCGAAGGACTTCTGGCGGTTCTGCCTTCACGACAACATTTCCGTGCAGGCGGAACATATTCCGGGACTAGACATCTTAACGGCCGATTGGAACTCACGCTACTTGAAAGACTCTGGAGATTTGCACTTACACGCTGCAGCCTTGCAGGGATTGGATCCAATTTGGGGCCCATTCGAAGTGGACCTTTTCGCGTCCCGTCTCAACACTGTTGTGGATCCAAATAATGATCTTTGTTATATTCAGAGGAAGCCCAAATTGTTGTTACAAGTGCACTTGGAGAAGAGAGAATTAGACACCAGACACCTGTTGGTATTCAAAATAAGCCTCTGACGTTTTATTCATCAGCTGGGTTTTATACATTAAAAAGTAAGTGCTTACGTGCAAATACTCTTAGAACAAAAATAGCAAGGGAGTACAGATAAGACATAGGGATGAGCGTCATGTACACATAACAAATAAGTTTCAAGGTAAGAGAACAAAAAGATTAGAGTAGAGACATCTTAGGTGGGGGCTCTCTGCTCCCGGGACTTAGACATATATGGTCTTAAGTGTTGTTCAAGCATCAAGCATTTCCTAATTCCAAGTTAGCCAATTTTAATATAGGATATCATTATACGACACCTATAAGCTTAAACCTTGGAATCAAGATAAATTCTATCACAATCCCCTCTTTTGATCCAAGGGTCACCCAAATGTCCAAGGTATTTCCAGGCCTGCTAGCCAAAGCCTGTGGGACTTTTATTTATTGCTTCACCATGGTTCCCTTGGACTGAGAGACCACCAGAATCAGCAGAGGAGAGTTCCTTCATTTGTTAGGCGAGGTAACATAAAACCTTTCCGAAGTCGGAGCTGGAATGTAAGTTAAGGTACGACCAACAGTAGGTTTGCTTTTACATAGAGAGGTTAGTAGACATGAAAAAAATCTAAAGGTTAGAAAAATAGCCATAATGACAAATACAGCTAATAGCAAAAAGTAAAAATTTTTCTTAATTAGTAAAGTCAACCATGTTCCTAGCCCAAATGTCCAATCCCAATCCCCAAAGAAGCCGTTATCCTGTTTGATATCCTGTACTAAGTCATGTAAATCTTTTATATGTTTATGGATCATAGTGCCATGGTCAGATAGGTTAAAACAGCACATACCTTCAATAGCTTCACATCCTAAGTCATGTTTCATTAGTAAGTAGTCAATGGCTGCTCTATTCTCAAGGATTGCCTTCTTATTTGCCTGGTTGTCCATAAGTAGCTCTTCTAGGGCCTGTGAAGTGGCATTTAAACCTTTTGCAAGGGAACAGGCTACAGCATTAACTACTCGGGTATTATACAGTGCTAAGCCTGGGACTCCTACCAAGGTGTACGCTAGGGCAGAGTATTCGGCTTTGGATAAGAGAGTGATTTCAGAGTTAGAATCTGAAGTAAGGGTGGTTTTAACATCTCTCCTGTCTCTCAGCAGTTTGTGTAGCTGGGTGGTTTTAGTGATCAGGTCAGATTTGGAAAACATGGTCATGGTTAGGTGAGAAATTGCACAGGGACCTCCTGTAATGTTACCTGGGACATAAGCATAAGTAATATTTCCACAGGAGAAAGTCCATCCTTTAGGAAGATAGACATTGTAGTGGTATCTCATAACTTGCCTACCAGTGGGTTGAAGGCATAAGAATATAGTTGAATGTAAAGTAGTAAGACTCCCGATAAACGGGATCTATAGTGTGTCCACATAATCTTATGTAGGGGATAACCCTTGGGTATATAACAAATGTAAGAACTGGAGGTGGTCCCAAGCCCAAGTGAGCTCAGGAGCACCAGAAAAGATTATATGAGTCTACCCTTTATGGACGAAATAAAAACACCTTTATTGTAGGGTATAAATTCCCTAGAAAAATAATAAAGGAAACTTATAAATAATACTAACACATCTAATAAATTATACATTTAGAATTTATTAGATGTGTTAGTATTATTTATAAGAGTAACATTAGGTGGCATAAGCAAGGCACATTGCATTCGGAGATGCCTTGCAGCATGTATGTGTTTTGGTTGAACTTGTGACAGTATGCTGTTGATATCATGCGGTGTGTATATGGTCACCGGATTATCTAAAACAATATCAGTGGCTTTGTCCAGGAGGGCAGTAACAGCCGCCACTGCCCTAACATATGAGGGGGCACCCCTGGCAACAGGGTCCAATCTGGTGGAGTAGTAAGCTATTGGTCTTTGTTTACCACCATGGTCCTGTGTAAGGACGGATGTAGCATAACCTGATTGCTCAGTACAGAACAGGTTAAAATGATTTCTGTAATCTGGGAGACCCAGTGCTGGAGCTGACGTTACCAGTATCTTAAGTGTATAGAAGGCATTTTCTGCCGCATGGGTTCATTTAAATGGTTTGTTTTCGTTGGCAAGACAGTCATACAGTGGTTGCATGTAGATAGCTACTGAACGCAGCCAAGGACGGCAGTAAGATATCAAATCGAGAAATGTACAAAGCTGGGCTAAGCTGCGGGGGGGTTTAATGTTTTGAACTGCAGTCTTTCTACTTTCCGTGAGATGTTTTATGCCCTGGGAAATGCAATGTCCTAGGAAAATAACTTTCTCTACACAAGCTTGCAGTTTCGTTTTTAACGCTTTGCAGCCTGCTTCTGCTAAGAATTTTAGCAGGGAAAGAGTGTTTACAATACAAGATTCCATATTATCGCAACATAGGAGTAGGTCATCGATATACTGCATTAAAATTACATTATTTGGCCTCTCCCATTCTTCAAGAATCTGGGCCATTGCCATGCTGTACATAGTGGGTGAGTTTTGTGCGCCCTGTGGCAATAATGTCCAAGTGTACTGCTTGTGTTTATGTGTAAATGCAAATAAAAACTGACTGTCGGGATCCAGGGGGACACTGAAAAATGCATTTGCCAAGTCAATAACAGTAAATACCTTAGAGGAAGGTGGTATTTGTGCCAACAAGGTGTGTGGGTTGGGAACATTAGGGGCAATAAGTTCATTTACAGCATTAATTGCCCTCAAATCATGTACCATACGGTAAACCACAGGTTTACCTTTCTCTTGCTTTTTCTTAATTGGGTACAATGGTGTGTTACAAGGAGAGGTGGTCTGGACAACTACCCCTGCCTGCAGAAACTCTTGCACAGATTGCGAAATAGCATCTTCCTGTGCTGGGCTTAGGGGGTATTGTTTTTGGTAGGGAGGTTTGGCTCCGAGCAGGAGATTCACCTTGACTGGGGGCACAGAGAGTCTGCCTGTATCTGTCTTCCCTGTAGCCCATAAGGAATCAGGGACTGAGGACAAGTCAATGGTAGGTTCTGGCACATGGCTGGGCATAGTTGCCAGAACATTTGAAAGAGATATCATTTGTTTGTCCTCCAAAGGCACAGACAATGTTACTTTTCCAGTGGGGCTATACTGGATATTTGCAGACAGTATATCACTGTCTAGTAGATTAACAGGGGTATGAGGGCTGACAAGTAGCCTTGTTAAAAGGGCAGTAGAGTCGTGTAGCTTCAATTTCAGCTTGTGGGTAAGGGGAATGTAATTTTCAATACCATCCACCCCTACACATGATAATACATCATTAGATTTCTCATACGGGAACACATATTTTTCCTGTAACATCGATTTAGCAGCGCCAGTGTCCAACAGGAAAGGGACTATTCGGTCCCCGGGTAGTGTAACATTGATAATGGGTGAGGGTCCTGCAGAGTCAGGGATATTTATAATATGTAGGGACACTGGTTTGCCAATTTCCTATTGGGGAGGGGGAGGTGGTTGGCTGTCTTGGGAGTTATCATTAGAATCCTGGGGTTTTCTATTTTTAGGAGGACATTTGCAGTTACGTTTAATGTGTCCTTTCCTGCCACAATTCCAGCAGTCTACCTGCCTTCTGTCTCCATCAGCTCTAGGGACAGTTACAGCCATTAGAGGTGTGCTCCTCTTTCTAGTATTTAGATTAGCTTCCACTGCTCTAGCCACCTTCACCAGATCACCATAGGTTAAACTTCTCCACTCAGGTCTAGCATTTTGGAGACCAGTCCTTATGGTATGTGGATACCATCCATGAAGCAGTTAATAAGCAGTCTGGTCGAAGTGGTTTCAATATCTGTGTAACCCAATGCCTCCCAAGCCATCTGTAGTCTGGTGAAATTTTTTTCTACAGGTTCATCTTTCCCTGGTAATATATCTCCTAATTTATGGGCTAGTTCCTCTGTCTTTACCTTAGCCCATTCTCTCATTGCAGTGACATAGCATGCTCCAGATGCAGACTTGGTTCTAAACCATTCATCTGTTTGCATGTTGCTTTTTCTGAGGTTATCTTCATGGGCATCAGTATATTTAGCAATTATTCTAGCCCAAATGGGGCCAGCTTTTAGTGCCACAATCTGTTTTAAATCCATCCAAGTACACTGGTAAGTAGCTTGAATTGTGGATAGAGACTGAACTAGAGCTAAGGGGGCCTTTTCAACATCTGCCAGCTGCTGTATTATTGCCAGTTGTTCACTGGGTGTCCAGGGCTTATATTCTTCCCAGTATTGGATACTTGAGCTCGGCTGTCTGTTCTCATGGTATACGCTCTCAACTTTGGGTATCATTGGAGTAAAAAATTGTGGATCTAATGGCCCCACTGGGGTGACTATGGGGGAAACTAGGGGTTCCTTTAAGTCTGGACTATCTTCCTGCTCTAATGACACCCATAGGTCTTACTGGGACACCATATGAAGTCCCACTGCGTAATATTACTGGAGAGAGAGGTTTTGATCTCCGTAAAAGGGAAATCGCCTGGCCTTTAGGGACCAAAGGAATCCCTGCATTATCCTGGTAAAGGGGTGGGTTTACAAGATTTTTCCCAGGATCCTGCCTACTCTGGGACCCTAGAGGTCCAAAACATTGATAATATGGTACACCTTTCCTGGTGGTTTCTCTACAACCACATTTAGTTAATTCAACAGCAGTATCATGCCATTTTTGTGCAACTTCTACTAAGTCATTATCTTCTAACCAACCTCTGTAATGTGCCATAAATTCACTCCATATATGTGGGTCTAGAGTGCCCTCTGAGGGCATGCCAGCTTTCGTAAGTAACCTCTTAACATTCTTAATTGTTCCTTGTCCTTTGTGATGCTTGACAATAGTCGAAGCCGTAAATCCCCCTTGGGTACTTTCAGAGCTACCCATCTTAAAACTTGTAAGGGTTAATTACTTCCTTACACAAGACAAACTGTACAATAACAGTGTATTTAAAACACTTAAGACCAATGCAGTCAGGGCCGGACTGGGAAAAAAATTCGGTCCGGGCATTTTTTTACCACAGCGGCCCACTAAGAAGGGGGCTGGGCAGAGAGGGTGTGTTTTGTCATCACCAATGACAAACACGCCCCCTCTCAAAGTGAGCATGTTGGTTCAATGCTCTTCCAGGGCAGACCATGCGCAGAGCTCTGCTGAAGAGCTTTAGCATGAGAAAAAAGCCCTGTATTTGTTCTGCACAGCGCAAGCAAATTTAATAACATGCTTGCACTGTGTTTCCTTGCAACTTGTCTCTGGTGTCTCTATAAATGGATACCAGGAGACAAAAATGCCAGGAAAGAGTATTGTGTATGTGTTTGGAGCCTGCTTGTGGGATTGCGTGTGTGTAGAGTGAGCTGATTGTGGTGTGGTATTGTGTTATAAGGTCGGTTTTAGTCGTGTTGTGTTTGTGGTGTAATGTAATGCATATGTGGCTAGGGGCTGTAGAGAATGTGTATAGGGGATGTAGCAAGAGTGTGCATGCAGGCTATAGTGTGTGTGTGTGTGTGTGTATAAGTGATGTAGTGTTTGTAGAGAGTGTGTGTTTAGGAGTGTAGTATGTGTTTGCTTACAAGGAATCTAGTGTGTGTATGTATGTTTGAAAGTATTGTGTATGTGTGTGGTGCAGTGTGTCGGGGGGGGTTCTGTGTGTATGTGAGGGGTGCAGTATGTGTGTGTGAGGTGTGATGTGTGTGAGGGTGCTGTGTGAGTTTGATTTGTGTGAGGGTGCTGTGTGTGTGAGAGTGCTGTGTGTGAGAGAGTGCTGTGTGTGTGAGAGAGTGCTGTGTGTAATGTGTGTGAGAGTGCAGATGTGAGAGTGCTGTGGATGATGTGTGTGAGAGTGCTGAGTGTGAGAGTGCTGTGTGAGAGTGCTGAGTGTGATGTGTGTGAGTGCTGTGATGTGTGTGAGTGCTGTGGATGATGTGTGCGAGTGCTGTGATGTGTGTGAGTGCTGTGATGTGTGAGAGTGCTGTGGATGATGTGTGTGAGAGTGCTGAGTGCTGAGTGCGAGAGTGCTGAGTGTGATGTGTGTGAGAGTGCTGAGTGTGAGAGTGCTGAGTGTGAGAGTGCTGTGGATGATGTGTGTGAGAGTGCTGAGTGTGATGTGTGTGAGAGTGCTGAGTGTGAGAGTGCTGAGTGTGATGTGTGTGAGAGTGCTGAGTGCGAGAGTGCTGAGTGTGATGTGTGTGAGAGTGCTGAGTGTGAGAGTGCTGTGGATGATGTGTGTGAGAGTGCTGAGTGTGATGTGTGTGAGAGTGCTGAGTGTGAGAGTGCTGAGTGTGATGTGTGTGAGAGTGCTGAGTGTGAGAGTGCTGAGTGTGAGAGTGCTGAGTGTGAGAGTGCTGAGTGTGAGAGTGCTGAGTATGAGAGTGCTGAGTGTGAGAGTGCTGAGTGTGAGAGTGCTGAGTGTGAGAGTGCTGAGTGTGAGAGTGCTGTGGATGATGTGTGTGAGAGTGCTGAGTGTGAGAGTGCTGAGTGTGATGTGTGTGAGAGTGCTGAGTGTGATGTGTGTGAGAGTGCTGAGTGTGATGTGTGTGAGAGTGCTGAGTGTGAGAGTGCTGAGTGTGAGAGTGCTGAGTGTGAGAGTGCTGAGTGTGAGAGTGCTGAGTGTGAGAGTGCTGAGTATGAGAGTGCTGAGTGTGAGAGTGCTGAGTGTGAGAGTGCTGAGTGTGAGAGTGCTGAGTGTGAGAGTGCTGTGGATGATGTGTGTGAGAGTGCTGAGTGTGAGAGTGCTGTGGATGATGTGTGTGAGAGTGCTGAGTGTGAGAGTGCTGTGGATGATGTGTGTGAGAGTGCTGAGTGTGATGTGTGTGAGAGCGCTGAGTGTGATGTGTGTGAGAGTGCTGAGTGAGAGAGTGCTGAGTGAGAGAGTGCTGAGTGTGAGAGTGCTGAGTGTGATGTGTGTGATGTGTGTGATGTGTGCTCTGTATATATGTTAGAAGGTATTATGTCTGTGTAGGGGGTAAATAAAAATATAAGTAAGCATTATGTCCCCCCCTCCCTTCTTACCTTTTAGCCTGGGAGGGGGGGACCGGCACGCTGGTGAGTGGGAGGGGGGGGGACCGGCATGGTGCAGCTTCCCTGGTGGTCCAGCGGTGAGTGAACTCTAGCCTGCGGGCTAGAGTTCACTCTCGCGAGATCCGGTCGTTGCCATGGCAACGCTCCGGATCTCGCGAGAGGAACCCGGCGGAGCTGCAAGTTAGAGCTCCGCCGGGTTCCTCTGCTGGCAGGCTGGCTCCCTCCCTCTCTCCCCGCCGGCGGCCTCCTTTGATAGCATGTGGGCCGGGGAGAGAGATCTTTGATCTCCCCACCGGCCCTCCATGGAATACAGCGGGGCCGGTTCTAGGATAGTGCCGGCCCTGCAAAGACCGGCAGGGGAGATCCTGGGACCTTCCCCTGCCGACCGCGGCCCACGGCCACCGCGGCCCACCGGGCATTTGCCCGGTGTGCCCGATGGCCAGTCCGGGCCTGAATGCAGTGGAATTTTCACAGTTTTGTCTTCTAAACACAGATCTGGAGATCTGCCCTTGGAGGATTCTAACTCAAATTATAAAACAAATGACAAGGCAAAAAATAAAAATAACGTACAACCCACAGTTATAATCCACTATCTAAAGATTCCTTTCACAAGACATAACAACCTCCACCTGAATATAACCATAATACCACAGAAAACAAGTTCTTTAGATCAGATGTTTTTAAAATCCTTACCCACCCGGACAGGGGTCTCAAAGAGCACCAGAGAGTCAAAATCATTTATAGGTAGAAAAATAAAATCTTTTTCTTACCCACTGCAGCTGATTAACTTTCTGGGCTCTGAGACAACCCTTCTGGGTCCGGATGAACTGGATTCGTCTGATCCCGGGGTCACGGCACCAAATTGTTGTGGATCCAAATAATGATCTTTGTTATATTCAGAGGAAGCCCAAATTGTTGTTACAAGTGCACTTGGAGAAGAGAGAATTAGACACCAGACACCTGTTGGTATTCAAAATAAGCCTCTGACGTTTTATTCATCAGCTGGGTTTTATACATTAAAAAGTAAGTGCTTACGTGCAAATACTCTTAGAACAAAAATAGCAAGGGAGTACAGATAAGACATAGGGATGAGCGTCATGTACACATAACAAATAAGTTTCAAGGTAAGAGAACAAAAAGATTAGAGTAGAGACATCTTAGGTGGGGGCTCTCTGCTCCCGGAACTTAGACATATATGGTCTTAAGTGTTGTTCAAGCATTTCCTAATTCCAAGTTAGCCAATTTTAATATAGGATATCATTATATGACACCTATAAGCTTGAGCCTTGGAATCAAGATAAATTCTATCACAACACGCAAGTGTCCAAGTTTTTCAGTTGGAGACCAGATCCGGCAGCAGTGGCGATGGATGCGTTCCTTCAGGATTGGCCGAATGCTCGGCTTTACGCCTTTCCCCCGTTCAATCTGATAGCTCGCACGCTGTCGAAACTGACTCAACACGGCTGCTCGATGGTGCTGATCACGCCACTGTGGCGGTCTCGAGCTTGGTTCCCTCGGTTACTGGAGTTGACCGCAGATTACCCATGTCTAATACCAACCTTCCCGAATCTCCTGAGGGACCCGGATGGCAACTCGCACGAGTTAGTGGACCGCGGCCTTCTACATCTGATGGCATGGCCCCTTTCAGGGGACCCTGGACTATCGCAGGAGTTCCGCAATCAACTCTCGATCTCCTCGACAATGCATGGGCACCGGGTACTCGAGTGGCATACCGATTCGCCTGGCGAATCTGGTCTAGTTGGTGCGTGGGACGGTCAGTTGTTCCCGTATCTGCCCCTTTGCATATGATCATGGAATTCCTTACCATGTTTGAATCTGGGAAGGCGTATCACACCATTAATCTATGCCAATCCGCTATATCAGCTGGGCATCAAGGTTTGGATGGTTCGCCTGTAGGGCATCACCCCTTCGTATGCCGGCTGCTCAAAGGGATTCGTCTCACTAGACCACCCTGTGCGAGATTCACTGCCTTTTGGGACGTGAATGTGGTTCTACGATTTTTGTCATCTTGGTATCCAAATCAAGATCTGACACTGAAACAGCTGTCGGCTAAGGTGGTCATGCTGTTATGTCTGATTTCTTGTAAGCGGGTGTCGGATGTTCGAGCACTTGACTGGAATGCCATTGTGTTTACCCCGGAAGGCATCTCCTTTAACATATCCAGAAGGACGAAGTCAGCTTCAAAAGTGTTCGTTTACCCTAGATTCCAAGATAATCCTGCTCTCTGTCCGGTCGAATGCCTTCAGGCCTATCTAGAGGTTACTCGACCGTTACGATCCCCGGATTTATGCCCCTTGTTCATTTCGTTTCGAGCCCCACACCTTCTGGTGTCTACCCCTACGTTGGCAAGATGGGTTCGAGAGTTGTTGACTCTGGCCGGGATTGATACGTCCAGATTCACCCCTCATTCAGTCCGTGGAGCTATGGCCTCCAAGGCTTCGGCTATGGGCTGCCGCTTGGAAGATATTCTACGTGCAGCGGATTGGTCACGGGAATCGACTTTTTGTGATTTCTACTTGAAGCCGATTGACCATTTTGCATCTCAAGTGGTTTCTAAGCTTTGAACTTGCATAATAGGAGCCTCCGTGTCTTTAATAAAATTCCCAGATTTTACTATTAACATGACGTAAAGTCATGATTTTATTAAAGACACGGAGGCGAGTATTATTCCCACCCACCCGGTTGTGGTTGGACATTGGCTGGTATGGTGGGTAAGTATGGTAAGTTCTCTATTGGAAGTTTTGATTTTTATGTTTCAGTATCTGACGTTCTATGTATTGGAGAAATGCGTTTATGCTACCAATTGATATATTAACATATTTTGGGTGTGAAGAGTTGGGCTTGACTTAGTGATTTACTTGTTTGTCGTTATGCACATACAGTTGGAGCCCAGATATTACCATATTTTTTCTATGTCTCCTTTAGCCTGAATTTCTCATGATTTTCCATGTTGGAGATGCTGTTGGCTACGTTAGCTGAAGTTGGATGTTCTACGTTTTGGTCTTCGTTATCCGCAAGAAAGAGGAGGATTGTGGGTGCTTCAAGCATATTATAGTCACTTCCTGTGTTATATGATTGGTTGCTTGAGCACTGTATTTTTTTGTTCATTTCAGTTATTTATTTATCTCTATTTCTTTGCTGCTGAGAGTAATAAAGAAAGAGATATGCATAATACTCGCCTCCATGTCTTTAATAAAATCATGACTTTACATCATGTTAATAGTAAAATCTGGGAATTCTTTAACAGAATTTCAACCTAACAGAATGGTGTTTGCCAGTCAAAATTTGGTCCAAATATGGTCAATATTCGCAATTTTGAGCATTCAGTTGTGTATTTAAAACTTAATTCCGGCTGATCCGTGGATTCTTAATTTGGTTGCTTTCTTTGAGTTAGTTGCTGTCGCCTAAGCATCATCTCCTTTTTTGGCACCATGAACGAAACACTGAATGAAGCAAACAAACCTATTTGTCAATTAACCAGGTTTTTTCAGGATAGGTTTTTTTGGCCCTTCGGAGTTACAAAGTTCAGACAATCCGCCAATCAGCCAAAACTGTGACAAAGTGGAATTCGTTTGAAACCAAAATGTAATATCCACATTTAGGCCACAATTGGTAAATTGTATACATAGTGGGAAATTCAGTGCTATGACGGAGGAACAAGTCTACCTCTGATTATTGAAGAAATGCTAAGGGGGTCCATTCTCTAAATCAGAAATTATATAAAAAACTGGCAAGTTCATGCAAATGATAGGCCAAAATTACCATGATGAAACAGAGCTGATTTTGAGAATGTCAGATTCTTCAAAGAATAGACACAAAATGAGGACACACTCTTAAGCATAATAAAGCATACATGGACGGGTTACTAAAACCACCATGAACATTTCTGCTTTTAGAAGCATTCATGGTGGTAAAAAACTGTATGTTCTGTGTTTCAGCTGGAAACACTGCAGACACAGGAGCAATTTGCACTTTTGTACTGGCGACTAGTTGCACCACCAGCAAGCTTGGCTTAGGCAAACTTAACTCTATTCTGGACTGCCTAATGGGAATTTTGTCCAATTATTATGTCTGACATCAGCATGTTAGCAAAATATATAATGAGATTCTCACTTGTAGGCAGTGACCTTGCTTCAGTGTCAGTTATTCAATTTTTTATTTAAATCCACTCTTCCACCTGGCTTAGAGCATGGTCATGCACTCTGAGCCAGTGAACTGGTCAAATGCAAGTTTCTCTATGAGAAGCATTTGATAGGACCAAGAGACGGCATCAGTAATGTCAGACAGGACGTGGAATCCAGAGAGAGGAGCCTCACCTGCCGCTGGATTCCAGGTAAGTTTATAGGTTCTTTTTGCAGGTTTATAAGGTGAGACCCAATGAATAATGGCCGCTAAGGTATTCTAAAGTAAAAAAAGAAAAAGTTGTTGGTAACTCTTTAATTCAACCAACAAGTTATCAACCTACTTAAAAGGGATTTCCTTCAAACTTCATTATCAATATTTATGTGTAGATTAACTTGGCATTATCCTGTCCTCTGATAAGTATAACTCAATTTACTTACACAGCGTTAACAAGCTTTACCATTCAATCACTCTCTGGTCTCTCACACAATTATCTTTAGCGGTTTCTTCTACATACAATGTCCCTTGTCTACGTTGTTAACCAATGCCTCCACTTGAATATTATTAGGCCTTATTCTCTTCATCTACATATGTTGTCTTGCTGCCAGCTGAATACATACCAATTTTCTTTTTTCCCTGTTTGGCATGGTACTCTGCCCAATTCTTTTATACAGTGAGAATTCATAGAGCTTTCAAAATAAATTTCAGTTACTTTGGCCTTTTGCATGGACATCTGGTTTTCTCAATGATGTGCACTTAATCTACAGGTTAGTTCAGCTGCCAGTAACATATACAATGGATTCTATGTGCAAAATTAATACATGGTTTTAATAAGTCTACCTTTTCATGGATGGCTCGTCTGTTGGATGGTTGGACCAAAACTTTGTACCCAAGATTAGTAAGCTCTTTCACATGCTTTGGTGCGAGTGGAGCTCTTCGTTCCCAAACATTGATGTCCTCTCTTCGAATGGCTAATACAGCCCGATGATGATACCGCACCAAATGGGCAAACCGAACATTATACCTTCTGCACTTCAATGCTTGCCACATGTTGTTACCTAGAACAAATTTTATATATAATATAATATAATATCTATATATATATATATATATATATAATAAAATCACAGAATAGATACACTGGTCAGTCATAACATTTAACCCACAGACAGTTGAAGTGAATAACATTTGTCATATAGTTCAGGATCACTGATGCATGTGGGGAGTGAAGGTTTGATAATATTTCATATTAATTAATTAAGTATGATTGATTGATCACTATTGAGCAACTCAAACATTTATAAATATTTAAAATGGCACCGGTAAGCATATAAGCACACATAGCACATATTACTAGATGCAGGCTTGAAGGCCACAATTACTAGATGCAGGCTTGAAGGCTTTATGCCACAGCTATTAAAAGCTGACACAGCATTACATCAGTTTACTAAGCTGACCCAGCACTATAAGCTGACACAGCACTTCAGCAGTTTGAGAAACTCATGTTGCCATCAAAAAACTTATGTTGCCATCTCTAGAATAGTACAAAGAAAGCTTGTAGATAAGAGATAATTAACCGCACTAGACTTGGCATAAGTTCTGGTGGTCCTGAACAGTCTGGCCAACTGCCAGGTCCATCCAGATGCTTGTATCAAGGGCTTTTGCTGGGCTGCACTGGTAAGGAACTACTGACTGTCCTTGAAGACAGGTTTATAAGACTAAGGGAATCTTGCGCTCCCTTGGAGAACTACCCACCTGTAATGCGGACGCGTGTTACTGGTTTCTGCTGTTCCCAGAAGAAAGGGTCTCTCAGAGTGACTGCCTGAGTTCCCCCCAGTCATGTGTGGCAAGGAGACAACCAAGCTTCTCTAATGGTGATGTATACCTAAGCTGATATATCTAGATACTAAGCCGTTTGAAGTAAATGCATGCAACTACTTAAATGAGAGTAAAACTTACTTTGCTTAGCTCCCCTTGTGGATAATAAAATGTAGTGTGAATTCTTATATTCAACTTGGTCTCTGTGTGATTTCTCTTTCCTATAACTCAATGTACTCTATCCGAACTGGGTTGTGTGCCCGCCAATATCACGACAAACCTTATTAGCTATTGATTATTACTTTTTGGATATTGGTGCTTCATGAATTTAATGATTAGGCACAACGGAAGGCTAGCCCTTCCGGTCTGATCACACAGAAGAGCTACTGTAGCTGAAAAGCTTCATGCTGGCCATGATAGGAAGGAGTCAGAACACACAGGGCATCTCAGATTGCTGCATATGGGGCTGCATGGCTCCATGATCAGTCACAGTGCCAATGATGGCCCTACCAACTGCCGAAACAACCTTCAATTGGGATGTGAGCATAAGAACTGGACCACAGAGCAGTGAAAGAAGGTTGCCTGGTCTGATGAATCACATTTATATGGCAGCAGGATGAACTTTGGGAAGAAGGCAAGCCAGCAAAGGCAGGTTATGCTCTGGGCAACATTGTTCTGGGAAACCTTGTAATGGTTTGAGGAATGTGACAAACAGTTCAAGGTATTGATTTGGCCTCCATATTTCCCAGATCTCAATCTGATTAAGCATCTGTGGGATGTGCTGGAACAGCAAATCCAATCCATGGAGGCCTCACCTCACAACTTGCAGGACTTAAAGATTCTCCAACTAATGTCTTGGTTCCAGATACCACAGGACAAGTCCAGAGAACATGATTTGATGCATCCAGGGGCAGACCGACCACTCTGACACATCGGCCATGGACCGAGGGCCCATGGCAGTCAGGGGCCCAGAGCTGCAATGGCCAGCTGGGAAGATCCATTGATCTCCTCAATCTGACCAGTGTCATGTAAGACAGCTAGGTTAGCAATCTGTGAGACAGGCAAGAAGCTCTCCCTACCTGCTCTCTTATTCAGTGCCCGGGAGGAAGCGCTCTGTTTTAGACAAAAGGAGGCGGAATTTCCTTCTCACTTAGCCCCTCCCCTCTGTGGGGTTAAAGTTGAATCCCTACGGACCTCTGTGAGCTTCTCCTAAGAGCAGCACAAGCTGCAAAGGCCAGCGGTACCCGAGCTTCACCCCCAGCTCCTAGTGTTTAGTGATCTTGTGTGCTAGTGGCCTTCTGTGTGCATGTAGTGAGCTTGTGTTTTAATGATCCTGTGTGCTAGTGACCTTGTGTTTTAGTGATCCTGTGTACATGTAGTGAGCTTGTGTTTTAGTGATCTTCTGTGTGCATGTAGTGAGCCTGTTTGTAGTGAGTTTGTGTGGTAGCGACCTTCTGTGTGCATGTAGTGAGCGTGTGTGTATCAATGAGCTTGTGTGGTAGTGATCTTCTGTGTGCATGTAGTGAGCTTATTTGTGCATGTAGGGAGCTCTTGTGTGCATGAAGTGAGTGTGTTTTAGTGATCCTGTGTGCTAGTGATCGTCTGTGTGCATGTAGTGAGCTTAGGTTTAGTGATCGTCTGTGTGCAAGCAGTGAGCCTGTGTTTTAGTGATCGTCTGTGTGCATGTAGTAAGCTTGTGTGTGTGTGTGTGTGCATCAATGAGCTTGTGTTTAGTGATCTTCTGTGTGCATGTAGTGAGCTTGTGTTTAGTGATCCTGTGCTAGTGATCTTCTGTCTGCACGTAGTGAGCTTGTGTTTTAGTGATCCTGTGTGCTAGTGACCTTCTGTGTGCATGTAGTGAGCTTGTGTTTTGTGACCTTCTGTGTGTATGTAGTGAGCTTGTGTGCTAGTGATCTTCGATGTGCATGTAGTGAGCTTGTGTTTGTCAGTAAGCTTGTGTGTATCAATGAGCTTGTGTTTTAGGGATCTTCTGTGTGCATGTAGTGAGCTTGTGTTTTAGTGATCTTCTGTGTGCATGTAATGAGCTTGTGTGTGTCAGTAAGCTTGTGTGTGTGTATCAATGAGTTTGTGTTTAGTGAGCGTGTGTCAGTGAGCCTTTGTGTCAGTGAGCTTTCTGTAGCGAGCTGTGTGTAGTGAGCTTGTGCTTATATGTCAGTGAGCTGTGTGAGTTTGAGTGTAGTTAGATGTTTGTAGTGAGCTTGGATATGTCAATGATCTATCTGTAGTGAGCTTGTTATGTGTTCGAAGTAAGCAGCGTGTAGTATTATTTCTAAGGTGAGCTTAAATGTCTGTGAGTGAGCTTTCTGTAGTAAGCTGTGTGTATTGATTTTTCAGTGCTGAACGTATGCATCTGTGAGTGAGCTTGTGAATGTGTCAGTGAGCTTGTGTATAATGACATTGAGCTGTGATCTTGTGTGTATCTGTATGCATGTGTGTAGTGAGCTTGTTGTGTACACCGTGAGCTTTCTGTAGTGAGATTTGTGTATGTATGTGCAAGAACCAACATTTTGAATTAAAAAAAAGAAATTAAAAAAAATGTATACACACACACACACGCAAAATTCTATTAACAGCCTTACAGGAGAAGTTGAGAACATGCTTTTTTGCATCTTTGCAGTATGGACAAAATGCATTGCTAGATTTGTAACCAAAGCCAAATTAACTTATTGAAAAAGTGCAAATGCAATTATTCCCTTTCTTGTGTCATATGTCAATTTCATAGGGGTTGAAATAATGTCAATTTAAAACCCATCTTCAATTCATATGAGAGCAAACTTTTTTGAGAATAAATTATTTTTGTTTTCCCAACATGTCGAGACATGAAGTAACTGTTTTGCCACCAATATCTGAGAACATGTTGTTCAAACACACAAAATAACATTGTTTGTTAGATGAGAAACTAAATAAATAAAATATCCAAACTGTTGAATGTTGCTCTTTCCTGGGAATGACCGGTGTGTCTTCATGTCAACCAATGCTATAAAACTTATTTTCTGTAATTAAATCCAGAATATGGAGGTGGAGAAACAGGAGTGTTTCCATTTCTCTCTCATTGCAAAATGTGCCCTGGTTGTGCCTCGACTTGACTGGATTGTGATGTTAATTGCTAAATCATTAATATTTATTTAAAATAAAATGGAACATCGGATGAAAACATTATAACACACCTTGATGGGTGATTTATAAGTGATCAGCAGATTTCTGGTAATGGAAAAGAACTTTTATAAGTTTCTCATAAATATCAAAATGGAGAAAGCCAAAAGGCTACTGAAATAACAAAAAAGTACAATTTTAGCTGCCAACTATGCTATTTGAACATAACATTTAAAACCCCCTTATCAATTTTCCATAATTCTTTATTACATTACCAATAACTATTACACAATTTCTGTGAACAATACAGTCACCATTTCAGAAATACAACTTTACCAATCAGAGCTTCCTTTCATAAGCAGACACATGATCCATCTGTTGAGATGACCACCTGCTCGACTCCATGACTATATACCGCATGTATGAACGTACAGTAAAATTGGTGTCCATTGGATGTCTAGATTCCATCTAACAGACACACATGTACACTGTAACTATAGCCATGAAACTACAGTCAACACTCTCTAAATGAAAGGATACTTTTTTCCCATTGTACGTTAAATAAACAAAAAAAAAATAAAAAATCCCTGGTTCTGTCAAAGATCCAGAACATAAAAAAAAAAAAAAAAAAAAAAGGGGTCTATACCCAGGCAGAACAGAAAATATTTGGAGTAGTATGAGTCGTTTACAGCAGTGCTCCCCAACCTTTTTATCGCCGCGGACCGGTAAACGTTTGATAATTTTTCCGTGGCCCGCTTGTTTTAATTTAATAAGACAAAAAAAAACCAAACAGTCACATATATTAAAAAAAACACGCAGACACATACATAGTCAGAAAATCACAAACACAGTCACATAAAGACATAGACTCAAAATTGTGTGTATGTGTGTGTGAGCGGTGCAGTGTGTATGTGAGGGTGGCAGTGTGTGTTAGAGTTGCAGTGTGTTTGTGGGGCAGTGTGTGTAGTGTGTGTATGGGGGAAATGTTTGTGGGGCAGTGTGTGCAGTGTGTGTATGGGGGCAATGTTTGTGGGGCAGTGTGTGTATGGGGGCAGTGTGTGTAGTGTGTGTATGGGGCAGTGTGTGTATGGGGCAGTGTGTGTATGGGGCAGTGTGTGCAGTCTGTGTATGGGGCAGTGTTTGTGGGGCAGTGTGTGCAGTCTGTGTATGGGGCAATGTGTGTAGTGTGTGCATGGGGGCAGTGTGTGTATGGGGCAGTGTGTGTATGGGTCAGTGTTTGTGGGGGCAGTGTTTGTGGGGGCAGTGTTTGTGGGGGCAGTGTGTGTAGTGTGTGTATGGGGCAGTGTGTGTAGGGCAGTGTGTGTAGTGTGTGCATGGGGGCAGTGTTTGTGGGGCAGTGTGTGCATGGGGTCAGTGTTTGTGGGGCAATGTGTGTAGTGTGTATGGGGCAGTGTTTGTGGGGCAATGTGTGTAGTGTTTGTGGGGCAGTGTGTGTAGTGTGTGCATAGGGGCAGTGTTTGTGGGGCAGTGTGTGTAGTGTGTGCATAGGGGCAGTGTTTGTGGGGCAGTGTGTGCATGGGGGCAGTGTTTGTGGGGCAATGTGTGTAGTGTGTATGGGGCAGTGTTTGTGGGGCAATGTGTGTAGTGTGTATGGGGCAGTGTTTGTGGGGCAATGTGTGTAGTGTGTATGGGGCAGTGTTTGTGGGGCAATGTGTGTAGTGTTTGTGGGGCAGTGTGTGTGGGGCAATGTGTGTAGTGTTTGTGGGGCAGTGTGTGTAGTGTGTGCGTAGGGGCAGTGTGTGCATGGGGGCAGTGTTTGTGGGGCAGTGTGTGCATGGGGGCAGTGTTTGTGGGGCAATGTGTGTAGTGTGTGTATGGGGAAGTGTGTAGTGTGTGCATGGGGCAGTGTGTGTAGTGTGTATGGGGCAGTGTTTGTGGGGCAGTGTGTGTAGTGTGTTTATGGGGCAATGTGTGTAGTGTGTGTGGGGGCAGTGTGTGTAGTGTGTTTATGGGGCAGTGTGTGTATGGGGGGTAAGGAGGCTTTTTTAAAATTTATTTAATTAAAATTAAGATATTCATGTCCCCCCTCCCTTCTTACCTTTACTGGGAGGAGGGGGGACATTTCTTAGTCCCTGGTGGTCCGGTGGGGATTCCCTGGTGGTCCGGTGGTGGTGAGGTGAACTCTAGCCCAGTTACAGGGCTAGAGTTCACTCTCGCGAGATTTGGAGCGTTGCCGTGGTTACCGCGGCAACGCTCCAAATCTCGCGAGAGGAGGACCCGGAGGAGCTGCAGGTAAGAGCTCCCGGGTCCTCCCTCACTCCCCTGCCGGCTGTCAGCACAGTGCCTGCAGACTGGGGAGGGAGATCTCTGATCTCCCCTCCGGTCCGCAGGCACATTGCAGGGCTGGCACTTGGGCAATTCCAGCCCTGCATTAGCCGGCAGGCTCGCACACCCCACACCCCTGGGCGGCCCGGTACCGTTTGATCCACGGACCGGTACCGGTCCGCGGCCCAGGGGTTGGGGAACACTGGTTTACAGCACTCCCCAGGGAAAAGAAGTTTTCAAAATATGGCCTCACAAGGAGACAACACCGGAGATTTAACTGCTAAACTGAACTGTAAATCAAAAACTAGGTAAAAATTATTAATTGACAAAAAAAAAAAAAAAATAGTAATTATTATTATTAATAATAATAATAATAATAATAATAATAATAATAATATCAACTCAGCTATAGTCTCAGTTTGGTTATTTTCCCACTAACCACTGGGATTTTTACACAATTCAATAGTTATAAAAAACAAACAACAAAAAAACACCTTCCTACGTCTGAAGAGCCGTGGAAGCGTGTTCTATACTTAACTTGCTGCACTCTTCAACCTAGTGAATGCTTCAATAGCATATACACTGATCAGTCCCAATATTAAAACCACTGGCCGGTGAAGTGAATAACATTGGTTATATTGTTACAATCGCACCTGCCAAGTACCTGTCCAGATGTGTGCATGCTTCACTGTGTTTGTGTGTAAATGTGTATGTATATCTGTGAATGTATGTGCATTCATCCCAACAATCAAACACAATATGCAAACACACTCATTAATTCAAACTCAGCAAGCATATACAAACTCACCCCTTTACTCAAACACCAATACTACACCCTACATGCACACACATACTCTATACAGGGCCGGATTAACATAGGGGCTGATGGAGCTGCAGCTCCAGGCCCAGGCCCATGGAATAGGCCCATTGGTTTAAAAAAAAAAAAAAAAAAAAAAAATTTAATTTTTTTTTTTTTCTTACACACTACTCTTAGGGTTGCCAGGTATTTCTCATGTATTTCGTAGGGTTGCCAGGTATTTCTCAGAAGTATTTCTCAGGTATTTGAGGCTGCCTAGCCGGTGCCGGTATTGCAGTAATACCGGCAATACAAATGTCTGTCTCAGTATAAACATACATTATTCTGCAATATCAGCGCCGGCCAGTAGGGGTCGCTGTTTGTATGGAGAGAGGCAGTGATAAGAAGTTACGGCATCTCTCTCCCTGCCTCTCTCTACTCACTGATCCGCGGGGAGCAGCTCTGCACAAAGACTCCAGACAGCAGCTCCGAGACATGGGGTCGCTGAGACATTGGGACACTGGGGAACATGGGGACCCTGAGCATGGACGTCCGCAGGAATTTTTCGGGGGGGAGGGGAGGGGGCATAATTGTAATGACATCCATGCTTGGCCCCTTTTTGACAGTGTCATGAAAGGGAAGGAGCATAGTCATTTTCACATAAAGCAAGGATGAATAGCGTTTTCACAACTATGGTGTCAGGAATATATGTTTGTATTCCTGACACTATATAGTGTTCCTTTCATCAAATTACATTCTTTACATTACATTACAAACATTCTGGTCACCATAACAACTTTATCTAAATGAAAATGCTGTGATGCAAGGAGGCCCCTGGGTGCTCTTTCTTTGAAGGGGTGAAACCGCTCTCAAATGGTTTACCCCCAAAGGCTTCCTTCAGCTCCAGATCTCCAGGTCGCTCAGTGGTATTCGACTTCTGAAACAGAGTGTCAGGAAGTGCAGATTGACGTTGGGCATGGGTGCCGCTGATTGGCTAGAGTGGTCAGCTGACACTCTAAGCCAATCGCTAGTTCCCGATTCATAAAAATGTTTTACGTTTTTATGAATGGGGAGCTACTGATTGGCTTAGAGTGCTAGCAGACCTATCTAGCCAATCAGCGGCACCCCTACCCAGCGGCCCTCTGTGTTTCCTGACACTCAGTAAATAAAAGTGAACACATTAACACTGATATTGTTTGTTTTTACCTGGGGACATGAGAAGGTCCAAAGTTTCCCTGCCAGGCCCAGATACCAACGCCTTATGATGTGGTGTCCAGAATGAAGTGCTCCAATCTCATTTTCTTCTCCTTCATTTGACACAGTCTTCTTTGTCTTCTGAGGCTCCTTCTGCTCCTTTACCTTTCTGCTACTTTCTGCTTATTTTGTGCCCTTCTGCTCCTTTCTCTTTCTGATCCCTTTCTGCTCCTTGATGGCTCTTCTTGCTCCTTGATGGCCCTTCCTGCTTCTTGCAGACTCTTCCTGCTTCTTACTGCCCTTCCTGCTTCTTTCTGCCCCTTCCAGCTTCTTGCAGCCCCTTGCTGATCCTTTCTGTTCCTTCTGATTCTTCCTGCCCCTTCCTGCTCCTTGCTGCCCCTTCCTGCTCCTTGCAGACCCTTCCTGCTCCTTGCAGACCCTTCCTGCTCCTTGCAGACCCTTCCTGCTTTTTGCAGACCCTTCCTAATCCTTTCTGCCCCTTCTTTCTCCTTGCTGCCCCTTCTTTCTCCTTGCTGCCCCTTCTTTCTCCTTGCTGCCCCTTCTTTCTCCTTGCTGCCCCTTCTTTCTCCTTGCTGCCCCTTCTTTCTCCTTGCTGCCCCTTCCTACTCCTAGCAGACCCTTACTACTCCTTGCTGACCCCTCCTGCCCCTTGCAGACCCTTTCTACTCCTTGCTGACCCCTCCTGCTCCTTGCTGCCCCTTCCTACTCCTTGCAGACCCTTTCTACTCCTTGCTGACCCCTCCTGCTCCTTGCTGCCTCTTCCTACTCCATGATGCCCCTTCCTACTCCTTGCAGACCCTTCCTGCTCCTTGCAGACCCTTCCTGCTCCTTGCAGACCCTTCCTGCTCCCTCTTCATACTCCTTGCTGTCCCTTCCTACTCCTTGCTGCCCCTTCCTACTCCTTGCTGCCCCTTCCTGCTCCTTGCTGCCCCTTCCTGCTCCTTGCTGCCCCTTCCTGCTCCTTGCTGCCCCTTCCTGCTCCTTGCTGCCTCTTCCTGCTCCTTGCTGCCTCTTCCTACTCCTTGCTGCCTCTTCCTACTCCTTGCTGCCTCTTCCTACTCCTTGCTGACCCCTCTTGCTCCTTGCAGACCCTTCCTGCTCCTTGCTGCCTCTTCCTACTCCTTGCTGACCCCTCTTGCTCCTTGCAGACCCTTCCTACTCCTTGCAGACCGTCCCTACCCCTTCCTGCTGCCCCTTCCTATTCCTTGCTGACCCCTCCTGTCTCTTGCAGACCCTTTCTACTCATTGCTGACCCCTCCTGCTCCTTGCTGACCCCTCCTGCTCCTTGCTGCTCCTTCTACTTTACCCTCCTGCTCCTTGAAAACCTTTCGACCCTTTCCTGCTTCTTGCTGCCCCTTTCCATTCCTTGCTGACCCCTCCTGCCCCTTGCAGAACCTTTCTGCTCCTTCTACTTTACCTTCCTCTATGCGGTCTCCCCCACCCCCCATCCCTCACTTACCTGCTCTGTAGGCTGCCTCTGTGCTGCTCCTCTGCAGTTTCAGTCATGAAAGAGAGGCAGGGATAAGCTGTAGCTTCCTGCCTTTCTCCATTCACAGCGCCACCTACTGGCCAGCGCTGGTATTGCACTGTATTCTCACACTAAAACGAAAAATAGCAGCACAAGCTGAAAAATCCGGGGGGGGGGGGGGGGGGAGGGCAAGTACCCCTCTTTACCCCCACATTCGAACACCCATGACCCTGAGACACTAGGGACACAGTGGCCCCATGTCTCCCAGTGGCCCCTAGTCTGTGTCCCCATGTCTCCCAGCCACTGTCCCTAGTGTCTCAGTGTCCCCATGTCTCTAAGTGTCCCCTAGTGTCCTAGTGACATCAGGACACTGGGAGACATGAGGACACAGACTCTAAGGGACACTATAGACATGGGGTTACAAACACTAGGGGACACTGGGCAACATGGGGACACTGAGAGGCATGGAGACACAGGGAGACATGGGGACACTGGGCGACTTTGAGACATAGGAGACATGGCAGTGTCCCCATGTCTCCCAGCCAGTGTCCCTAGTATCTCAGTGTTCCCTAGACTCCCAAAGTCCCCTAGTCTCCCAATGTCTCTGTGTCCCCATGTCTCCTAGTGTCTCAGTGTCCACTAGTATAAAAGAAAAAATCTCAGGCACTCACTGTGATAAATTTAGGCAGGTTTATTGGACACCGCAACGTTTCGACCTGTACCCAGGTCTTTATCAAGTCTCCAATGTCCCCTATGTATCAGTGTCCCCTATGTATCAGTGTCTCAGTGCCCCATGTCTCTCAGTGCCCATAGTGTCTCTGTGCCCATAGTGTCTCAGTGTCCCCTAGTATTAAAGAAAAAAATCTCAGGCACTCACTGTGATAGCTTTAACCAGGTTTATTGGACACCGCAACATTTTGACCTGTACCCAGGTTTTTATCAAGTCTCCAGTGTCCCCTATATATCACAGTATCTCAGTGCCCCATTTCTCCCCGTGTCCCCTCGTGTCTGTCACCCAGTGTCCCCAAGAGTCTCAGATTTCCCAGGTCTCCCAGTGTTCCCTAGTATCTGTGTCCCCATGTCTCCCAGTGTCCCAATGTCTCTCAATGTCCCCTAGTGACATGGGGACCCTGGGAGACATGAGGACACAAACACTAAGGGACTGGGAGACATAGGGACACAGACATTCCCCCTTTTTGTGTATGTTCGCCCTTTCGGCCGTTCTGGTTATGTGATTTGTGTCAGTAGCCCACCCTTTTACCGCATCCATAGACTTCCTGCTTTACTGGACACTGCTGTTAGGGGGTATGGGTTTACTTGAAAGATGAAAGCATGAGATTAGCAAAGGGTATGTGTTTTCTCATAGTTGCATCCTATGAGTTTCCCTACTGCATCATCTCCATCAGATACATGACGTTTAGGAGGTAGGACTGTTTTAGTGTTTTTGGTCAATAAGATTTTGTAATTAGGCCCATCATAATTATGAGCACCAGGCCCACTGGGCTCTTAATCCGGCCCTGACTCTATATAAAAACATGCTCACATTCTATTGCACAAACACTGCTCACAAATACAGCCCTGCAAGATTGGCCAAATGGTAGATCCCCAGCTGGCATAGCATTGTGGGAATTGTATGACAGATGATTATCCATCTTTTCTCCACTCTTGCTCTAGAGGGGAGGGGAGGGGAGCCCCCCCCCCCCCTGTGAGGACAGGATCCAGGGGGCCCAAGCAAATGTTAATCAATGTTAAAGACGACCCTGAGACCACGTACACCTCTTCATGCAATGGTGTTCCCGGATGAAAGTGGCCTCTTTCAGCAGGATAATGCACACTGCCACACTGTAAAAATTGTTCAGGAATGGTTTGAGGAACATGACAGAGTGCAAGGTTTTGCCTTGGCCTTTAAATTCCTCAGATCTCAAGCCAATTGAGCAATGGCTGTATAGATTCCTAGTGGCGAATATTTTCCATTATTTCAATTCATAGGTAAGAGGCAGGAAAATAAACCCTGTCTGAGTTAATCCAGATGCAGTTAGAGGTTTGATAAAAGGTCATAATTCCGGTTAGGTGCGTGCAGTTCAGAGTTCTCGGAGTAATACTGTGGCAGCTACAAACTGCTCCAAAACCCATTACTACATTAAAAGGGGAAGCTAAACAATACCAATTTCTTATCAAATTCCTGCGTTTTGCCAATTTATTTTGTCCTAACGCTCCACAAAACGTATTCCTAGTTAGTAAGTGAAATCCAATGCATGGCAGTGACTGAGTGCAGGGACAGGCAGGAGGAGCAGCAGTGACACATGGCCAGGACAGCCTGCAGGCGGTCACTCCATGCTCAGGGTTACCCTCAGCACAGCCAGACAAAGAACAACATTGGGATCAGTGCTGCCCTTTCCTGTAAGGATCAGGAAGGCGATACATTGTGTCATTTAAAAAGTGATTGCTGGAATTTACAGACAGATCACTAAAACCTGCTATCTAATCTTTGAACATGCAGTTTAATGATTGACAGCTCACTGTAAAATAGTAACTAATCTTAAATCATGCACTTTAATGGCAGCTCACTGTAAAATAGTATCTAATCTTAAAACATGCACTTTAATGGCAGCTCACTGTCAATTATTATCTAATCTATAATAATCTTTGGTCATGACCTTTATAGACAGATCCCTACAGATTGCTAATCTTTGGTCATTCTTTTTACAGACAGATCACTAATATTTGCTCATTATTTTTACAGACAGTGCAATCTGTGGCCCTCACAGCAGGCCTTCACCCGGTGCTGATCAGATCTGGGTCAGAAATCGCCCCAGAAGGCTGTCCCTTTCAAGCCCAGGATGGCTGCCAGGTTGGGACCTACCTTGGTCCTGCTTGCGGTAGGTAGAGGTGACCCACGCAGTGCACCCGATCCCACGGGCAGCGAACACTCCGGATCAGGAACACGCTGAGGGTTCTATTTACAGAACTTTAAAGGAACCGTGTGCAGCCAATCAGCGCAGCGCACTGGGCACAGCCTTCCCAGACAGCCAATAGGAAGAGGGATGTGTACTGACGGAGACTGCATCCTCCTGGAGTACTGTGCAAGGTTCACTCTGTCTGGGTTCACATGGAATGCACTCCCAGCAACCTCAGCCAGCCTCACACACAGCATCCTCAGCCAGCCTGACCCCACACACCCAGCGCACTGAGTGATATTCAGAACAGCTACATAGGAAGCAGCAGTCTCATTGTATCATGTCCTCTTACTATTATCTAATCCGGGGGTTGATTACAGACACATTCCCAAATCTGGTGGGAGGGAAGGTGGTGCTGCTTTAACCCTCTGAGGGACAGAGCATTGCAAGAAAAGGCAATCTGAACAGGAACATTCTCACTCATTTAAAAAAAACTGCTCAAATGTCCTCATATAACCCGACATCCCAATATGACCTTATAGAGCAGAGAGTGTAATTCCGGAATACTGTCTGCAGTTAGACGTCTTATTGAAATACATTTATGTGTGGGGTTTGCTGAGTGTTGTGAGAGGTTTGGCTGGCTGGGATTGGGTTAGTGTGTTATGTGTGAGGTTTGCTGAGTGTTGTGAGAGGTTTGGCTGGCTGGGATTGGGTTAGTGTGTTATGTGTGAGGTTTGCTGAGTGTTGTGAGAGGTTTGGCTGGCTGGGATTGGGTTAGTGTGTTTTGTGTGAGGTTTGCTGAGTGTTGTGAGAGGTTTGGCTGGCTGTGATTGGGTTAGTGTGTTATGTGTGAGGTTTGCTGAGTGTTGTGAGAGGTTTGGCTGGCTGGGATTGGGTTAGTGTGTTATGTGTGAGGTTTGCTGAGTGTTGTGAGAGGTTTGGCTGGCTGGGATTGGGTAAGTGTGTTATGTGTGAGGTTTGCTGAGTGTTGTAAGAGGTTTGGCTGGCTGGGATTGGGTCAGTGGTGTATTTTGGGTTTGTGCTGCCCTAGGCACGACTAAATTCGGGCACCCCCAAAATCTAAATTTGCCCCCCAATTCGTGTCAAGGCCATTTTTTTAATGACAGACACATGCCCTCATTGATACATGCACTGATATACACTCACTGACAGATACACAGTCATTGGCACACACATACAGTCATTGGCACACACTGTTTAACCAACACACACTTTCACTGACAGACACACTGACACACCCACTCACTGACAGTCACACACTGACACACCCACTCACTGACAGGCACACACTCTCAGATACACATAAAATGACATACACACACTGACACACACTCACAGACACACACTGACAGTTACACTCACTCACAGTAAGGTGGACAGCCCTTGTTTGCCTTGTGGTAAATACATCCCTGGATTGGGTTAGTGTGTTATGTGTGAGGTTTGCTGAGTATTGTGAGAGGTTTGGCTGGCTGGGATTGGGTTAGTGTGATATGTGTAAGGTTTGTGTGTTTTGTGTGATGTTTGTGTGTTATGTATGTGTGATGTTTGTGTGATACGTGTGATGTTTGTGGAGATTGTGTGTTATGTGTGATGTGTGTGTGTTATGTGTGATGTTTGCTGAGTGAGTGTGATGTTTGTGTGTTATGTGTGATGTTTGTGTGTTATGTATGTGTAATGTTTGTGTGTTATGTGTGGGGTTTGCTGAGTGAGTGTGATGTTTGTGTGTTATATGTGGGGTTTGCTGAGTGAGTGTGATGTTTGTGTGTTATGTATGTGTAATGTTTGTGTGTTATGTGTGGGGTTTGCTGAGTGAGTGTAATGTTTGTGTGTTATGTATGTGTAATGTTTGTGTGTTATGTGTGGGGTTTGCTGAGTGAGTGTGATGTTTGTGTGTTATATGTGGGGTTTGCTGAGTGAGTGTGATGTTTGTGTGTTATGTATGTGTAATGTTTGTGTGTTATGTGTGGGGTTTGCTGAGTGAGTGTGATGTTTGTATGTTATATGTGGGGTTTGCTGAGTGAGTGTGATGTTTGTGTGTTATATGTGGGGTTTGCTGAGTGAGTGTGATGTTTGTGTGTTATGTGTGGGGTTTGCTGGAATCGTTGTGTGTAACTTCAGCTTCGCCACATATTTTATTACTTTGCTTTAGTTATTTAGTAATTTTACAAAATGCTCCCCATTCTGCCTATCATGCTGCAGGGACGAAGCTATAAGTAAGGTATAATCCTTGTTGGTGCCTTCAGTGATGTATAATTTAATTTAAGTTGTGTTACCTAATTATCTATTTTATAATATTTGGATTTTCTAGGGTTTACGGAATAGCTAATGTAATCCTTGAGTGGTCAATGATATATACAGGTATATTAATGTATTTTTATTATATTAATATATGTCTTTTAACATAACATTCATTTGTATCTATGTATAACGCTCTTCAAAACATGTACATTAAAGGAACACTATAGGGTTAGGATACAAATCTTCATTCCTAATACTATAGTGACTCTCCTTGCATCTACATAGGTTTTTTCCACCAATTGCAGTATAAATTACTGCACACACAGTCACTGACACAAACAATGACACATGCATTCAGTGACACACACAATTATACATACATGTACAATCACTGACACGTGCACTCACAAGCCCTCACTGACACACATCTCACCTGACACAATCACTCACTGTTAGACACACACTGACACAAACACTCATTGACATGCACTGACACAAGCACTCGCTGACAAAAGCACTCACTCAATGACACTCATTGACATACACTGACACAAGCACTCGCTGACAAAAGCACTTACTCAATGTCACTCATTGACACACACACTTTTTGACAAATTTCCTGGGATAAGCACTCACTGATACACACACCACACTGACACTGGCACCTAATGACAGGCACACAAACACTGACAACATGGTTTAAATGCATATTCAAACTATGTTGTTTATAGAGACGTGTTTGTCTGCTCCTACAGGGAGGTAAATGATGGGTAAAGCTGGCAGTCCTGACAGAGTAGGCGAAATCGCAGAGACTCTTGACACATAGATACCAGGTCATAGAATACTGACCTGCAGCAGCCCATAACTCCACCCATAACTAATCAAGGCAGTTCCTTGCGATTGTATTCCTTGATTATTGGATAGAACCGCCCAGAGCATAACACTGCGTTCGCCAGCCTTTTTTCTTCCCATAGTGCATCATGCTGTCATGTGTTTCCCAGGTAAATAACATACACCTGATCTAAAAGAAAACGTGATTCATCAGACCAGGCAACCTTCTTACATTGGTTCTGTTGCTCATGTCCCCAATGATGGCGCTTTCAGCAGTGAACAGGAGACATCATGGTTTGTGGCTCTGCAGCCCCATATACAGCAAACTGCAATGCAATGTGTGTTCTGACACCTTGCGTGTGTTCTGACACCAGACCCTGCTAATCCACCTCCACACTGTGACTCCTACTCTGAACATCAGGCTTACTGGGTCCCGGTCCTGCTTCGCCGCCCGGACACTGTCTGGGTCCTGGGCACCGGACCGCCACCCTGACACTTCCAACACATGACATTCTAGAACTGCCTTGTCACTTGCTGCCTAATATATCCCTCCCCTTGGACACTGATACTCTATGTAAGGTCTCTTATTTTGGAGGTGATTGCCCAGCAAACAAAAAATGTAGTTACTCATAAATCAGTAGGGTATACATTGTAAATAGTGTCTATACTTTGTTTCAATTTTGAGAATAGTGTAATATATTCCCCAGGTCAGGTGGTTTTATTATTCTGAACTTTCTTGTATATTTTTCTTGGTAATGATTAATGAGGGTTATGGACCAAATAGACCTAGACAATTTAGTCTAGGCATGTGAGTCTAAATCTCAACTTAGTGAGATTTTAACTCACATGCCTTGTACATATTTTGGCTCAGTAACTCCTATCTATGTCCACTTAGTTACCATTGTGGGGTCAGCTTTTTCTATGCCCCCAGGAAATGTGTGATAGTCTTAGGGCAAATCATGAAGGAGGGGAGTGATGAAAAGCTGACATTAAATCTCTAAAGGCCACCAACAGATATCCAGATACAGTATCAATAAAGCATCCCATGCCACCTGTCACTCTACAGATAACTCCCCACCACAGCTTCCACCATCTTTATTCTCAGCTCCTCCTCTATGTCTCAGTACATTGAAGGACTAACATGCCTTTTCTAGCTCTTGTTTTCCATAACCTAATTTGAAAACTAGAGCAACCTTTTTGCTCTAGTTTTTAAAATCCTCCCCCAGGTCCCATATTTATCTCAATTATGTCTTCTTCCCCAGTGGCTCTGAGCCATCCATTGTCTCTCATTTTGTCAATTGTTTCTTCAGAGTGCCTCTCTCCGTGTCTAGGTTCCTCTCATCATTCAGCCCACAGCATACAACTCCTAAATGTGTTTTAAGCCTTTCCTTTTCCCATCGCATTTATTTGATCAGTGTTTCTCAACCTTTGACGGAAAAGTACCCCCACAGGTCCAAATAAAATTACTAAGTACCCCTGTCTCATGAAAGTCATTTATATTGCTTTAAATTCCAAATGAAATGTATAGACATTGATATTTAAGTTAATCCCATATTGGAGAACAAGCCTAATTTAAGGTAGTTAAGATTTTTTTTAAAAATAAATATGACATAATGTGAATATTGTGTATGTAAGAAGTGTATGAACTATTTGTCACGTTTGCATCCTCTCCATGTGCTATTCGCAATAATTGTCATCTTTTCGGAAGTGAGAGGGGTGCAGCTCGGCGGTCCTGTGCCATGAGACCGGGGTTTTGCGACATGCCGGTGGACACCGGCCGCTGCAAATCCACACAGTTATATAACCCCACGTTACATGCGGGTGACGGCACACAGAGGACGCTCACGCACATTTTGGGTCAAAGCCCGGATACGGCCAATCAGATGCACAAGAGGGATATTAAAGCTCACTAATTTCTTCCACTCATTCTCCTGTCGTGGATTCCCTTTGCTGGTTATCCGAGAGTGTGTTCCTAATCGTATTATTCTGTTTTTTGACTTTGGCTTAGTTTTGAGTTCCCTGATTTCTGGTATCCTTGACTTTTGTCTTTCCCTCATAGTCGTGTCTCCTTCTGTATCCCTGACCTCGGCAAGTATTCTTACAATTCTTGAATAAGTCCGGCCATTCTAAGGTCCTGCTAAGCGTTATCCTTAGTCCTAGGTGTGATATAATTCTGCGTGCTGGATCAACTAGTAATCCTGACACTATTAATCTGAAGTATAGAAGTCTCAAAATGAAAATATAATGCACACATATTAGTTACACACAGAGGACACTGAAACACACACAGTTACAAATAGGACACACATAGGAAACTGATACACACAAATGACACTGACAAAAACAATTACACACAGAGGACACTAAAACATACATTTACACAAAGAGGAAACTGGCACACACACATTCTCACTGATTTGACACACACTGACAGGCACACAAGCACTGACAGAAAGGACACTGAAACACAGAGTTACACTGACAGGCACACACTCACTGACAGAGGACACTGAAAAACACACAGTTACAAACAGGACACACACAGGAAACTTACACACACAAATATACACACAAATGACACTGACAAAAACAATTACACACAGAGGACACTAAAACATACATTTACACAAAGAGGAAACTGACACACACACACATTCTCACTGATTTGACACACACTGACAGGCACACACACACACACTGACAGAAACAATCACTGGTTTGACACACACTGACAGACACATTGACAGACTCACTAACAGACATACTTACTGACACACATGCACATTCACTGACAAACACGCGCACTCAAACTGATTTGACTCACACTGAAAGACACACACACACACACACATTCATTGACAGATACAAAAAGAAACAAATACACACAGACAGACACCTACACATTCCTTCACACACACTCACAAATTGTCAGTGTCCTTCATAAGTGTGTCAGGCCTACAGTGTGTACTCTGCCAACCTCTGCAAGTGCACAGTGCCACTCATATCTGGTGTCACAATAGCGTGCATTTAAAAACAAAACATTTTTTTTCACTGTTATAGATTGAATAGCAGTTAGTTGTCTTCAAGAGGGTGTGTCAGGCCTACAGCGTGTACTCTGCCAACCTCTGCCACTGCACAGTGCCACTCATATCTGGTCTCACAATAGCGTGCATTTAAAAAACAAAAAAACTTTTTTCACTGTTATAGATTGAATAGCAGTTAGTTGTCTTCAAGCGGGTGTGTCAGGCCTACAGCGTGTACTCTGCCAACCTCTGCCAGTGCACAGTGCCACTCATATCTGGTGTCACAATAGTGTGCCTTTAAAAACCCCAAAACTTTTTTCACTGTTATAGATTGAATAGCAGTTAGTTGTCTTCAAGTGGGTGTGTCAGGCCTACAGCGTCTACTCTGCCAACCTCTGCCAGTGCACAGTGCCACTCATATCTGGTCTCACAGTAGCTTGCACGCATAGTACCACTAATCCAAAAGAAAATGACAGGCAGAGGCAGGCCACCCCGCAGGGGCCGTCGTGGTCGTGGTGCTGTGTTTCCCTTTTTCCCTAGAATAATGCCCAGTTTTCAGAGGCCACGTACCCTGAACTTGAAAAGTTCTGAGGACATAGTTGACTGGCTAACACAGGACACCCAATCTTCTACAGCTTCCGCTCGGAACCTTGACGCACCATCCTCCTCCAGCTCCTTCGGGCACCTCTCAAGATACCACTCACCCACCTGCCGCCACCACCAACACTAGCACCACAGCCTCTTCACTTTATCTGTCAGAGGAGTTATTTACATTTGAAGAAATGAGTGATGCGCAACCATTATTGTCAGAGGATGTAGATAACAAAGATATGTCTCAGTCAGGCAGCATTACACACATGGACGTACGGTGTGATGATGATGATGTTGTACCCGCTGCTGCTTCCTTTGCTGAGTTGTCAAATACAAGTGAAGCGGTTGATGATGACGATGCGTCCATGGATGTCACGTGGGTGCCCGCTCGGCAAGAAGAAGAACAGGGCGAAAGTTTAGATGGGGAGACAGAGAGGAGGAGGAGACGAGTTGGAAGCAGGGGGAGGTCGTTGCAAGGAGCTAGTGGCACAGTCAGACAGCATGCATTGGCACCCGGGGTCAGCCCGACAGCACGCCAATCAACGCATGCTGTGTCCACCACCAGAGTGCCGTCATTGCAGAGCTCAGCAGTGTGGAATTTTTTTTGTGTCTGCCTCTGACAACAGTGATGCCATTTGCAACCTGTGCCAAAAGAAACTGAGTCGTGGGAAGTCCAACACCCACCTAGATACAACTGCTTTGCGTAGGCACATGATCGCACATCACAAACGCCTATGGGATCAACACATGAGTGCAAGCAGCACACAAACTCAAAGCCGCCATCCTCCTCCTGGTCCAGCATCTTCAGCCACATCAACCACTGCTGTCCTCCTTGCCCCCTCTCAACCATCCGCCACTCTGTCTCTCGCCTTGAGCAGTTCCCGCTCATCTGCCCACAGTCAGGTGTCTGTCAAGGACATGTTTGAGCGTAAGAAGCCAATGTCAGAAAGTCACCCCCTTGCCCAGCGTCTGACAGCTGGCTTGTCTGAACTATTAGCCCGCCAGCTTTTACCATACAAGCTGGTAGAGTCTGAGGCGTTCAAAAAATTTGTAGCTATTGGGACACCGCAGTGGAAGGTACCCGGACGTAATTTCTTTTCACAAAAGGTAATCCCCAACCTGTACTCGATTGTGCAAAAGGAAGTAATGGCATGTCTGGCACACAGTGTTGGGGCAAGGGTCCATCTGACCACTGATACCTGGTCTGCAAAGCATGGTCAAGGCAGGTATATCACCTGCACTGCGCATTGGGTAAACCTGCTGACGGCTGCCAAGCATGGAATGTGTGGCTCTGCAGAGGAGTTGGTGACACCGCCATGACTTGCAGGCAGGCCTGATGCCACCTCCTCTACTCCTCCTACTCCATCCTCTTCCATAACCTCCTCGGCTGAGTCCTCTTCTGCTGCTGCATCTTGCTCCACATCAACGGCAGCTCCCCAGGTACTATTCCACATCCCGGATACGGCAGTGTCACGCCGTCTTGGGTTTGACTTGCTTGAAAGCAGAGAGTCACACCGGGCAAGCACTCCTGTCCGACCTGAACGCACAGGTGGAAAAGTGTCTGACTCCGCAGCAACTGGAGATCGGCAAAGTGGTTTGTGACAATGGAACAAATTTGTTCGCAGCATTGAAGTTGGGCAAGTTGACATATGTGCCGTGCATGGCACATGTGTGTAATCTGATTGTACAACGCTTTGTGCATACGTACACCTGCTTACAGGACGTCCTGAACCAGGCCAGGAAGGTGTGTGGCCATTTCAGGCGTACCTACACGGCCATGGCGCACTTTGCAGATATCCAGCGGCGAAACAACATGCCAGTGAGGCGCTTGATTTGCGACAGCCCTACACGTTTGAATTCAACACTCTTAATGTTCGACCGCCTGCTCCAACAAGAAAAAGCTGTTAATTAATATTTGTATGACCGGGGTGCTAGGACAGCCTCTGGGGAGCTGGGAATTTTTTTGCCACATTACTGGACGCTCATGCGCAATGCCTGTAGGCTCATGCGTCCTTTTGAGGAGGTGACAAACCTAGTCAGTCGCACCGAAGGCACCATCAGCGACATCATACCATTTGTTTTCTTCCTGGAGCGTGCCCTGCGAAGAGTGCTGGATCAGGCCGTAGATGAGCGTGAAGAGTAAGAGTGGTGGTCACCATCACCACCAGAAACAGCCTTATCAGCATCGCTTGCTGTGGCAACGCTGGAAGAGGATTGTGAGGAAGAGGAGTCAGAGGAGGAATGTGGCTTTGAGGAGGAGGAGGAAGACCAACCACAACAGGCATCCCAGGGTGCTCGTTGTCACCTATCTGGTACCTGTGGTGTTGTACGTGGCTGGGGGGAAGAACATACCTTTATTGAGATCACTGAGGAGGAGGAACGGGAAATGAGTAGCTCGGCATCCAACCTTCTGCAAATGGGGTCTTTCATGCTGTCGTGCCTGTTGAGGGACCCTCGTATTAAAAGGCTGAAGGAGAACGACCTGTACTGGGTGTCCATGCTACTGGAACCCCGGTATAAGCAGAAAGTGGCTGAAATGATACCAAATTACAACAAGTCTGAAAGGATGCAGCATTTGTACAGCGTATAAGGGTGATGTCACAGCACAACGGGAATCTAACAGGGGGACAGGTGGAAGTCATCCTCCTCCTCCTCCTCCCACGACCACGCCGGCAAGGACAGGACGCTTTAAAGACGTGTTGTTAATGGAGGACATGCTGAGCTTTTTAAGTCCTACGCATCCCCACAGCCCTTCGGGATCCACCCTCAGAGAACGACTCGACCGACAGGTAGCAGACTACTTCGCCTTAACTGCAGATATCGACACTCTGAGGAGCGATGAACCCCTTGACTACTGGGTGTGCAGGCTTGACCTGTGGCCTGAGCTATCCCAATTTGCGATAGAACTTCTGGCCTGCCCCGCTTCAAGTGTCCTGTCAGAAAGGACCTTCAGTGCAGTAGGAGGTATTGTCACTGAGAAGAGAAGTTGCCTAGGTCAAAAAAGTCTAGATTACCTCACCTTTATTAAGATGAATGAGGGATGGATCCTGAAGGGACTGACAGTGGGCGATACATTCGACTAAAAAAGGCCTGATGAGATGAGCTGCCTTGGGCTAAAAATGGTCCACACGCTGCTGTATTTTAGCTCTGAATGCCGGTTAACTTGCGTGACTTATCCACAAACTAGGGTTCAAGCCGCAATGTTTTAGGGCACTTTCTGCCTGGGAAACAAACATCAATTTTTATGGCCGCTGCTACAGCAGTGGCTGCAACAATACCTAATTTTTCAGGCATGTGTACATGCCTAAATTTTCGGCCCTCTGGTGCTGCACTGTGGCTTCAAAAACCAAACCAAAAAAAAGGCACATAACAGGGATTAAACTGATAGGAGTGGTGTGTTAAGTAGTACTATTCCTATCTGGTGGCACATTAGATTTCACGCGCAGTGCCCCAAATTTGCAGTAGGAGGAACGACCAAGCATCTTTTTCCATCTCCCAGTTCCTAAAAGCTATGCCTTATACACGTCCCCTGATAGGGCGCCAGCTCGTTATTCTCTTGGGTGCCAGCTTGTTATTCTCTTTTTCACTTCACTAGGGACACTTTACTGCACTATGGGCACTTAGACCCACACTTTGTTTTGCACAGTGTTATTCCTAGCCAGCATCTGTGATGGGAATTCCGGCAGTCATCTAAACGTTTAGATTGAGCTTTAGCTTAGAACACCCTTGAAGGAGTTTAAGGAGATTAGGGCTAGTTTAGAGGATTCTTCTTAGACCTCTCTGAGTCTTTATAGCCCTTCTACCTATTCAGCATTTCTGGAAACTAGCTAAGAGAAAGGGTAGCTGTGTGTCTATGATACATTTAACTTTACATCACCTTATTGACACTTTTTATGACAGCATCACTCCGGTCTCCATACTGTCTGCCTATACCCATCTATTTAGAGGGAATTTCCTTGCCCCTGGCAATATTATATAATAGGTAATAGTATTACCATTATTACACAATTAGCCACTATAGGGGAATGAGTATAGTATCCCTTTGATATTTATAAATGATACAATAAAGACTTTTGTCCATTACTCAATTTACTAACCACGGTAGTAGGAAGCATTACTCAGCTTTCCCTTTCTCCCTCTATTTTACACCTATGCTCACTAGGATTTGTAGGTATCACTTTATTATAGTTGTCTAACCTTTTCCTATGCCAGTTTTAGATCTCCTTCTTGGGAGATTTTTTCTTTTTTCAGTTTATTAGCATACCTGGGTACAAGCCCTCGGTGGGGCTGGCACCACCACCTGACCACATTTCCTCGTTTCTTCCACTCATACCACTTTTTCCATCTTTGAAGGGGTTTGGCGAAACAAGGAAATAGTCCTCTACTCGTAACAGGGATTAAACTGATAAGAATAGTACTACTTAAAACACCTTATAATAACACAGAGAGAGGCAACGCAGAGAGAGGAGTCTGAAGAGGAGTCAGAGGAGGAAGGTGGCTTTGAGGAGGTGGAACACCAAACACAGCAGGCGTCCCAGGGGGCTTGTTGTCACCTTTCGGGGACCCTTGGTGTTGTACGTGGCTGGGTGGAGGAAGAGACCTTCAATGACATCAGTGAGGACAAGGAACGGGACATGGCTAGCTTGGTATCCAACCTTGTGCAAATGGGGAGTTTGCGTTTGTGCAAATGGACTGTTTGCGGTTGTTTGCGGAGCGTTAAACGGGGAGTTTGGTCTGTCACTGTGAAGCGGGCGTAACCCTTACACTACCTGATCGATACAACATCATGGCTGATGTTTTAAAGCAAGTTATTCCAAACATTTTAGGAATGTTAGGTGATTTATGCCCTTAATGGATTAAAACCAGACTCTGCATCAACTGTGCAATTTTCCATGGGAGTTTTGCCATGGATCCCCCTCCGGCATGCCACAGTCCAGGTGTTAGTCTCCTTGAAACAACTTTTCCATCACTATTGTGGCCAGAAAGAGTCCCTGTGGGTTTTAAAATTCGCCTGCCCATTGAAGTCTATGGCAGTTCGCCCGGTTCGCCCAATCGCGAACATTTGCGGAATTTCGCGTTCGCCATTCGCGAACCGAAAATTTTATGTTCGCGACATCACTAGCTCTAAATCTCTAGTGGAATCATCAGTCTTTTTGCAAGTGTTTAGTGACTTATAGCGTGGTATTTATTGTAGGAAATAAAGTTATACTAATATTATTAAACTGACCTAACTATATTATTAAAATGATCTAACTATGCTTTTGTGAAAGCATTGACCTACAGCAAAAGAGAGCAGCAAACCGATCCTTTTCTTTTCTAAAATGATTAAAACTGTAAGATGATAGCAAGAAGCATTGGAAGGATTACTGTGCACTCCAAGAAGTAAGCTTTATAAACAATGTCCACATTTTTATTTTTTTATTTTTAGAGTATAATATGTGCACAGTGTTTATTTTCTGACTATAAATTGCTAAATCAAAGTTCTTAGAACTTTGGTGAAGTCAGTAGATTGCCTACCAAACATTTTATTCTTTAATCGGTGGTTCGCTGATATATCACTAAAGTTTATGTTTACGGATTTTTTTTTTTGCAGGCTCACGTTATTTCTTTTTACTGGATCTAAAATGGTTTTATTAAACATCCTGTTTCTGAAACATTGTTAATACTGCGGGAAGCGCTTGTGCAATATAAGAATTCAAACAGATTTAAACTTGGAGTCTGACTGTGTCTGTATTTTCTGAACAAATATTCACATCATGACACCAATACATCAGTCTTGAATAAGTTTGGTGTTCAGTCCAATAACGTTACAGCATGGTGTCATTCTATTCTGAAGTCTCTGTTTTTATCATATTATTTATGTATGTCACATTACAATACTTTATTTTATAGGTTATTTACTCATTCAAGTTCCATCGTGATCACACCTCTCATTCTATAACACAAATCAGTGTAAATGTTATCATATTTGTGTTACTGTTTAGAAAATGTAAAGCATGAATTGTGTGATGTGCTTAGGTCAAGTTTTTCCTCCTGAGTCTGCAACAATATTGCCAGGTGGAACTAATTTAACCCCTTAAGGACCAAACTTCTGGAATAAAAGGGAATCATGACATGTCACACATGTCATGTGTCCTTAAGGGGTTAAAGGGACACTATAGTCACCAAAACAACTTTAGCCTAATGAAGCAGTTTTGGTGTATACATCATGCCCCATCAGTCTGACTGCTCAATTCTTTGTCATTTAGGAGTTTAATCACTTTGTATATACAGCCCTAGTCACACCTCCCTGCAAGTGACTTGCAGAGCCTTCCTAAGCACTTCCTATAAAGAGTCATCTAATGTTTATACTTCCTTTATTACAAATTCTTCAATTTAGAATTTCTAATCTCCTGCTCCATATACGCTTCCTCACTCATTTTATCTTTATATCCATCCACTGGTACAACCTTTTTTTGTATATTTAACTTTATAGATTAAAGGGACACTATAGTCACCTGAACAACTTCAGCTTAATGAGGTTGTTCAGGTGAGAACTATAGCTCCCTGCAGCCTTTCTCATGAAAATACAGTGTTTACATTGGAAGCTAGGAACACCTCCAGTTGCAGTCACTCAGAGTAAACCTTACTTCGGAGTTGATTTGAGGCATAATATGCCTCCATCCACTCCGATCTGCTGTCAGCAGAGCACAGGGCAGCACTGTGCACAGCATCCTGTAATTCAGTATCTCCTCCATCTGCATGCAGACACTGAACTTTCCTCATAGAGATTCATTGATTCAATTAAGGAGATGCTGATTGGCCAGGGCTGTGTTTGAATCATGCTGGCTCTGCCCCTGATCTGCCTCTTTGTCAGTCTCAGCCAACCCTATGGGGAGGCACTGTGATTGGATCAGGCTACCACATGTCAGCAGACTGCTTGTTTTTCTGAGTCTAACAGCATGCAGATTTACAGATTCAGGCTTGAATACAGTAAGATTTTTACTATATTTATGGAGGCATGAGGGGCCCAGGGGGGGCTAGATGGTGGTGTTAACACTATAGGGTCAGGAATACATGTTTGTGTTCCTGACCCTATAGTGATCCTTGAAATACTTTAGCACCTTATGGATTAAATATAGAGTTTGATCTTTTTAATTTGTTGTGAGAATTTTCTATAATAATAATTTTTTATAATAAATTGTTTATATATTTTTTTACTTTTATATCTATATTCTTAAAATTATTTATTTATGCATATCTGTATGGATATAACTGTGATAAGTAACTTTTGGATCTATCCCTCTCCTTTTTACCCCACCTCCTTTATCTTATACTAATTTTTGGTTTTAAGATTTGTAATAATTTTTCCCTGTTTCCTTTAAGAAAAGAGATATACCATGAATATGGGGTTAATATATGCATGAACAGTTTTATTTCTTTACCAATTATATGCCTTGAAATTCAAGCTTTTAGAATAAGATACGCCCACAGGGTGGCTTTAAATGTTGATGGACACAGACCGAAGGACGTGATCTGAGGAAGCCAGGAATTGTCGAGACGCGTCATCACGTTGTGCGTAATTACGTTGGCACGCTATTACACCACACGAAAGACGTCATCAAACTCCAGCCCGGGAATCTAGAGTGCTAGCTACTGGTATTGCTGAGGACTTTTTAGCAGGTTTTATCCGAGAGACTTGTAAGACGTAATACATTTGAGACGTGTGTTACTTATTTAAAGGAATAAAGTTTGTTCAATTGGATTTCGGCTTTCCATCGTTTTCCTGTATTTAAGGCTAGATTTACATGCAACACGCATATAGCCTGAGCAGTTCTTAACCTGCCACTTGTTTGTGAGTGCAATATACATATCTGGTTCTATAAAATTATTGATGTTTAAACAATATTACACTTTATGCTTTTTATATCTTTCTCTTTGATGTAGAGGTCAACATATTTGCAAGTATAATATTTTATACATTTTTATATTTTAAGTATATAGGCACATAAAATCACATTAACTGGTTTTTGCACATACACTAAAAAAATTAAAATTGCACTTTAATTGAAGCATAATTTTAATTGTTACGGTATTTGCAAAATAATTAATAAGCACTGTTTGCTGTTTTTTAACATTTTGTGATATGATTATAGTATTGCCTATCACGTGGGGATGTTGTCCTTTCTCTGACTGACATCTAGCCATGTGACTCTTATCTGATGTTTCTTTTAGATGATGACATGTCTATTATATATATATTTTTTAAATTGTCTTAGACATAAAAAGTGATATTTTATACCTACGTGTTTGTTGCCATGCATTTGTCTAAGTGCTATGTTGTTCGCAATTTTACTATGCTGGATGCCCTGCTGTTAAACTGAACAATTGAAAAATGTATGTATGTATGTGTCTATCTGTCTGTATGTATGCCTGTCTGTTTGTATGTATGTGTCTTTGTATGTATGTATTGTATGTGTCTGTCTGTCTGTATGTATGTGTCTTTGTATGTGTGTGTGTCTGTATGTATCAGGGCCGGATTAAGAGCACACTGGGCCTGGTGCTGACAATTATGATGGGCCTAATTACGGAATTTTATTAACCAAAAACACTAAATCAGTCATACCTCCCAAGCGTCATGTATCTGATGGAGATGGTGCTGGAGGGAAACTCATAGGATGCAGCTATAAGAAAACACATACTCTATGCTAATCTCTCTCTAATTTATGCTTTCATCTTTCAAGTAAATCCATAGCCAAGAATGGGCCAGGGTGGTTGTTTTAACATAATAGGGTCAGAAATACATGATTGTGTTCCTGACCCTATAGTGCTCCTTTAAGCAAGAGTATGTGAAGAGAAGTTAGGGTTGCCACCTTTCTTGAAAAAAAAATACCAGCCTTAATCATTTGTATAATCACAAGGAGTGACATCAGAGAAAATTCTGTAAAATCACCAACAAACTACACAGTTTGATTCTGCTGTAGAGATGGATTGCTCCCAGTGTCTCAGTCTCGCAAGTCACCCAGTGTATCACAGTGTCAGTGTCCCCATGTCACCCAGTCTCCCAGTGTCCCCATGTCTCAGTGTGTCCCCATGTCACTAGGATACTGGGGACACAGTGAGACATGGGGACACTGAGAGACGCAGGGGCACTGAGAGACATGGGGACACTGGGAGACATGGGGACACTGGGAGACATGGGGACACTGATACATTTAGGGAAACTGGGAGAAATGGGGATACTGAGACACTAGGGACACAGAGACATGGGAACACAGACACTGGGAGACTAGGGGACACTGGGAGACTAGGGGACACTGGGAGACTAGGGGACACTGGGAGACTAGGGGACACTGGGAGACTAGGGGACACTGGCTGGGAGACAGACACTTGGGGATACTGGGAGACATGGGGGCAGTATTGGACATAGACATGGGGACACTGGGACATATAGGGACACTGGGAGACATGGGGACATAGGCACACTGAGACACTAGGAACAGAGACATGGGAACACAGACACTGGGAGACTAGGGGACACTGGCTGGGAGACAGACACTTGGGGACACTGGGAGACATGAGGACAGTTGTGGACATAGACATGGGGACACTGGGACATATAGGGACACTGGGACATATGGGGACACTAGGCACACAGAGACATGGGGACACCGAGACACTAGCGACACTGGATGGGGGACATGGGGACACTGGGAGAAATGGGGACATAGTGTCTCTGTGTCCCAATGTCTCAGTGTCTCCCAATGTCCCTATGTCTCACAGCATCCCCATGTGTCTCAGCATCCCCATGTGTCCCAGTGTCCCCTAGTGTCTCAGTGCCCCCATGTTTTCCAGTGTCCCCAAGTGTCTCAGTGTTTCCAGGTCTCCCAGTGTCTGTGTCCCCATGTGTCCTAGTGTCTCAGTGTGTCCTAGTGTCTGTGTCCCCATGTGTCCCCTAGTGTCTGTGTCCCCTAGTGTCTCAGTGTCCCCATATGTCCCCTAGTGTCTCAGTGTCCACATGTGTCCCCTAGTGTCTCAGTGTCCCCATGTGTCCCTGCTGCCTTTCCCCTCATCCCTCACTTACCTGAGCTGTAGAGCTGCTGTCTGGACAGCTGTGTTGCTGCTCCCCCACGGATCAGTGAGTAGTAGAGAGAGGCAGGGATATGCTGTAATTTCCTATCCCTGCCTCTCTCCACACACAGTGACCCCTACTGGCCGGTGCTGGTATTGCAGAGTAATCTCCATTTATTCTGAGAAAAATACCTGAATTTGTATTGCCGATATGACTGCAACACTGGCATGGCCAGGCAGCCTCAAATACTGGCTGTGCCAGTAAAATACCAGTCAGGTGGCAAACCTAAGAGTAGTGTGTGTAAAAAAAAAAAAAAAAAAAATTTTTTTTTTTTTTTTTTTTTAAATGGGCCTATTCCATGGGCCTGGGCCTGGAGCTGCAGCTCCATCAGCCCCTATGTTAATCCGGCCCTGGTATGTATGTGTGTGTTTCTGTGTCTATCTGTCTGTGTTCGCAATTTTACTATGCTGGATGCCCTGCTGTTAAACTGAACAATTGAAAAATGTATGTGTCTATCTGTCTGTATGTATGCCTGTCTGTTTGTATGTATGTGTCTTTGTATGTATGTATTGTATGTGTCTGTCTGTTTGTATGTATGTGTCTTTGAATGTGTGTGTGTCTGTCTGAATGTATGTGTGTGTCTGTATGTATGTGTCTGTGTCTACCTGTCTGTATGTATGTGTGCCTGTCTTTTTTTTCTGTATGTGTCTTTGTGTGTATGTTTGTATATGTCTGTATGTGTCTGTCTATCTGTATGTATGTGTGCCTGTATGTATGTGTTTCTTGTCTGTATGTATGTGTGCCTGTCTGTTTGTATGCATGTGTCTTTTTATGTATGTTTGTCGTGTGTGTGCCTATCTGTTTGTATATATGTGTGTGTCGTGTGTGTGTGTGTATGTGTCTGTATGTATCTGTCTGTGTGTGTCTCTCTGTATCTATGTGTGTGTCTGTCAGGGGAGCATTTAGAGGGGGGGCCCTATGGATTATTTTCACACCCGGCCCCCATGGGTTGAGTGTATGCTACTGATCTAAGATGTACACAGATCAGCCAAAACACTAAAACCACCTGCCTAATATTGTGTAGGTCCCCCTCATGCTGCCAAAATAGTTATGATGTGTCAAAGCATGGATTCAACAAGACCTCTGAGTGTCTCCTGTGGTATTGGCCACCAAGACATTAGCCGCAGGTGCTGCAAGTTGCGAGGTGGGACATCCATGGATCGGATTTGTTGTTCCAGCACCACCCACAGATGCTTAATCAGATTGCGATCTGAGGAATTTGGAGGCAAAGGCAACACCTTGAACTCTTCATGTTCCTTAAACCACTCCTGAACATTCATTCGCTCCCTATGTGCATCAATAAGCCGTGGGCACCCATGACCCTGACTGAAGTCAACAGAAGTCCTTACTTGCACAACTTTTAGTAGGCACTAACCACTGCATATCTGAAACACCCCACAAGACTTGTTATCTAGCCGTCACTATTTGGCCTTTGTCATAGGTACTCAGATCTTTTTGCTTGCCCGGTTTTTTTTCTAATACACTTTACATTGTATTTCATGTCTTTTAGGAGGCAGCATGGTGATTACACATCAAAAATTGTCTGTACAATTCTAAAAATAGCAAATCTTTAAACGCTATCTGTATACTTTGTAAAGGCGTATGGTTATAAATAGTCAAACATCGCAGTTATTATAAATATTATAAAGGTAAACATTATACAGTAACATTTCTAGCAATGTAAAGATGTTAATGGTTTTATACTGTTCATGCTGTTAATAATTATATTCAATGATCATTTAGTTAAACTTTAACAGGATAAATGGCACATTGTATGATTACACCTTATTTTAAAATGGGATCTTATCTAATGTATTGCAATATGAAAGCTAGTATGATCAGAATAATTGATGTAGCATGTGTATGATTTTTTTCACATTCCAATAAAAGGATGAGAACAGTATAGCAATAAAAAGGATATACATACATAAAACACAGAGCACAAAGATTTTGCACTGGTGGGAAAAGCTATAATAAATTACTTATTTAAGTGAGGAACTAAAAGAGGAAGGAACTAATGGGTATGGGGCTTGAAGAGGAAAAAGAGATGAAGGAAAAGAGGAAGAGGATTGAAAAGAGAGGAACGTTTAGCGGATAAAGGGGATAAGTTACTGATGGCGTGATAGGCAGGAGAGGAGCCTTTGGAGGAAAAAGGGGGTGAGTAACTGATAGAGAAAGAGCGGAGATTATGATGATCAGAAAAATATGGGCCTATAGATGGGTTGGATGGATGTGATCGTATTTATATCCAGCCCAAAAGGTATTTGTGAGAATAAAAAATTAATAAAAAAAAAAAGTGAAAAAACAAATGTTTACTATGGGGAGGGCCTAATGCACGTGACACTCGTTGTGCATGCGCACTGGCACTTGCTATAGTGCCAGAAACACACTATAGTATCCCTTTACAACATTAATGGTAAAAAAGAGACACAATGTCCAATATAAACACACTCATCCAGTATATGCATCCATATACATACTGCCTGATACATAAATCCATATACTCACACTGCCTAATACATTCATCCATTCATTCATTAATTCATTCATTCATCTATACATACATACTGCTTATAACATGCAATCAACCATACGCACACAGCCCATACATAGATCCAAAAATCCACACACACACACACACACACACACACACACACACAGCCTAATACATACATTCATACACTCATACTGCCTAATGCATGCATTCATACAAACACACTGCCTAATACATATATCCATACACACGTACTTAATACATACATCAATGCATTTGGTGGGATTTAATTTGTTACAGTGAACTTTAAGAATATAATTTAAAGCATTTCAGTTTAATTATAAACATAATTTCATATTTGAGGATCTCTTTACACTGGCACACACACACATACACACACTCTCACTGACATACACATATAGTGTCACTTACACACTAACACACTCACAGCACACTAACATACAGTGTCACGTACACACTCTCACTAATACACTCTCACTGACATACACACTGTCACTTACACACCCTCACTGACAGTGTCCCTTACACACTCTCACTAACACACACTCTCACTGACATACACATATAGTGTCACTTACACACTAACACACTCACATCACACTAACATACAGTGTCACGTACACACTCTCACTAATACACTCTCACTGACATACACACTGTCACTTACACACCCTCACTGACAGTGTCCCTTACACACTCTCACTAACACACATACACACACACACACTCTCTCTGACATACACACACACACTCTCTCTGACATACACACTGTCACTTACACACTCTCACTAACACACACACTCACTGACATACACACATAGTGTCACTTACACACTAACACACTCACAGCACACTAACATACACAGTGTCACTTACACACTCTCACTAATACACTCTCAGCGACATACACACTGTCACTTACACACCCTCACTGACAGTGTCCCTTACACACTCTCAATAACACACACACACACACACACACCCTCACTGACATAAACAGTGTCACTTACACACACTGTCACTCAAACATACAACTTTACATAAAGTCGCACTTTATTTACACAGACACACAAACACATCAATTTAACACACACACACACACACCAATTTACAATTATTTACAAAATAATCAGTTTCCCTTACCTCCAGATGGGCCTCCCCTAAGTGATGTAAATGGAGGAGAATGGAAAGAGGAAAAGCTACCTCCAGCCTGCAGGAAGTGTTTTTGCTCCTTGTGGGAGGAGCAGGAGAGCAGTGCACTCTGAGCACAGGCTGCTTCCTGCTCCCTTCACAGTATTTCCTTTTGTTTCACAAATCAAAAAATAAGTGACGAATAGAGGGGAACAAAGGAGGAGCAGTAAAAAATAATTGACATTTATATATTATATATTTAATAAGTATATAAAATATAAATATAGATTTGGTTTACTCGTCCGCCTATCTAATTTGATCTGTGAATCAGATGGCATGAAAATAATCCTATCAGTGTACTGAAAAATATATGCATAATATGATAATATGTATATCTTTTGCTGTACACTGCTTGGCCTATTGTAGTGCGCTTTTTTTTTTTTATGAATATGATTTTTATTTTAATTTTCATTATATAACAAGAGTTAGTCAGCTGTATGCATTTTGGGACTCGCAGGTCTCCGTGTATATGGCAACTAGAGAGGCGCGCAGGCCTCCGAAACGTTTATTTGTGTTCGGTTTTCGAGACTCGCAGGTCTTCTCTGATTTAGCACTAAAAAGAACATCATGGTGGACTTGCAGGTCCCCTTTGTATTTATACGGTTATATAACATAGGCAGTTGCCTTATTTTGTATCTTTTGTTATTATAACATTGTTTCGGTTGGGGGTGTATGGGGGGGGGGTTTCAGTTCCCCGGTTGTGGGGGGGTCAGGTGGGGTTTTTGTCATGTCTAGGTGTGGGTGGAGGCGTGAGTCTCTCTGTTGTGTATTGATGCGTGTGGTGACCCTGTCTGTGGTATGTTATTGCTTGGGTCTAAGTTAGGGGTCTTCGATATTTGGGGGTTGTGATCACCGCCGTGTCCAGTGGGTCATCGTGGTTGTGTGGGTCTTTCGGTCCCTTTGGTCACCTGGATGTGTTTTATTTAGGTGCTGCTCTAGTTATCAGGTGTCCGCGTTTTCAGTTACAGTTGGGTTTACTGTTTTCGGTGTTTGAGAGCACATAAGTTTCTTAAATGACTTAGCAGTGTGGTTCAACACTACGTGTCAGGAATGTTTGGGAGGAGTGGTGTGTCTCATAGGGCCCTTTTTAGTGTGTTTTGGCCTTTCATGTCCCGTTGGGCCACCGTTTTAGGGTCGTAGTCGTGGTGTGCTGTGTTGTGTGTCTCGTCTATCAGATGGCCTGTGTTCATTGAGTGGCTTCTGTATTTCCGGTGGCCTCCAGCGTTGTGTTCGCAACTTGGAATATGGGGGTGGGGGGAGGTGTGTGTGGGGTAGGTATGGGGTGGTGTTGGGGAGGGATGGGGGTGTGGATGTCTGTGAGCGGCAAGGGGGGTCATCAGTCAATGGTCCAGTGAGGTTTGGGGGTTGTGGTCGGGGTGTCCTCTGCTGGTGTCGCGGTGGTCAGTGGGTCGGAGTTTGAGTTGGAAGTCATCTTTTGCGGTGTCAAGGATCCAGTGTGTCCATGTCTCTGCGTAGGTCGTGGGGGTGGCGATGGCCGTCATGGTCAATTCTTCTATTTTCCTGAGTTCTTCCATTTGGGCGAACCAGGTTTGGAGTGGGGGCGTTATCTTTTGTTTCCAAAATTGGGGGAGGACTTGTTTGGCTACATTAAGTATTCTTACGGTCATGGATTTCTTGTATTTAGATCTGGGGACGGGTGTGTGGTGTAGTAGCATTGCCGCCAGTTCCAGGGGGGGGGTGGCGCGTCGGAGAACCACTCTAATATGTTATGTATTTCCTTTCAATATGGTTTGATTGCCTCACAATCCCACCAGATATGTCTCATGGTGCCTGTCTCTTTTTCGCATCTCCAGCATAGTTCGGTTTGGTTAGGGTCTATACTATGGAGGAGATGTGGTGTCCGGTACCAGTTTGTTAGTAATTTATACGCCGTCTCTTGTGTTCTGCTGTATACCGAGCAGTGGTGTGTAAAGTAGCAGATGGTTTCCCATTCCGCTTCTGAGAACGTTTTGTTTAGGGCTGTCTCCCATCTGCCCATGAAGAGAGGTTGTGCTGTAGGGGTCTCGGTTTGGATCATAGTGTATAGGAAGGATACTCCGTGAGGCATGGGGTCCGGGTGTAGGCACACCGTCTCGAATGTGGTCTGGTCTCTAGTAAGAGCTAGTCCGTGTGGCAGAGTGAGGACAAAGCTGGCTAGCTGGACATGTTTGAAGTGATGTAGGAAGGTGGGTGGGACCTCCCCCAGCATGTCCACTAATGGTTTGCATTTTCCTTTCGTCAGTATGTGGTGTAGGCGTGGGGTGTGGGTCGATAAGGTGTCCTTAAACGCCTTTGGGTCTAGTCCAGGTGGGAATTCGTCGTTATGTGTCAGCGGTAGGAGAGGGGTATGGTGCCAGGTTGCCTATCTTCGAGGCTGTTCGCCACACACTTAGGGTGTGTTTGGTGTATATGGATAGCTCCCTCCCCCCTGCGGCCATCCGGCCCCAAGGTATCCTGGAGAGTGGTCTGCCCACTTGCACCTCCTCCACCATTTTCCAAAGCTTGTGTACCCCCTCCTTTGACCACTCCATCACTCTTTGGAGATGTGTGGCCACTTAGTAGAGGTGGAAGTCCGGGAGGGCTAAGTCTCCCTTGTCTTTGGGCTGCATGAGGGTGGTGAGTCTCATCCTGGGTCTCCTGCCATTCCAAATGTAGTTGGCCATTGCGGTTTTAAGGGACTTAAAGAATGGTTGGGGGATTGTGATGGGGATGGCCTGGAGAAGGTACAGGAGGCATGGGAGGCATGGGAGGAAGTTCATCTTTATGACCGGGACCCTTCCCAACCATGATATGTGCGGGTGTGTCCAGTCTCTCATGTCCTTTTGGAATGTTGCCAGCATAGAGGCAAAGTTTTCCCGGAAGAGATCACTGCTTTTCTTAGTCAACCAGGTACCCAAGTATCGTATCTTGTGGTCTGCCCATCGGAAAGGGAATCTCTGGCTTAGGGGCTTGGCCCGCTAGGCCGTTGAGGATATAGGACTTAGTATAGTTTATTTTCAGGTTGGAGATGTCTCCAAATGTCTGAAAGGCTTTTAGGATATTGGGGAGTGAGATTTCAGGGTTGGACACAACAAAAAAAAGGTCGTCCGCGAATGCAGCTACTTTGTGGTGTGTCGAGCCGGTTTCAAGTCCGGTGATGTCTGCGTTATGTCGGATGTGTGTCAGGAATGGTTCGAGGGCAAGGACGAATAGTAATGGGGACAGGGGGCATTGTGTATGGTGAATGCATCGGTCAACGCCCCGTTGACCATTACATGTGCCGTCGGTTCTTGGTATAGTGCCTCTATCCATCTCTGTAGGTAGGACCCCACCCCCATGTGTGTCAGTGTTTTGAAAAGGTATGTCCAGCAGACCCTGTCGAAGGCCTTCTCCGCGTTTGTTGATAGCAGGAGAAGGCCCCCGACTCCCCGCTCCCTCCCGTGCATGAGGGCGAGCACCCTTATAGTGTTATCCCTCGCCTCACATCCCGCCATGAACCCCACCTGGTCAGGGTGGACCAGTGACAGGATGTGCATCATAAGCCGCGTCGCCAGGATTTTGGCCAGTAATTTGATGTCACAGTTGATGAGTGATATTGGCCTGTAGTTTCTACATATTTCTTCATCCTTGCCCTCTTTAGGGATGATGGTGATGTGGGCAGTTAGGGCCTGTTTAGGTAGATGCTGACCTTCTCTTACTGCATTGAAGGATTCCAGCATAGGTGGGTATAGGTCTTCGGCAAAGGTTTTGTAATATTTTGTAGGGAGACCATTGGGGCCTGGGCTTTTGCCCTGCTTAGTTTGTTTAATTGCGAGCGCTAGTTCCTCTAGTGTGATTGGCTCGTCTATGAGCGTGGATACCTCGCTTTCCAGAGTCGGCAGCGGGTATCTTGAGAGGTATGTCCAAATGGATTCTCGCAGTCGTGTTTTTGCTGTTTCGGTTTGTGGCTGTGGTAGGGTGTACAGGTCCGAGTAGTATGTTCGGATCGTTGTCAGGATGTCAGTCGGGAGACGGTGCAGGGTCCTGTGTTTGTCCCTGATTCTGTCTATGTACGTCCGCTGTCTCTTTTTTTCAGCATCGTAGCTAGGAGTCTGCCACTCTTATTTCCCTGTAGGGAAAAGAAAGCTTGGTGTCTAACTGCGTCTCTGTGCTGTCTAGATTGTAATAGTGTGGTGAGGTCACGTCTAAGTTGCAGTAGTCACGTTTGGTGGGAGCAGTGTTGTGTGAGTTTGTTTAGTTCTTCCGTCTTTTGTATGTCGGCCAGAAGTTCGGTGAGTCAAGCTTCAGCTTGTCTTTTAAGCTTGGCCCCTTGTTGTATGAAGTGGCCCCTGATGACACTTTTATGGGCCTCCCAACGGATCGTTGGGGAAGTCTGTTCAGGGGTGTTATCGGCAAAGTAGTCTCAGATTTTTTCCCCGATTTGGGCCATGAGATCTGTCCTGGTTAGTAAGTAGTCATTGAGTCTCCATTTGGAGATCGTGGGGCGAAACAGTGGAGATTTAAGTTTAAGCGTTACTGGGGCATGATCTGACCAAGTCGCCGTTCCAATAATCAGTTCTTTCACTAGGGGTAGGTTATAGTGAGTGGTGTAGAAATGGTCTAGTCGGGAGTAGGAGCTATGTGGGTGGGAGAAGAAGGTGTAGTCTCTTTCGTCTGGGTGGTGGGCTCTCCAGCAGTCGATGAGTCGGTGTTTGTAAGGTAGGGATTTGAGATATTGTAGTTGCTGGGGTGGGATATGGGACATGCCATTTGAGCAGTCCCATGTGGGGTCTAGTGCTATATTGAAGTCTCCCCCCAGTATGAGTACCCCTTCTGCGCAGTCTTGGAGTTTGCGTAATGTGCAAGAAGGAAACGGTAGTGTCGTTTATTAGGGGCATAGATGTTCGCAAGTGTGTATTTTTGGCCTACGATCTTCCCTTTGAGAAACAGGAACCTACCCTCATCGTCCGACAAGCACCCCCCTCCTGGAACGGCACCCGTTTGTTTATGAGTATTGCTGCTCCCCTGGCTTTTCCTCCTTGGTAGTCACTGTAGTATCCATGTGGGAAGTGGTGGTTGGACAGCTTAGGTCTGGCTCCCTTCCTAAAGTGTGTCTCTTGGATCATGACAATCGAGGATTTTAGGTTGTGGAAGTCTCTCAGGGCCCCTGACCATTTATCTGGTTTGTTTAGTCCCTTCGCATTAATGGTGAGGATAGTAAGGTGGTCCGGGATTAATGTCATGTTGTCTGGTTTAGGTAGGTGGGGTAAAGTCTTGACCGTCGTCCCCTTCTGGTTACGTCTGTAGCATGTGGAGGGGTCGGGGTGTCCGGGGATGTGGTGTGGGTGGTATGGGGTCAAAAAGAGGGTGTGTGGGTTGGGGGGAATCTGTCATGCCTTAATTATAATATGCCCTTACTTCCTGGTTCCACGGAGCTTAGCCACACCTCTTCATGACCCGGTCTCCCTATTTAATCTGACCGCACCAGCTGATCGACGCTGGATTAATGAACTACGTTCCGTACTCACGAACCGGCTGCAACATCGTTGTGAAAGCCTGCTGTTACCGGACCGGACTGGAAGACTTCAAGTTCCCTTCACCTTTCCTCAACCACGGCTAAAGCTGACCTCTATCCATGCAGGATAAACCGCCTCTGAGGAAATCTCGGGAACCAGTGTTCTATGTGCCGGAAGCTAAGTAAAACCTCTGTGATAAGCGTTACATCTCAAAGCTGTTATTTCCTGTCTCCAAAGTCCTTCGTTAAAGCCAACCGTTACAGCTAACTTCAACTCATACTTGTCTCAGTTAGCTGCATCTATCTTACTTCAGTTAAAGTCTATGGAACAGTTAATTGTAACTTCTTATCACCTAATTAATTAATACTACTAAAGGACTCTTGCTGCTTCAGTTACCGTTTACTCCTTAAAGCTACAGTGCATATAATTGTGGACTTCAGTTATCGTTTACTCCTTAAAGCTACAGTGCATATAATTGTGGACTTCAGTTATCGTTTACTCCTTAAAGCTACATTGCATATAATTGTGGACTTCAGTTATCGTTTATTACTTAATGCTACAGTACCTGTAAATTGGAATTAAAGTCAATACCAATTACTTTCTAATAAACATTCGAACTATAAGAAATCTGCAGTTGTGTTCCTTCATAACAAATGTTTAAACGTGACAGAATCAGGGGGGTGTGACAGTGGAGGTTTTAGGTACCCTCCAAGGGGTACGTCACTATTGAGTGACGGTTGGGTGTAGGCGTCGGGGAGCAGTGACGCACGCCACCACTGGTGGTTCATGCGGTTTGCTCACCTTCTGGTTGGCGCCTAATGCCCTGAGGCTTTGGAAGGATGCCGGGTTTGTCTCGCAGCTCGTATCTGCATCCGGTCTATCACTAGCGATTCTCTCTCTGGTTCGTCACAGGTCAAGCGGCCTCCAGCAGGGCGACAGGCCCCCGCCGTCCCGCTAAACCCTAGTGAGTGGCTCCATGATCCGGGTAGTCTACATGTGAGGGTATTAGGTTCGGGATTCCTGCGTGGCCCGTGTGTGGGTATCACCTCCCTTCCCAGGGTCTCCCCACCTCCGTTACTCTACCCACCTCAAGGGTCTTCTGTTGTGTGAAGGGGGTTGGTGTGGTGGAGTGTATGTCGGCCTCCATGGGCCTTTAGCATGCTACCCATGAACATCCCTCCTCCCAGAGTGCCCAATGTCTGTGCCCCAAGGTAAGTGGTCGGTGAGGGTCACCCAGGGGGTGGTGTACTTGCAGTTGGATGGAGACCTTGGTTTTTTGGTGTATCCGCAGGGTACAACGTTCATAGTCTCTTAGTGGCTGAGAGGGTCCATGTTGTCAGGTGAGGCTGTGTGGGCCTTCGGGGTGGCTTGCTCTAGTCAGTGCAGTTCAAGGTTTCTCACTGGGATGCTCCCGACGGTCGGGTAGCCTGCAGCCTGGTTCTCCTATTCCGGGGGGGAAGAGGAGCCCGCTGGTGGGTTTCCAGGGGGAAGGAGTAAAAGGCCATCGGGTCGGGCCATGTTAGTTGTATCGGGGGGAGCTGAAGTTCCCGTTGTAAGTCACTTAGATCTCCTTCGGTTTTCACAGTGAACGGGCCGTTGGTGGTGGTGACCTGTAGCCCAGTGGGGAAATTCCAGCGGTACCGGACCTTGTTGGTTTGCAGTACCCGTGTGAGAGGGCGCAGTGCTCGGCGGTACGCCAATGTTGCAGGTGACAGGTTCGGATAAAGCTGTATCTCTACTCTTTGTATCAGAACTTGTTTGGTGTCTCTAGCTCTTCTGAGTATGTCCTCTTTCGTCTGAAAGTGGGCCAGGCAGCAGATGACGTCCCTTGGGGGGGATTCAGGTGGGCCCCGTGGCCTGAGAGCTCTGTGGGCTCTGACGAATTCAATGGGTGTAGGTTTTGGCCTATCCAGGAGGCTGTTGAATATTTCCCTGAGGGTGTCACGTAGCGGGGTGGTCTGATCGAGTTCCTCCGGCAGGTCTCTGATTCGTATGTTCTGTCTCCTCCCGCGGTTATCCAAGTCCTCCACGTAGAGTGCCATTTGGCGAAGTTGCACCGCGTGTTGCTGGAGTATGCCCGTGTTCGCGGTCTGCGCCGACGCCATGTGGTCGCAGTCCGCTTCTAATTGGGCCATCTTGTGCTGGATACCTTGTATGTCCTCCCTGAGAGCGTGTAGCTCTCCCGTGATGGACTTGTGTAGCGCGGCGTTCGCTTCCTTCAGGTCCACTTTGGTTGGTAGATTGCAGATCAAGTCTACCCAGTCCGGTTGCATTGTTTGGGGACCTGGGGTGTGGGAGGCCCTGCCGGGGAGGCTCTCTTGCGGTAAGGGCGGCCGGGAGAGGCCCGAGGCCTCCGAGTCATTCGAGGCCTGGGAGGCCTGATCAGCCTGTGTCAGGAGGTACTGGTGCATATCTGTCGGCTGAGACCCCCTGGGGGTGCTGGGGGGTTGGTTGGCATGTGATGACCTGTGTGTCTTGCCCATGATTACGGTCTTAGGTGCTAGTTAGGCGAGGAATATCGCTGAGCCTACGGGGAGCTTTAGAATTACGCCGCCATCTTTCCCGGCATCCAAGCCACGCCCCCTGTAGTGCCTTATTTTTGTCCTTCTGATTTGTTTCTGAATCAGAATTTTGCTTCCAAAATTCTGCTTGAATACTCATCTAAAATATAATGTGCTTGTACATTTTATTTCTAATTAAAAATGTGCTTCGAATTCTGTACATCCACATTTCATCTCCAAACCATGCCGTCTGCCATGTCCCTACCTAACCATTCCTTTTGGAGCTTGACAATCCACGCACGAGGATAGCAATGTGCTCCAATGAGGGCAATGTAGAGTATATGAAAAGTAATTTTTGGGTGCTAAATTCTAAAGGTTCAATAAACTCCATAGAAAGTTATCAAATGTTCCTGCGGATTGGCCCAATATAAGAAAACTGATAAGAAATGCATAGCTTACTTTTATATTATGACATTATATGACATTAAAGTTTGACATTTTATTTAAAGGAAAAATATCATTAACATAATACAAAACTATTTTTTGCAGCATCCCGAAGACAATTTGAAACATTACTCCAATAAATTTATATTTCATATGTTTCCATCAAAAAGTGCTGCTTTGATCTTTGCTAGAGCTCTATAGAAGGACATATGATATAAGATAATATCACTAAATGCAAAAAATAGGTGGATTTATACTTAAAAATATAAATACTTTAATGAAGATGATGGAAAGACTGATGATCACAGTAGCAGAAGCACAGCATGTACAAAATATTCTTCATCTTATAGGATCTAAGCCAATTACAGCAAATGTACTTATTTCAAGATTGTATTTTTTTCTTTATTAAAATATATATTCATGTAGGAAACGTGGTATTAACCTACTTTGATATGATCTGGTTGTGGCCATAAGACAACACTGAACATAATCATATTAGTGTGAAGCAAGGTATCATGTGAAAGTCCATCTGTTCTCCTTAACTACAATCTTTAATATAACAACAAAGATAATTAAAAAACAAAATAAGTCAATTCCTGATGATAATTCTGAAGTGACCTCTGGTAACATTGAGAAGAAGTTATGAAATGCATGGTGGTTACCAAGTTTAATAAATAAAAGCATACAGCATAGATACACTGCTCAGCCACAGCATTAAAACCACTGACAGGTGAAGTGAATAGATATTGATATCATTACAATGGCACCTGTCAAGAGGTGGGATATATTGGGCAGGAAGTGAACAGTTCTTGAATTTCATGTGTTGGAAGCAGGAAAAATGGACGATTGTAAAGATCTGAGTGACTTTGACAAAGACCATATAGTGATGGTTGTATGACTGGATCAGAACATCTCCAAAACGGCAAGTCTTGTGGGGACTTACAAGTATGCAGTGGATAGTACCTACCAAAATTGGTGCCAGGAAGGACTACTAGTGAACCGGTGTAGAGAACGAAGGAATTTTCAGAAATGGTTTGAGGAACATGAAAAAGGGTTCAAAGTGTTGCCTTTGCTTCCAAATTCTCAATCTGATTAACCATCTGCCAAAAGAGTTGCAAGAAAGCACAACCAGTGAGCCGTCATAAGAGTCATGTGCACCCAAGCCCCGTTGATGCACATGGTTAGCAAAGGCAAGCCCTTCTGGTGTGAATACACAGAAGAGCTACTGTAGCTTAAATCTCTGAAAAAGATAATGTGGGCCATAATAGAAAAGTGTCAGAAGACACATTGCATCACAGTTTGCTGTGTATGGGGTTACGTAGCCAAAGATCGATCAAAGTGCCCATGATGACACCTGTCCACTGTCAAAACGCCTTCTATGGTGACATGAGCATCAAGACTAGACCATGGAGCAATGGAAGAATGTTGCTTGGTTTGATGAATCATGTTTTCTTTTAGATCAGGTGGATGGCCAGGTTTGTGAGTCATTTACATGGGTAAGAGATGGCAGCAGGATGCACTATGGGAAGAAGACAGGCAGATGTAATGCTATGGGTAATAATCTGAAAGGAAACCTTGGGCCCTAGCATTCATGTGTATCTTACTTTGATATGTACCAACTCCCTAGAGACTGTTACAGACCATATGCACCCCTTCATGGCAATGATGTTCCCTGATATCAGTGGCCTCTTTCAGCAGTATAATGCGCCCTGCCACATGGTAAAAATTGTTCAGGAATGGTTTGAGGAACATGGAAAAGAATTCAAGGTGTTGTGTTGGCCTCCAAATTCCCCAGATCTCAATGCGATTGAGCATCTGAGAGATGTGTTGGAACAACAAATCCGATCCATGGAAGTCCCACCTCGCAATTTGCAGGACTAAAGGACTAATGTCTTGGTGCCAGATACCACAGGACCCCTTCAGAGGTCTTGTGGAGTCCATGCCTCAATGAATTAGAGCTGTTTTGGCAGCTTGAGTGGAACCTACATCATATTAAGCAGGTGGTATTAATGTTGTGGCTGATCAGTGTACAGATTCTTCACCAAAGTGTGTGTGGTCAGGAATTCAAAGTTATTTTTTTACATTTTATACATTTTAACTAGCCGAACTAAAAACATAGTCTATGTTCATCTATATTATTTTTTTTTAAATCTGGAAGCACTCACAGTAAAACCTTGCACAAAATATACATTTAGCGGAAAAATCCCAATTGAGTGATCAGTCAAATTCATAATCTCCAAGCTGAAATGTTAATGTCACTAATCAACCAAAACATGCTATAGTCAAGCATGTTTGTTTTTATGATTGAAATTCCGCACCCCCCCCCCCCCCCCCCCCCCCCAAAAAAAAAAATTATGATTGATGGCTAGGGCACAGTCAATAAATGACAAAATACAAAAGCATACGGTGAAAAGATAATCTGCACTTTGGTGCTACAATCACCCTAGTGGGCCACAATAAACCACTAGAAAGGACACAAATAGTAAAAATAGAAAGTGGTGGTGAGAGCACTCAAATAGAGAAACAGATAAAAAATCAGATAATATTACCCACTTGTATGATAACACTAAAAGGGAGAGAAAACACAATATAGGGTAATACCGTCAGATAAAATAAACTTAGAACAAAGGGGGCAAATTACACTCACAAACGGGGGGCCAATTAGAAGCTGGCCCAAGCTACACGCCTTGAACAGAAGAAATCTCCCAGAGACTGGAACAGGGACGAATTGTAGAGGGTGTCTTCCCAGGGTAAGTGCAACACACAGGAACGCAGGTTGTAGATTGCACACCAAGTTTAATATAAATTTCAAACAAAATAGGCGAAATTGATAAAAAGGAAAGTCCCATAAAACTTGCAATAAATGTCCCAAAAACGTCCTCTGGGTCCACCTTACGCGTTTCGGCACAAAGCCTTCATCAGAGGTGCTATCTTCTGTTCTGGCACAGAGTCCTTTATAAGTCTTATTCTTGGCGCCGTTTTTGCCGATCACCGGCACTTCTCTTCCGGGTTCCGGCGTCAGGACGTCCTGCGTCATCACGTCCTGACGCTGCTGCTGGTTTCGGCGAGAAAGACGTGTAGGAACCGTCCTCCATTAAAATCAATACAATTACAACTTAAAACGTCAAAAATTCTAAAAACGTCCCTCAAACTTCAAAAAAATGCAGGAGGGGGGAAAGAAAGAGGAACATATATACACACAATTATTAAATACAGCTTACATAAAAAATACATATAATACACATGTTACTGATGTGTAAAACTAAATCCCTAAAAATATAGTAAAATCCAAATCACAGGGGGAGAATAAAACAGAGGTAAAGTTAGTGCAAATTGGGTATATAAAAATGTTGATTTTATTCCCTGATCAAGTGAGAAATAAGCAATACAGGAAAAAAGTAGGAGCAGTAAATACACTGGACAAAATTATAAACGCAACCCCATTTGCCCCCATTTTTCATGAACTGAATTCAAAGATCTAAGACTTTTTCTATGTACACAAAAGGCCCATTTCTCTCAAATATTGTTCACAAATCTGTTTAAATCTGTGTTAGTGAGCACTTCTCCTTTGCCGAGATAATCCATCCACCTCACAGGTTTGGCATATCAAGATGCTGATTATTGCAAAGGTGTGCCTTAGGCTGGCCACAATAAAAGGCCACTCTAAAATATGCAGTTTTGCAGTATTGGGGAGCTCTGGGGGTGGGGGTCCGATAACCATTCAGTATCTGGTGTGACCACCATTTGCCTCACCCTGTGCAACACATCTCCATCGCATAGAGTTGATCAGGTTGTTGATTGGGGCCTGTGGCATGTTGGTCCACTCCTCTTCAATGGCTGTGCGATGTTGCTGGATATTGGCAGGACCTGGAACACGCTGTGATATTATTATTATTATTATTATTATATTTATAGAGCGCCGTCAAATTCCGCAGCGCTTTACAATGGGTGGACGTACAGACATGTAATTGTAACCAGACAAGTTGGACACACAGGAACAGAGGGGTTGAGGGCCTTGCTCAATGAGCTTACATGCTAGAGGGAGTGGGGTAAAATGACACCAAAGGTAAGGATAGTATTAGACTAGTGACAGTTGCAGAAGAGGAATCAGTTGGGAGCTATTAAGAGTTTCATTGATACGCTTTTATGAAGAGGGTTTTTAATGATTTTTTGAAGGAGTGGAGACTGGGTGAGCATCTAACGGAGGAGGGAAGCGAGTTCCACAGGAACGGTGCAGCCCTCGAGAAGTCTTGAAGGCGAGCATCAGAGGTGGGAGTACGGACAGAAGATAGACGTAAGTCTTCAGCAGATCGTAAGGGCCTAGACGGGACATACTTGTGCATAAGGGAGGATAGATAGGTGGGAGCAGCATTATGTAGACATTTGAAAGCAAGAACCAGAATTTTAAATTGAGCTCTATATTTTATAGGAAGCCAATGTAGGGACTGACAGAAGGGTGAGGCATGGGAGGTGCGGGCGGACAGGAAGATGAGCCTCGCCGCCGCATTCATTATGGACTGTAACAGCGAAAGTTGGGAGCACGTAAGACCACTGAGAAGCGGATTACAGTAGTCAAGGCGAGAAAGTACAGTGGAATGGACCAACACCTTAGTCGCATCTGGCGTTAAGTAGGGGCGGATGTGCGCAATGTTTTTGCGATGGAAATGACAGGATTTGGCGATAGAGTGAACATGAGGCTTGAAGGAGAGGTCGGAGTCAAAGAGAACACCTAGGCAGCGAGCCTGCATGGTGGAGCTGATGGTAGCACCATTGACTTGGAGGGAGACAGACACAGGAGTAACAACACTTGAGGGAGGAAAGACCAGAATTTCAGTTTTGGTCAAGTTTAGTTTAAGGAAGTGGGCAGCCATCCAGTTAGAAACAGCAGAGAGGCAGTCAGAGACACTAGTCAAGAGGGACGGGGAGAGATCAGGAGAGGACAGGTAGATTTGCGTGTCATCTGCATAGAAATGATATTGGAAGCCAAAGGAGCTAATGAGTTTACCAAGGGAGGCAGTATAGATGGAGAACAGTAGGGGACCAAGTACTGAACCTTGAGGGACACCAACAGAGAGGAGTTGGGGAGAAGAAGCAGAGTCAGAGAAAGAAACACTGAAAGAGCGCTGGGAGAGGTAGGAGGAGCACCAGGAGACAGCTGTGGATATACACTGATTCACAGCATTCCTAACATGCTCAATGGGTCATATGTCCGGTGAGTATGCTGGCCATGCAAGCACTGGGATGTTTTCATCTTCCAGGAATTGTGTATAGATCCTGGCAACATTGGGCCATTATCATGCCAATTAAGCTAGAGAGATGCCAATGCCAATTAAGCTGGAGAGAGCACATAGGCCATTGAAATCTCAAGGCCTCCAAAGAGAGACACCACAGGCAGTATCAGATTTACCATCTCTGCTGGCCCAAGGCCAGTTTTCTTAATGTGCCCCAGCCCATCATATATTTGAAGCTTGTTGTATGTGATTGGATGGATTAATGTGACTAGTTTGGGATATGATTGCACGGTAATTATGGATAGATGGGTGGTTGGATGACAGTACGTGTAAGGTAGGTGGAGGTAGGTGAAATGTTATGTTGCCAAGTTAGTGAATGTGACAGGCTGAATAGGTATGACTGGAAGGTGAGATGGGACTGTCTGCTTGGGTAGATAGGGGAATATCTACATGTGAGACCAAGTAATCTTATGGGAAGAAACGTCTTTATTTATTTATTATGATTGATGCATGTGGTTTGCACCACATATCTATTTATTAAATTGTGGTGTATTGCTGAAATTAATCGAGAAACTACTTTTTGAAACTCAAAAAAAAATCAGATGGGCTATGCACAGGCACCAAAGAGTGCTAGATTATGTGGTGCAGTATAATTTCATATAGCATAATTGTTTTCTTTCTGGCACATTAACATTACACCCATAAATACATTACTTACATTACACCCATAAATCCTCTTCAAATTTCATTTGCAATTTGTGTGACCCTGTGAATGTACTATTAGACTTTGAAACTGTATATTTATATTTTTTATTTATGTAAGCATTTATATTACAATTTCTAGGAAAAACTGCAAGATTCTAAAAAATTCCATAAACAAATACATATTTTCATAAAACAATAGAGCCTAATAAAATTCTGTGTAGATCTGGTGCTTTTTGGCAGATTGCATTAGCTGCCTGGTATAGCTTCTCAACATCCATCTGCTTGCGTATAATATCCTCATAAAAATGTCAAACTAATTTTGTAAAACACATCACATTTCACATTTTAACCAGCTTTCTGTTATCATGTGACTCTTCATAGAATAAAATTACCTTTGTCCTAGAGAATTTCAATAAGATTGTGTTTAAATGTAAACATTTAAAACAGGGTGCAAAATAAAACAGGTAAACGGGTGATTTGGTCATCTTGCAACAAATAGAATAACAAAAATGCCCTCTTTTACAAAACCTCTTTGCAGTAGCCAAGCTGGAAAATATATTGACAACTGTTGTTATACGTAGAGCACAGCACGGTGCCTAAGATCTACAAATATCTAAACATGTTAGATGTATATTAAATGTACAGTAAGAACGGCTAGAATTGAAAAGCTAAAATGGGATTTATTAAGTCTTAAAACATAGGTTATAAAAGTAGTTTAAAGGAGCACTATAGGGTCAGGAACACAAACATGTATTCCAGACCTTTAGTGCTAAAAACACCATCTAGCCCCCCTGTCACCCCTCCCTTCTCCCCCTAAATATAGTAAAATCTTATCTTTATTCCAGTCTGCTGGAATGGAAAGCATTGGATTGGCTGAGAATGTCAAGGAGGGAGATCAGGGGCAGAACCAGCAGCAGTCAAACACAACCCTGGCCAATCAGCACCTCCTCATAGAGATACAATGAATGAATGCATCTCTATGAGGAAAGTTCAGTGTCTCCATGCAGAGGGTGGAGACACTGAATGTCAGTCACACTGTGCAGCACTGCCTCAGGAAGCGCCTCTAGTAGCCATCTGAGGAATGGCTATTGGAGATATCCCTTTGCTGTAATGTAAACACTGCCCTTTCTCTGAAAAAAACAGTGTTTACTGCAAAAAGCCTGAAGGGACCGACTATTCTCACCAGAACAAATAAAATAAGTTATAGTTGTTCTGGTGGCTATAGTGTCTCAGTGTCTCATTCCCTCTGCCCCACAGCCCCTCCATGTGTCCCCTTGCCTCTCCCCCCTCAGCCCCACCATGTGTCCCATAGGCTCCCCCTCCTCTAGCCCCTTCATGTGTCTCATTCCCTCTCCCCTTAGCCCCTCCATGTGTCTCATACTCTCCTCACTCCCAGTCCCTCCATGTGTCCCATTTATCTTTCTCCGCTCCCTGTGTCTCATACCCTCACTCTCTCCACCCTCCCCTCCATATGTCCCATTCTGCCCTCTCTCCCCCCTCCCCTCCCTGTGTCCCATATCCCCCATCTCTCCTCTCTCTTCTCCCTGGGTCCCATACCTCCCATCTCTCCCCCTCCCCTTCCTGTGTCCCATACCCTTTATCTCTCCCCCTACTCCCTGTGACAGTGTGGGGGGTAAATTGGCTGTGACAGGGTATTGGGTGGAGTGTCTGTGACAGGGGGTAGAGGGGGTGGAGGGCCTGTGACATGGGGCAAAGGGGGGTGGAGCGGATGTGACAGGAGGTAGAGGATGGTTGGAGTGGCTGTGACAGGGGGTAGAGAGGGGTTGTAGTGTCTGTGACAGGGGTAGAGGGGGGTTGGAGTGTCTGTGACGGGGCTAGGGGGGTGGAGGGGCTGTGACAATGTGTAGAGGGGGGTTGGAGTGGCTGTTACAGGGGGTAGAAGTTGTTGGAGGAGATGTGACAGGGGGTGGAGTGGCTTGACAGGGGGTAGAGGGGTGTTGGAGTGGCTGTGACAGGGGTAGGGGGATGGGAAATATGTCAAAGGGGGAGGGGTGAAGTAGCTTGCCGGGGTAAAGGGGTGAAGGGGCTGTGACAGAGGGAAGAGAGGCTGTGACAGGGGGTAGAGGGAGTGGAGTGACTGTGACAGAGGGTAGAGGGAGGTTGGAGTGGCTGTGACAGGGTAGAGGGGTTTGGAGTGGCTGTGATGGGGGTAGGTGGGTGGAGGGGCTGTGACGGAGGGTAGAGAGGGTTGGAGTGGGTAGAGGGGCTGTGACAGAGGGTAAAACATGGTTGGACTCTCTGTATAGGTATCTGCAAGTATATCTGTGTATCTGCATGTGTGTCTGTCTGTGTATCTATCTGTTTCTCTTTTTGTGTGTATCTGTGTGTCTGTATGTGTATCTGCATATGTGTCTGTGTTTCTTTCTGTTTGCTGTATGTGTATCTATCTGTTTGTCTGTATGAATATGTGTCTGTGTCTCCATCTGTTTCTCTGTTTGTATGTATGTGTGTGTGTGTCTGTATGCATATCTACATGTGTGCCTGTGTATCTATATATGTCTCTGTCTGTGTATTTATATGTTTGCCTGTATGTGTATCAAATGTTTGTCTATATGTGTATCTGTGTGACTATATTTGTATATGTCTGTAAATTTGTCTGTTTCTCTCTAATGTGTATCTGCATGTGTGTCTGTGCAACTATCTGTTTGATTGTCTGTATGTGTATAGATCTGTGTATCTGTATGTTTGTCTGTGTATCTGTCTCTATGTGTATCTATCTGTGTGTCTGTGTATCTATCTGTTTGTGTGTATACCTGTGTGTCTATGTAACTAGCTGTTTGTCTTTATATATTTTATATATATATATATATTTATATATATATATATATATATATATATATATATATATATATAGTATATGTGTGTGAGTGTGTGTGTGTGTGTCTATCTGTTTGTATGTGTATATCTGTTTCTCTGTGTATTTTTCTGATCTGTGTCTGTATGTATGTCTGTGTATATGTATGTGTGTCTGTATGTTTTATCTGTGTGTCTATGTAATGTGTGTAAGTGTGTACCCTTGTGTATCTGTGTGTGTCAGTGTTTATATCTGTATGAGGGTGGAGACACTGAATGTCAGTCACACTGTGCAGCACTGCCTCAGGAAGCGCCTCTAGTAGCCATCTGAGGAATGGCTATTGGAGATATCCCTTTGCTGTAATGTAAACACTGCCCTTTCTCTGAAAAAAACAGTGTTTACTGCAAAAAGCCTGAAGGGACCGACTATTCTCACCAGAACAAATAAAATAAGTTGTTCTGGTGGCTATAGTGTCTCAGTGTCTCATTCCCTCTGCCCCACATCCCCTCCATGTGTCCCCTTGCCTCTCCCCCCTCAGCCCCACCATGTGTCCCATAGGCTCCCCCTCCTCTAGCCCCTTCATGTGTCTCATTCCCTCTCCTCACTCCCAGTCACTCCCAGTCCCTCCATGTGTCCCATTTCTCTTTCTCCGCTCCCTGTGTCTCATACCCTCACTCTCTCCACCCTCCCCTCCATATGTCCCATTCTGCCCTCTCTATATCTGTTTCTCTGTGTATTTTTCTGATCTGTGTCTGTATGTATGTCTGTGTATATGTATGTGTGTCTGTATGTTTTATCTGTGTGTCTATGTAATGTGTGTAAGTGTGTACCCTTGTGTATCTGTGTGTGTCAGTGTTTATATCTGTATGAATGTCATTCTCTAACTGAATGTGTGTCATTCTGTATATTTGTATGTGCTAGTGTGTGTCTGTGTATGGGGTAAGTGTGTGTTTCTGTGCATACCCCTGTATTTATAAATCAACACTACATACAGACACACCCCTACATTCCAAGGCATACACTACACACAAATAAATTACTACTTTCAAATTGCAACAGTACATAAAAACACACAAAACTACTCACAAGTACACCCCTACATTCACACAGACATACGCCATACAAAAGCTGGCTTATATTTGAGCACTGCTTAGTGATACACACAACTCAGCAAGGATCGGCAAATGGTAGAATGGTAGCTGACGAAGCATTGTGGGAGGTGTACAACAGATGGGGATCTACATTTTGGCCATTCTTGCGAAAAGAGGGTCCCAAAACAATTTTTTTACCAGGGCCCTCTCTACTTTAGTACTCCAAATCCCCTTTATTTAATCTAGTGTCCCCAAACTAATGCCCATGTATGGGTGCACAATATGACTAGATCCTCTCCAATATTTTACAGGTCCCATCTCCATAGGCCTTTCTAGTGACAGGGTAGTCATAGTGTTTTTGTTTTTTTTATTAGAGGAGACACTGGCTGTGCACTGTTTAGTAGATATGCCCCCACATATGTCATGGCTAGTGGTGGCATAACCCCCTCATGGTAATCTGGGGGCATTGGCTTTTTCAGTGTATTTTCTTTTTAACTTTAATGTGGTGCTTGCTATCCACCCAGCACATACTTAACCTTTGCATCAGTGAGAGTTTTTTTTTTTTTTTTACTGTTTGCCCGCTGGATACTAGCACTGCCTGTGGTCAAATAGTTCCTGGCCTGGAAATAACCCTGATGAAGCTTGGAGCTTGCTGAAGTGCTTTATGTGTCTTGAGTCTGTCATATTTGTCATAGTTTATAACCAAGTTCAATAGAAATGGGCACTTTTATAATAGGGGCAGAAACATTGAATTGTTCTTGCAGAATCCAATATGTAGGATCTAGAACCCTCAAGTCCCTCTTCGACTAACACAGGAATTTGGTGATGAATGTCAAATCTACAGGGAGTGCAGAATTATTAGGCAAATGAGTATTTTGACCACATCATCCTCTTTATGCATGTTGTCTTACTCCAAGCTGTATAGGCTCGAAAGCCTACTACCAATTAAGCATATTAGGTGATGTGCATCTCTGTAATGAGAAGGGGTGTGGTCTAATGACATCAACACCCTATATCAGGTGTGCATAATTATTAGGCATTTTCCTTTCCTTTGGCAAAATGGGTCAAAAGAAGGACTTGACAGGCTCAGAAAAGTCAAAAATAGTGAGATATCTTGCACTCTTAAAATTGCAAAGCTTCTGAAGCGTGATCATCGAACAATCAAGCGTTTCATTCAAAATAGTCAACAGGGTCGCAAGAAGCGTGTGGAGAAACCAAGGCGCAAAATAACTGCCCATGAACTGAGAAAAGTCAAGCGTGCAGCTGCCAAGATGCCACTTGCCACCAGTTTGGCCATATTTCAGAGCTGCAACATCACTGGAGTGCCCAAAAGCACAAGGTGTGCAATACTCAGAGACATGGCCAAGGTAAGAAAGGCTGAAAGACGACCACCACTGAACAAGACACACAAGCTGAAACGTCAAGACTGGGCCAAGAAATATCTCAAGACTGATTTTTCTAAGGTTTTATGGACTGATGAAATGAGAGTGAGTCTTGATGGGCCAGATGGATGGATTGGTAAAGGGCAGAGAGCTCCAGTCCGACTCAGACGCCATCAAGGTGGAGGTGGAGTACTGGTTTGGGCTGGTATCATCAAAGATGAGCTTGTGGGGCCTTTTCGGGTTGAGGATGGAGTCAAGCTCAACTCCCAGTCCTACTGCCAGTTTCTGGAAGACACCTTCTTCAAGCAGTGGTACAGGAAGAAGTCTGCATCCTTCAAGAAAAACATGATTTTCATGCAGGACAATGCTCCATCACACGCGTCCAAGTACTCCACAGCGTGGCTGGCAAGAAAGGGTATAAAAGAAGAAAATCTAATGACATGGCCTCCTTGTTCACCTGATCTGAACCCCATTGAGAACCTGTGGTCCATCATCAAATGTGAGATTTACAAGGAGGGAAAACTCTCTGAACAGTGTCTGGGAGGCTGTGGTTGCTGCTGCACGCAATGTTGATGGGGAACAGATCAAAACACTGACAGAATCCATGGATGGCAGGCTTTTGAGTGTCCTTGCAAAGAAAGGTGGCTATATTGGTCACTGATTTGTTTTTGTTATGTTTTTGAATGTCAGAAATGTATATTTGTGAATGTTGAGATGTTATATTGGTTTCACTGGTAAAAATAAATAATTGAAATGGGTATATATTTGTTTTTTGTTAAGTTGCCTAATAATTATGCACAGTAATAGTCACCTGCACACACAGATATCCCCCTAAAATAGCTATAACTAAAAACAAACTAAAAACTACTTCCAAAAATATTCAGCTTTGATATTAATGAGTTTTTTGGGTTCATTGAGAACATGGTTGTTGTTCAATAATAAAATTAATCCTCAAATATACAACTTGCCTAATAATTCTGCACTCCCTGTATTACATCTTTGTCCAGGATATTTAAGAGCTTCCATGATTTGAATCTTAAAGGGACACTATAGTCACCTGAACAACTTTAGCTTAATGAAGCAGTTGTGGTGTATAGAACATGCCCCTGCAGCCTCACTGCTCAATCCTCTGCCATTTAGGAGTTAAATCCCTTTGTTTATGAACCCTAGTCACACCTCCCTGCATGTGACTTGCACAGCCTTCCATAAACACTTCCTGTAAAGAGAGCCCTATTTAGGCTTTCTTTATTGCAAGTTCTGTTTAATTTAGATTTTCTTATCCCCTGCTATGTTAATAGCTTGCTAGACCCTGCAAGAGCCCCCTGTATGTGATTAAAGTTCAATTTAGAGATTGAGATACAATTATTTAAGGTAAATTACATCTGTTTGAAAGTGAAATCAGTTTTTTTTCATGCAGGCTCTGTCAATCATAGCCAGGGGAGGTGTGGCTAGGGCTGCATAAACAGAAACAAAGTGATTTAACTCCGAAATGACAGTGAATTGAGCAGTGAAATTGCAGGGGAATGATCTATACACTAAAACTGCTTTATTTAGCTAAAGTAATTTAGGTGACTATAGTGTTCCTTTAAGGGATTGGAGGTTCTAGTTATTGATAGTGTTTAGAGAGACAATTTTAGTACTCTAGATAAAATCACGAGATTGTTGATTAAGGAAACCAACTGAATTTTCAAATTAGAAACTTTAAGCCCTAAAGGATTAAATGAAGAATTAGAGCATCATTTTTTTTTTTTTTTTTTTTTTTTTTATAATACTTAAATATACTTGATAAGATGCACATTTGTTTATGGCACTTATTTGTTTTTAATGCTGGTACCTGAACAAGTCCAAGGCAACTGGTCAAAATGCGTAGGACCTTTATTGCTTTTTATACTTACTGGAATAAAAATGTTCTATCTACCACTGGGCTTCCTGAGCATTCCTGTGGAGATCTCCAACACAGCATTAGTATACTTCAATATTATTTGTATCTATAATGTTGTCTAGGAAAAACAAACTCCATTTGAATGTTTGTTTGTTTTATGGTAAATAAGACGGCCATATATGCAATATTGATAAAAACTCATTTATAGAACATTATGGTCAACCAGCGCTTTGCTGAGGGTTCTCAATTACTTTCTGTTTGGATGATACTAAGCTTCTAGAAGAGGGACAGACGGAGATAAGTGTGTTTATTATTTTTTATTATTATCATTTTTTTTTTTTTTTTTAAATGACAGTGTTGTATTGCAAAATACAGAAAACAAGTTATATTTTCAGCCACTAGAGGGTACATGTACTGTATTCTGCTTCCTAACTGTCACATCAAATTGTAACAGGTACAAAAGCCAAAGGAATTGTACAAATCAGTTTCTATTTTCTAAGATACACCCCATTAATGTGTACTGTGCTTCTGGATAGGATTTATGGGCGGGCCTTTAATATTCATGCATAATACATGTGCCCCAATGTGACTTACTCCAGCATCATTATGCAATCTCTGTAGGCCTATTTTGCCATTGTTTTTGTTTTAGATTGACATCTGTACAGTCTCAATAGGTGTGTATACAAGTGGTTTTATTTTGACATAAATAACAGAGCCTCTATAGATTTGTAGTGCCATTGTAATGATAGCAATTCTATACATCCCCTCAGAGATTATTGACTTGCTAAATACTCATTTAATTTCCCAACACAAGCAAGCTAATGGCAGATTACAAAATCTATGAATTGCATGAACAATACTGAATGTATTTTGACTTTTATTATAGCTGCAAGTGGTATTTTAGAGAGACAAATAAACATGCAGACTTACTAAAATGTATTCTGACAAAACACCTTTATATACACTCTCTATAATCCACATATAGGCGAGTACACTGACATCTCTGTGCCTTTCAAACATTCTATCCCTTACCGGAAATATTATAGGTTTAGTTATATATGAATTTCTATTATATTTTTTTATTCTGTTTATTAATTCTGACAATTCGTGACCCTCTCTCATTTTTCATTTTCAGAAAAAACTACTATCATTTTTGTTTTTGATTTCCAGAATACATTTCTGCATTTTGTTTAGAACTATTTGGCTACTGTATACATATATTGTTGTTGTTGTTTTTTTTTTGTTGTTTTTTTCTTAATTTGTTTGTTTTGTATCAGTTGCCCCCTTTTGACTGATGAGCACTTTTATAACTAGATTATTAAATGTAAAACTGTGTGTTATGTATAACTGTGTTTTGTATTTTACTTTCTTTACGTATCCTGGCTATCACACAATATCTCAGCATTCTTCTTGTGAAAACCAAAAACCTATAAATTAAATAAATAGATCAAATTGAGTGGCACTTGTATTTTGTTTAATATTAGTTTCGTTTCTGCCTCTGCCTCACACGATGTTGGTTCAAAGCATGAGATTTATTATACTGAATAATAATGTAATTACCAATCAATGATTTCAGTGCTTAACTTAATTTCTTGTGAATAACTTGATTTCTCTTGAATTTAGAGAAATATAATATCATGGGAAATGTGTGCATTCTTTCCTCTTTTATTGGTTACAATGCAATAAGTAATAGATTTTTTTATTAAGTTGGTTATATGTGTAGATATTCACCTACTGTCAACTTGTGTCCAGATTGTGACACTGATTGCTTAATGAGTAGTATGAAGTACCTCTTATGAGCATTACCTACAGGCCTAATGCTATCCTTTAAAAACTTAATGACACCTTTAGCATCTAATTGTGCTCATTCATGTCAAGGGCACTTGTCAATATGATGTAGGCAGGATAGGGAAGAAAGAGATGTAAATGTATTATCATATCCCATAGTTTAGTGTTTAATGATAGCTGGGGTTAAACAGACACATTATGTGTCATGTCATTAGGAGAGGAGATACCAGAGATATGTCTCAGATCGCTATCTGAATGCTAATATCTTTCTGAACAGGAGAAGGGGGCTTTTAGCAATTAATCGAAAACAATAGTGCCTAAAATATATCATTTAAATATGGAATTGTGTGTGTGTGTGTGAGAGAGAGAGAGAGAGAAGAATGAACGAATTATGTGGATAAACCGGTAAATAGACAGACAGACAGACAGATAGATAGATAGATAGATAGATAGATAGATAGATAGATAGATAGATAGATAGATAGATAGATAGATAGATAGATAGATAGATAGATAGATAGATAAAGAGATGGATGGATGGATAGATGACACGTGTCCCTGTAATTACTCAGTATAAGTACACACCATGGATCCCCTGGTGTACACACAATAGGTCCATAGCACACTCCTGTGATTTGAGCCACACCAATTAAGCTATGCACAGGAGTGATTACATACAGTAGGTACAGGTTATCCTTGCAGAAAAATAGTCCAATCCAGCTGTGCTTTTAAGAACAGGTGGGGAACACAAAAAGGACAATTGTCAGAGAATGAAAACCCCTATTAATAGCTGTTGCAGTTTGAAGCAAAACGTAAGTAAGGGGAGTGAGTCTTTCATCATTAATTGCCAATTAGCAACGATCCCTTTTTTGTCTTCACTTCATGTGTGATCATATTCCACCCTTTGTCCCTGTCTGCTGAGCCCTCCTGTTCCACTGTGCTGAACAACCTGCTTTTTAACACTTTCACTGCTGGATACATTCTAACCAACTGCTCTCTGTTTAATCAGACACCCAAAAAGATAAATGCGTTCTCTCCTTCTCTCTTCCAATAATAGCTGCCAAAAAATATTGCACTTTACTATAAACAACATTCCATTCAATGATGTATCTGTTAGCACTGAGATGGCTGGAAGATTCCATAAATATGGCTATCAGGACATCATCCAAAAACCTAGCTTTATCTCTTTTACTATTTTACACGTTTTTATTTGTTTCTGGCTTTTCTGTGTCTGTTTGTACATATTTTAGGATTGGATTCCAAATTTGCAAATAGCAGCATATTTTAACATTATATTGTTTATTGTTATACTAATAATAATAATAATAATAATAATAATAATAATAATAGCAACATTATAGAGAAATTATTATTTGTATACATTCTTTTCTTTCATTTTCCTTTTGAAATAAACATTAATGCAAATTTGTTCCTAGTGGTGTTTTATTGTACAGCACAGCGTAGAGGAAAGTCTAAATTAATGCTTTAGCCTATAAATCTATTATATGCAGCAAGTAATCTCACTACACTCAGCATTAACCATAAAACGCGAGAGTCTCTGCTGCTGCCTGCTGCCTGAGCTTCATAGGAGTAGAAGATTTTGACACCAACAGGAGAGATACAGGTTTGCTGTCAGTGAGCTCATTCTGAACATGTAACCCTGTTTATACACTCAGGGAAATGTGTGTCAAGAGCAGTTTTAGAGAAACATGCTAAATGGAGTGCAGTGAGCATAGATACACTGAGTGGACTACTCCCAAAGGAACTTGGAACTTGCCATTAAAATAGAGCTTTGTCTATTTTTATGTGTTTGTCGGATGAGGCTGTACTCAATAAATGGACATTTTTTTTATTGGAATAACAACATTTTGGAGTAACAAAGTTTTGGCAGGTGTTATAATTAGATATATTATATATACTAGAATTGATATAAAATGTATATATATATATATATATATATATATATATATATATATATATATATATATATATATATATATATATATATATATATATATATAAAATAAACACGGCTAAGGGTATAATTTGTTTTTTAATAAAATATAGTTAATCCAATAAAAATATAAATCAAGATATTAAAATTCTCTACTGCTTAGCATCCGAGTCACTGCACTAATTTACTACCAGAACGAAAAATAACTGTGATATTATTTAACTTTATATTTACATTGTGTTCTTCTCTGAAGCAGTTTTTTTAGTTTCACGCGCTGAATATTGTCTTTAATAACTCAGACTGATACTAGAATTAGCATCCTCCTAGGGTACCCTTATTCAAATTCATTGTTTCATTAAATGGGAAAAATGGGCTTTTATTTGGACCTGTCAAATTACAGCTGTAGATTTTTGGAATTAACGAATTATTTGTAAAAACAGGCGCTTTGTAGACGAGAAGGTAAGTTTTGTCAGTTTTGATTTTGAGGATAAAATAAAATAAAATAAAATAAAAAAAAATAAAAGATTACTTTATCACCATTATATAAACCGGATTCTTAGAAAAATTATCACAAACCAAATATAATTAAAAAAAATAAATAAATAAATAATAACGAGATTTTTTTATCTTCAGACCAAACATGGGTCGCAGCAAAAATGTAAAAAGTTATAAATAAAAAAAATATAGAATTAATTCAAGAAATTAAAAATAGATTTATCTGTCAGTCTATCTACTTGCGCTAGCTACAAATTTAGTCTATTTTGCAATCTCTATATACATCTTTCTTCTATAAATATATATATATATATATGACAAATGATTATACAAATAAAATAAATGTGTGTTTTGGTTTAAGAATTAGTCATTTCATAGCGTCCATTTAAATAACTGAATGTTACATAATAGCACATGCTGCTATTCTGTCTGTGCTTTTTGGACACAGTTACCTAAAATACAGGCTATAACCTCCTTATTGAGACATTTAGACAGATTTTAAAGCATCATCTAATCAGGTGTTGGAGAATACAACGCTTTACTGTACAGGAAGGTTTATTCTAAGCTAGCGGTTTGTCCTTTACTATGACAATTGAGAGAATTTCTTCTTTTATCCACACGTTTTTTTCCAGTAAATAATGTCTAAATATACACATTGTGATGATAAATTTAGTTTAATTGGATTTAGGGTTTGTCAGTAAACATTGCACCCTTAGTTACAAAAGCACAACATGTATTTGCATGTCAGGTATATAAATGTATTTACAGATTGTAAGCTCTTGAACATCTATTAAGCCTTTTATATTTATTTCTCAATTTGCCCCATTGTGTATAATCCTAATTTAGGCAATTTTCAAATCAATAGAAATAGGTGGAAGATATAAAAAAAAAGCTGATAAGAATTTAGTTTTTAATGCTTAACTATTAAATACTCTACTGCCCGATGGTATGTCTATGTGACACAGTACCCTACTAGAATCTGCTAATAATGTCATTCAACATTTAGATCTTATAGGTTCCTAATTGCTTTTTTAAGATTTACTAAGTATGATGTAGAAGGCTGTGCTTAAACCCATTAGCAGTTGTTGGGTTTTTTTTTTCAACCCCAGTGTTTAGACAAGTACTCTTTATAACAGGCAGTCTTGGGTAAATCACTGCTAATTACCCTTCTTAATTAAATATCTTTAACAGTTGTTTCAGAATGTTTTGGCATGAGAAGCCATGAATCTCCAAAGCAATGGTGTCAATGTGGAACAGATTGCAAAGAAGACAATTTTGCCAATGATCAAATTATGAATTTATTTTGACCCATCTAACAGACTTGATTTTTTTTTAAGTGTATAATTATTTGTTCGAAATCATTGACATTGTAACTAGTGTTTGATGTGTTGTTGCACTGAATCCATCCATAACGATTTTCCAATTGAAATTTACAGCCAGAATTTTCTTTAAATAAAAAGAAATGTGGTAATGCAATAATCAATCCATTTATTATTATTTTTTTTAACGTGCAAGAATAAAACTCCAAATCATACAGATTTCTTAGAAGGCTCTGTCAATATAGGATATGTTCTGGACCCTCAAGAAAAAAATAACAAGGAAAATAAAAATCAACATATGTGACATCCATGGACAAAACACAAAAGGAAATATACTCTGATTTATATATTTACATTAAATATAATTATTAAAGTGGTGCAGCATTAAATAAGGATAATACATACCCTAATAAATACGTCAGATATACAGCATCAATCTTTTTCACCTCTGTAAAGCTGTGATGGCAGCTAGATAAGAACTTAACAAACAAAAAAAATGAAAAATAAAATTGAAAAATAAAATAAAAAAACACCAAAAAAATAAAATTTCAAAAGCAAACGGTCAATGAACAAGTAGAGCATAATACTCTCACAATATTTTATAGGTGCATGCAAAACCTCAGAAGAGCACGAGTTCCGAGTAGAGGGACAGAGAAAGCACTTGTGACTTCCCAATCCATAGCACCCAACAGAAAGACCTCCAACTCGAGGTCTTCCTCTCCAGCCCCGACCAACATCTCCATCTGGTTGTCCAGCAGACCAAGTCTGATTTAACCCTGCTTGGATTCTGGAAATTTGCACCTTAAGGTACATAAGAAAAGTCCATTATGTGGCCCCAGGAAGGCCATCAATAGGTGCCTTCTTGAAGTTCTGGACTCTGGTTCCTCTTGGGTTGGCTCCTGGTCTGTAGAAGCAGTTCATCCTGCGCAGCAGGACTAGACCCAGGTGGACCTCCTGTATTGCTGTCATGCAACTTGCGCACATGTTTCTTCAGGTCAAAGTTCCTGCAGAATCCTTTGCCACAGGTGGGGCAGGTGAAGGGCTTCTTGTCATTGTGGGTGTGCATATGGAAGGTCAGATTGTAGACTTGGTGAAAAGCCTTGTTACATATATTGCACTTGAACTGCTTCTCCCCGCTGTGAGTGAGTTTGTGGTTCTTGTAATTACCTGGAACAAGAAAAGGATGTCATCAGGCACAAGTGATCATTTCAACCTAAAATGCCCCACTTATCTAGCAATATCTACACTGCAATTTCACAGTCTGGGGTCTCTACCCTCTCAGTTCCCCTCTGTGGATCTAAAGGTAAATTTTAATAGCACACTAAGCAATGCAGAATATTTGTAAAGACACACTGTACATCATAAAAAAAATATGTAGCCAATCAATTCTAAAGGATGATTCTAAATGAGAGTTCTACATGAGGGTTCTAGATGAGGATTCTAAATGATGATTCTAAATCAGGGGTAGGCAACCTTCAGCACTCCAGATGTTGTGGACTACATCCCCCTTAATGCTTTTACACCCATAATGCTGGCAAAGCATCATGGGAGGTGTAGTCCAAAACATCTGCAGTGCCGAAGGTTGCCTATGCCTGCTCTAAATGATGATTCTAAATGAGGGTTCTACATGATTGATATAAATGATTATTCTAAATGATGATTCTAAATGATGATCCTAAACGAGGGTTCTAATGGAATGGGGGTACATTTACCTTTCTGATGGAAACCCTTCCCGCAGAATTCACACACAAAGGGCTTGTATCCCGCGTGGATTCGGGTGTGGGTGTTCAGGGTGGAACTCCTGTTGAAGGCTTTGCCGCACTGATTGCATTTATGGGGCTTTTCCTGGTAAAAATAAAGAGTACAGGTTTAGGAATGATATATATAATATATACTATTATTATTAGTATTATTATTATACTACTACTAATAATAATATATCGCATTGTGTGATAACAGTTATCTTATTACAAAACTCTTTCTAAAACTTCTCAGCCATGTGTGACAATTTATAACTATGGGAAAAAAATTATAGAAAATATATAGAACATGGGTTAATGCTTAATTTACCTTTTATTTTATCAAATCCCGTTTGTTGAATGCAATCCTTTTAAAGTCTAATATATGTAATAAAAGGTATTCTCTCTCTCTCTCTCTCTCTCTCTCTCTCCAATATTTATATATACACATAACTATATTATATACGATATATAACAGGGCTATTCATTAACGTGAGAATTGTCGGGAATAGAAAATGAATTTAAAATTGAAGTCCAAAGTATCCCAACTGGAGTCAGCTTTGCTTCCATTTCGGTTACTTTAGCCTTAAATGTTAAATGAATTGTTACTTCCCCTATTCTAATTTGAGTAAACAGACCTGTGCATTATATGACTTCTATTTATCTATTTGTAGTTTATATGTTCATTTATTATTATTATTATTATTATTATTATTATTATTATTATTATCTATACTATCCATATAATATCTATCTGCATATTTCTAAATCTAAATATTTATCATACTATATCTGCCCTAGCTATACACAGAGTATAATATACATCAATCAATATACAGTTACAGTTTGCATTGACACATTGTCTGTTTGTACCTGTGTGTGGATGATTTTATGCCTACATAGGGTGCTTGCTTGTCTGAATCCTTTGCCACAAATCTTGCATACAAACGGTCTGGCCCCCGTGTGGACTGGCATGTGTCTGGTCAGATTGTAATGTGCATTAAACACCTTGACAAAGAAGAGAGATACATATTTACTATGGCAATGCTGCAATGAAGGGACACAGCTAGGGCGGCAGTGGGACATTCTTTTGATGACTTACCTTGCCACACACTTCACAGGTGAAGACTTTGGGTTTGCTGTTGGGGGAAGCATTGCTGCTGAATTTGGCTGAGTTTTTGAAGGCAATCTTATCTGATAGTGCCTGGGCGCTTTCTTTCATATAGTGCTGAAACTGGGCTTGTGAAAGGTCTTTGAAAGTCATCCCTGAAGAATACTTCTCCACAGATGGCACAACCAGCTTGTTCCTCTCTGCCAGGTAGGTCTTTTGAGGTTGGTGCAGTGGGGAGCCCAGAAAATAAGAGGCAACTGGGTGGATGTTGATGCTAGCTGAAGGGTGGCATGGTCCATCTGCTCGGTTAAAATAACACAAAGCTGCCCCCATGGCATGGAACGATGAATGGTTCACCACTCGTGGTCTCACCAGCTTGTATTGTTGGACAGGTAAGGCGTCTCTGGCAAGATCTCCTTTGAAAGCCAGAGCACAATTCAGAAGTTCGTTGCAGCTAAAAGCGGTGGACGATTCAAGTTGGGTCTTCCTCAGCTCAGAGCTGGTGAGTCCAATTTTGGGACAGTGGTCATAGGCAACTGGCACAAAGGGAATCATGCAGGGGATGGATGAAGAATTGATGTGAAGGGCTTGCCTGTGGTCACCTTTTGGCTGACAACCCTGCAACAAACTTGGCACAGAGAGAGCTTTAGGTTCTGGAGTCCTGGACATTATCCTTTCTATGGAAAAGGCAAGAGGCTTGGTACTGCTGATCATGTTGGCTCTGCTGGGAAGCTGTTCTCTGGCTGTTTTGGTTGTTCTGTGTAGTAGACTATTGTCCATGTCTTTGATTGTTCTTGGCCGGAGAATGAAGTGTCTTCCTTACAAGACACCACCTTTTCTTAATCCGCCTCTTGTCACTGATTTGTAAGGAGTTGAAAAGTCATAATCTTCTTCATAATCATTATTTGGTGCTGTACAGAACCATGATTAACAGTCCAGTGGACAGATGCCAATTTATTGCCAAGCACAAGTGACACCAGGGCAATCACTTATTGCTGCCATGGCTCCTCAATGGGAAGTGTTGTGTCAATAGCGCAGCAAAAACCTCGCCAATCGTTATTTTCCAAGAGGAGAAGGTAAACTAGTTAATTGCTCAATTCGTTTCCAACAGTCCACAGGAAAAAAAAAAAGTAGTTTTTTTTCCTCTTCTTTCAGTAAAGCAGTACTTTTATTGGCGATTAAGGGTGCCCCCCTTCCCTCCCCCCTATTCAGAGAGGGAGGAGGCTTATTCTGTAAACTCAATCTGTTTCATACCCAGTCATGGACCAGCACTGTTCTCAGATCAATTGGCTGATATTTTTTGGGGGGGTCTTTTTTCATGACATCATTTAGAACCCTTAGCACAGGGCTAAATGAGGGAGATGCTGCTTATTTGAAGTCAAGCTTTACTCTGTATTTACCAAACGAACCTCCATACAAGTGTTTATTTCCTGTGTGCATGTTTAACTATAATTATTTTTAGTTCGTTTTATTGTTTTAATCCTATTGCCCACATCATCTAAGGGTGATTATAATTCAACAATGATTAAAAATAATGACACACACACACACACACACACAAACACACACACACACACACACACACACAATATGCTGATCTGTGTGTCACTTCTCCACTTTACTTCTCCAGGGATCATTGGATATTAATAATATTAGTACATTTTTAAAGTGGAGATGTCTCTCCCACAGTAATTTTGTGTCCATTGATTGAATAATTGCAGGATTTTAGTGGCTGGGTTTGCCAGCCCCAATTAAGTGAGCAGAGTGCAGCCCTGTGTCAGACAATGCAGCTGCCTCTTGTTTAACGCTTTGTCACTCAATGGCAGCAAAGTTTCATTGAAAACCAGGAGCTCATAGATCTCTCTCTGTGGAAACCACAAAAAAAAAGCTCTTTGTTAAAGTCTGATGTATCGAGAGAATCAGGGAGAGCTGCCTGCTAGCCCATCTCATAGCCCCCTACCCAGACCCCAGCTCTCCAACTCAGCTACAGAATTCCCCACTAACACTGCATGTTCTAAACATCATTCTCCTTACTGGACATTTTGTTGCACACATTTTTTAGCACAATGATTACTGACCAATGGAACATTTACTGAAATTTTGCACATAAATCTGTAAAAGCACTCACACAAATCTTTTAGTAAATTTACTGAGTATTTAACTCAAACCAGAAGACACATTTGTTGGGCATTTTATGCAATAATTGTTGATCACACCCAGCAAGCATACGTGCAGTAATTATACGCTGGGCATTTGTACAACAGTCATAAGGCAAATGTATTGGCCATGTGTGCATTGAGCATTAGTTGCACACACTTAGCAGTAATCCTTGGGCGAATATACTATTCATTTGGCATTAATTGTTCAACAATATTCTGAGACATCTAATGGGTATCTGTGCGCAGTCATGGTATTTCCTGGGCATTTGTGCACTTATTTGTTACATACACTGTAGTGTACACCAATTTCCCAGCACATTTACAGACTCCACCATAACAACATCGCTCTTTATCTAACTTATCTAAGAAAATGATTGTCTGTGATCTAAGATTATTTTATCCTTAAATAGTCTTAGAGAATTGTTTCCATTACTATCACAGGCCAGGACCTTTCTAAGAAAGGAAGGTGTTTGCTTGCCAGTCTGTCTCCCTTATTGTGTGACAATAACACATTACTGTCCTGTCTATTTATGCCAGTTTTGTGCCCCCCCTCACTTACCTTAGCTGTAGCTGGTGATCAAACATCAGGGCACCCTCAAACAGCACTGCTCTCTTGGTAGAAGCAAATTGCAAGATTTTTCCAATCTGTAGGTCTAGTAAAAGTTGGACTTCCAGGTGATAAAGAGAGAATGAAAAGGGAAAATGATAATTCAGAACATCCCTGCTCTTCAATGAATCTGAAAAAAATGTGGATTTCTTAACAGTACAAACGCTATTTTATTTTTAGCCTTTTTTTTTGTTTTTCTTTTACTTAATTCTACATTTTTTTTTTTACTTTTTTCCCCTGTTTTCTGATTTTTTTTATATTCTTTTTTTTTTTGTCCTTGCGATAGCAAACAAAGGAAAGGGCTGAATGCACGAACTGAGCAGCAGATGCATCTAAGTTAATACTTTAATTGGCACCTTTTACAAGTATCGGATTCACAATGGTATGTTATACAGCCCAGGTCTTTAGTACCTGCTGTATAATAAGAGATTTTTATTGGTAAATGGGCACCGTGCCCAACAAAAAGGCAAACGAAGTAAACTCCCCCCCCCCCACACCCCAAACTATACGTTTCAAAATGCAAACCTGTTAATATACACATGGTATATGTATATAGCTACACACTGTCTGTATAAACTTCAAATAATTCATGTGATATTGTAGAACTACTATCAGTCTGGTTTTAGAATGAATTGAATACATTCCTGCTTTGTAGTTTTATTCTGTTAACATAGTGTCAGTATATAATCTAGAATAATGGTCCCAATAGCAAATGTAAACATATATACAGCAATACTAGCAAAATAAATACTGAAAAACGCAACATTCTAATAAGTCTCCAATTATAAAAAAATAAAAATAAAAATGCAACTTTGTAACTTGACGTCAGTTTCATAAATTAATATATAATGTAAACTCCGGGACACACATATTATATTATGTCATATTATATTATATTGTGTTATATTATATTATATTATATTGTGTTATATTATATTATATTATATTGTGTTATATTATATTATATTATATTATATTATGTTATATTATATTATATTATATTATGTTATATTATATTATATTATATTGTGTTATATTATATTATATTATATTGTGTTATATTATATTATATTATATTATTTTATGTCATATTATATTATATTATGTTATATTATATTATATTATTTTATGTCATATTATAGTATATTATTTCAAAACCCTTATATATCCGGCCTGTTAATATTACTTTCCATTTTTATGTATAATCTTTCTATATTATTACTATCGCTATTATTATATTATTTTCTCGTTATATATGTGTCTGTTAGTCCACCCATTGTACAGCGCTACGGAATTTGCCTGCACTATATAAATATAATAATAATAATAATAATAATAATAATAATAATAATAATAATAATCTGTATAGATCTACTACCTTGTTTGTAATATATCGATAAATAAACCCATATATTTTATGCGGCTCATAATATAATTACCCAGTATTTGTGTGTATACTGGTTTGTTATAATAAAATACCTGGCATTATAACTCTCCTGGATATATACTTTGTATATGTGTTTCTGTGTGTGAATACAATGTGTATGTAGAATTAGAAATAAAACCTTTCTGACAGATTGTTTCTCTGGGCATAAGATAACAATATTATCCCTGATTAACAGCATTGTAATAATATTTTGTTTTATATATATATATATATATATATATATGTATATATATATGTTTTTGGTTAACTCCTATTATGATGATTTCGCTATATGTGTGTATATATACAGCCTTTCTGGTTAAATTATTTCCCATTATCCTGTTAATGCAGTCCATAAATACCCCTGCTGGTTAAATAATTGGCTATTATTATCTCGATAGATGTATGTAAATATAACCTTCACAAATGCTGGTATTGTGTGAAGGATGTATGCATATACGCGTATTCACTAACGGTTCGATGACCGTTTTGCGCAAATATTGTTGTTTATTAAATGCCATTTATTATTGTAAGAAGCAGATTGTATTCCCAGTTCTGCGATCGGTTTAAGGAGGCTGGTACTTCATGAGCTGCGTCGGAGTGCCATTCTAAATTGCTCTACATCAGACTGACAGTTTAAGTGCCCTATGCCAGTCTGCCAGTCTAAACTTAAATGTACTTTAATAAATTTAAATCGAACTGTGCCAGGCTGCCAGTCTAAATTGAACTATGCCAGGATGGCAGTGTAAATTGAACTGTGTCAGACTGCCAGTCTAAACTTAAAGGTACTAGCCAACCAGTCTAAATCAAACTGTGCCAAGCTGGCTGTCTAAACTGAAATGTACCAGCCTACCAGTGTAAATTGAACTGTGTCAGACTGCCAGTCTAAACTTAAAAGGTACCAGCCAACCAGTCTAAATCAAACTGTGCCAGGCTACCACCGGTCTTAATTGAACTGTGCCAGGATGGTAGTTTAAACTGAAATGTACCAGCCTACCAGTCTACATTGAACTGTACCAGCATACCAGTCTAAATTGAACTGTGCCAGGCTGGCAGTCTAAACGGAAATGTTCCAGCCTACCAGTCTAATGTGAACTGTGCCAAGCTGCCAGTCTAGGTTCAACTGTACCAGGCTGCCAGTCTAAATTATAATGTGCCAGGCTGCCAGGTTAAATATAACTGTACAATGCGGTTAACAGTCTATATTAAACTATGCCAAACTGCCTGTCTAAATTTAACTCTGCCAAACAGCCTGTCTAAATTAAACTGTGCTTGGCTACCAGTCTAAAGTGAACTGTACCAGGCTGACAGTCTAAGTTGAATTGTGCCAGTCTGCCAGTATAGGCGCCCTGTACAAGGCTGCAAGTTTGGGTTTTCTGTGCCAGGCTGCTAGTCTACGTTTTACTGTGCCAGGCTGCAAGTCTACGTTTAACTGTGCTTGGCTGCCAGTCAAAATTTAACTTTGCTTCCAGTCCAAGTGCCCTGTATGAGGCTGCCAGTATAAATTGAACTGTACCAAGATGCCAATCTAAACTGAGCTGAAACCAAGCTGCCAGTATAAGCTGTCCTATGCCATGTTTCCAGTCTAAACTGTGCCCGTCTGTCACTATAGATTGTGTTGAATCAGACTGTCAATCTACGTTGCGCTGTACCAGGGTGTCTGCCTAAACTGTACTGTACCAGACTGCCATTGCCAAGCTGCCGTCTAAGTTGTCCTGGCTGTGCAAAGCTGCCAATCTAAACTGGGCTGTACCAGGAAAGCTGTGCTGTGCCAGTCAAAATGGAGTTGTATCAGGATGTCAGTATACTTTGCGCTGTGCAAGGATTTTAATCCAATGGTAATTGGCATTGGCAATGTAAGTTACCGTGTGCCAGGCTGCCAGTGTAAGCTGCCCAGTGTAATTCTATCAGTGTAAGCTGCTCTGTGCCAGGCTGCCAGTGTAAGCTGCTCTGTACCAGGCTGCAAGTGTAAGCTGCCCAGTACCAGTCTGCCAGTGTCTGTACCAGGCTGTCAGTGTAAGCTGCTCTGTACCACGCTGCCAGTGTAAACTGCTCTGTACCAGGCTGCCTGTGTAAGCTGCCCAGTGTAATTATATCAGCGTAAGCTGCTCTGTGCCATGCTGCCAGTGTAAGCTGATCTGTGCCAGGCTGCCAGTGTAAGCTGCTCTGTACCAGGCTGCCAGTGCAAGCTGCCTCTCTACCAGGCTGCAAGTGCAAGCTGCCTCTCTACCAGGCTGTCAGTGTAAGCTGCTCTGTGCCAGGCTGCCAGTGTAAGCTGCTCTGTGCCAGGCTGCCAGTGTAAGCTGCTTTGTACCAGGCTGCCAGTGTAAGCCACTCTGTGCCAGGCTGCCAGTGTAAGCTGCTCTGTGCCAGGCTGCAAGTGTAAGCTGCTTTGTACCAGGCTGCCAGTGTAAGCCACTCTGTGCCAGGCTGCCAGTGTAAGCTGCTCTGTGCCAGGCTGCCAGTGTAAGCTGCTTTGTACCAGGCTGCCAGTGTAAGCTGCTCTGTGCCAGGCTGCCAGTGTAAGCTGCTTTGTACCAGGCTGCCAGTGTAAGCCACTCTGTGCCAGGCTGCCAGTGTAAGCTGCTTTGTACCAGGCTGCCAGTGTAAGCCACTCTGTGCCAGGCTGCCAGTGTAAGCTGCTATGTACCAGGCTGCCAGTGTAAGCTGCTCTGTACTAGACTGTTAGTGTAAGCTGCTTTGTACCTGGCTGCCAGTGTAAGCTGCTTTGTACCTGGCTGCCAGTGTAAGCTGCTCTGTACCAGGCTGCCAGTGTAAGCTGCTCTGTACCAGGCTGTCAGTCTGTGCTTTGTTGGAGCTGGTATGACAGATATCACAGCAGCTCCTGGTGTAATTCTGGATTTTACAAGACTGTAATACAGATTTAAAAGACAAACAAGTGACAATATTTTGATCTAAAACAGAGCTCTCGGGAGATAATGACAGACAAAGCCTGTACAAAGCAGCTTACACTGGCAGCCAGGTACAAAGCAGCTTACACTGGCAGCCAGGTACAAAGCAGCTTACACTAACAGTCTAGTACAGAGCAGCTAACACTGGCAGCCCTCACTGGCAGATACAGAGGACATTGAAACCCAGTTCTAATCTCTCCATATAATTCCTCCACACTGGGTCACTTCCTGCAGTGGGTGATCATTTCCATGGAGTTCTGTTGACTTGATTCAATCTTGACCTGAGTTTTAACATAATCATAGGGTTAAGTACCCGCCTCCAGAGGGCTTTCTAAAGCACATTGTGAGCTAATTCTCAGCCAGTTGCAGCCTCTAACTATAGTCCTGGGCTAATTGGCACCCTTTAGTTAGGTTACCTTACAAACCCTGTATCCATTGGAATAGCACACACTAGAAGCAGGGTATGTGTATCTATAATTTATATATTTAACCATTTCAGTGTCAGAGCTGGGGAAAGGTTTGTGGGTGTCTGATATTGTTCAAACAGTTACAGTAAAATGTATTCAACTCTAATATACATTTTAACATTAACCCCTATAAAAGATTCCAACACCCAATTTATATTTCATGCTGAGTGCATGCTTATAGTGTCTGTGTGATTGTATAAATGATGCATGTTTGATTATTGTGTATAAATCTAGGTATAGTGATGTAGATGGGATGATGTACCTATCACTTACATTTTCTGCCTTTAAAATATGTAATAAATCGATTGTATATAGTGTATGCGTTACGTTCACTAAACAGTGAAAGTAAATTGCAAAATTTGGACTAAAATAGCTGAATTGGAATAATTCTCTAATTTTGCTACATTTGCAGCTCAGATATTTTAATATGAATAAACCCCTATGTGTATATATATATCTGGGGAGTGGATGCATCTTACAGCATACAGTGGATGCCAATCACTTTATCCACCTACAGCTTGCCAGACACTGCTGTCTGAATCGGGGTTATGTAACGGATCCCAGTACTCTGAGTACATCGTTGCAGAAGCTCCCAAGTCCCAAGTGCAGTAGTGATGGTAGTTGTGAAAATAGCTCCCAGTTCCCCAAACGAGCCTAGACTTCATGAAGGAGTAAATCAATCTGTTTAATTCAGGATCAATGGACAGCTTTTATACAATTCAAGCACACAGAAAACATGCCTCTGACCCTCCCAACAACACACCCTCAAAATGTCCCAAAAATGCCATGTTACCATGACTAGACAAAAAATTACAATTGATACAAAACATAAAAAAATGCATATTTCTCATAGAGGAACCCCCATAGTTCTTACATCCCCGGATAGCCTCGATCAGAGTGCCCAAGTTGTCCAAATAGCGCTCAGATCCCACAAACACAGCTGAATCGCCACCGGGGGGAAGTTTTGACCGACCGCTCACGAGGCTCCTGCCCAAAATAGTTCCACAGTTTCAGAGGTAGCGGTCGGTCACATTTGGGAGCTCCAATATGAACGAAAAGGGATACTGTTCCCTTGGCTCATTGGTAGCGTTTGTTCACGAGGTCCATGCGAACGAACGTAGTGAACAGCGCTTTCCTGGTCTGCGCATTACATGAAGCAGGCGTTTGCAAAGTTTTACTGGTGTTGGTGCCGTCGATTGTCCACCTCGGAGTTCCAGACACTTGATGACCAATCCCGCTGCCTGCTTTCGTGTGACAAGATGGCCGCCATTTTCTCCGCCACGTGGCGTTCGGTTGTACGAACGGCAGCCACACAGAAAGCGCATTTAGTTCTTGCGGTCACTTTGTACTTATTGAGCCAGGGGTGGTCGGAAGTAGAGACAAAGTTTATACCAGTTTCCTGGACGGGGAATGAGCACAGAAAAAGGAGAGCAAAAATAGGTGTTTTGTCATGGGTTACAAGGGAAAATAGTGCATTTTTGGCACTGATTAAATAGTCCAAGGTATTTAATGGAGCTGGAGGATATTAAAGAGACACTGTAGACACTACAACTATTTTATTGAATTAAATAGGTTATAATATCTGGAGTCCCCTGGTCAGGACTGCCATCAGAAGTTGCTCAGGGCATGGGTCCCAGGGGCTAGCACCCGAGTCTCCCTACAAGGATAAGTAAAGTCGATGCAGTGTATTTTTTTATAGTGAATGCAGTGTGTGTATAGTGGATGCAAGGTGTGTGTGCATGTGTGTTGTGAATGCTAAGAGAATGTGTGAGGAACGTGAATTCAGTATGTGTATAGTGGATGTCGTGAGTATAGTGGATGCAGAGTGTATGTATATTGAATGCAGTGTGTGTTTGTGTAGTAGATGCAGTGTGTGTAGTGAAGGCAGTGTGTGTGTTTGTGTCACAGATGCTGTGTGTATAGTGAGCACAGTGTGTGTTTGTGTAGTGGATGCAATGTGTGTGTGTGGTGGAGGCTGTGTGTGTATAGTAAATGCAGTGTGTGTTTGTGTAGTGGATGCCTGGGGTATAGTAAATGTAGTTTGTGTGTTTGTGTTGTGGATACTGGGTGTGTTTGTGAAGTGGATGCAGTGTGTGTTTGTGTAGTGGATACAGTGTGTTTGTAGTAGATGTATGTACGTAGTGGATGTGTCTCTATGTTGGACAAGGGCTGTGGGGAGGTGGATGTTATTCTCTCTTCCCTGCCTCTTACCTGTGGCTAGGGAGTGGGGACACAGTATTCTCAGGTGGTCCAGTGGCTCAGCTTGTTGTACAGCAAAGAAGGCCCAGCTGTCTCCATCTTCCACCTCTAGTAGTCCAGTCCCAAATGCATTCTCTCGGTCAAACACAACTTTTTTATTCTATTTAAGGGGGGAATGGGTTGCAGCCACCTGAATAGAATATGGTCAGGAATACACGTTTGTAGGGATGTGCATGGGCAAAAAATTTGGTTCGGTTCGAATTTCCGAAATTTGGGAATTTTGGCAATTCAGGAATTCGGTTTTGTTCAACACTTCTGAAATTCGGGACTTGGGCAATTCGGGATTTCAGCAGTTTGGTAATTCGGCAGTTCCCTAACCCTACCCCTACCCCTAACCCTACCTCTAACCCTACCCCTACCCCTACCCCTAACCCTATCCCTACCCCATCCCTACTCCTAACTCTACCCCTAACCCTACCCCTACCCTAACTCTACCCCTACCCTAACCCTACACCAACCCTAACCCTAATTCTACCCTTACCACCGAAACGAATTGCACATGTCTACACGTTTGTATGTGGTTTAAAGCCTAAAGTCAGAGCAGCGCAGAGCGACTCTAGGTGCTATACTATCAGGTCTCACACATATTTACAGTTACCATTCTTATTGTGCGTGATTAACTGCCTGCAATATTGTATCTTTATTTTCCATTTTATTATTCATTGTGTGGTATTATAATGTACAATGTTTAGCAATCCCAGACTTCTTCCCCCTCACCCAAATAACTAGTTCTATAAATGTGGACTCTTTAAGCTAACTGTTAGCTAACCATTCACATTCATTCTTACTCCTCTAGTCACAGTTACCTATCCCCCTCCCGCCACCATCTTCCTGTTGCTCATCCCCAAGTGAAAACCTAGTAAATGCTACCTGTCCATTGTACCTGCTCCTGTATCCATCTCTTTTTATCCAGAAATTCCTGGCCAACACTGCTCCAGATTATTCTCATTTGATTTAACATTTTAGGAATAAAAGTTCGGCAAATCCCTTGATACCATCACGTACCTGGCACATCACTGGCCCTTAAGGCGTTAAACGGGGTCATTAGACATTATGGAAATAAAGACCATTCATTGCCTAAACCTGTACAGTGCTAGGTTATGTCATGCTCACCTCATTGTGATGATCAAGTCACCACAAAACATATCTAAAGGCCTGCAGGCACGTCAGCCTAATAACATACCCCTGTGTCTGTATTGACTAAGTGCTACGTTCTGTAAAGTGAGCTGTATAAGACGAGCTGACAATAAATGAAATATTATAGACTGCTTGAGATAGAATATCAAAGGAAGTGTCTATTAGTCTAAGGATTCCGTTAACCTTTTTTATGCCACAGAGGAGAAGATTTGAAAGTGTCTCACAGTAAAAATAAAATATACTAATTTTATATTAAACAATGTCAGTTGGTGTTATAGTTTAACACTAATTGCTTCTTAGCAGAATTTCTATTAACAAATATCTCTAAAGCGCTTAAGCAATGGTTGCTGTTAAAAAAGAAGTTTTAAAGACAGACATTGATAATGTGCTATGTTGAAACAAGTATATTACTATTTCACTGTCCTGTAGTTGAGTCTTGCACTAAATTCCTAAAATCCTCCAAACCTGTTTTTAACCCCTTAAGGACACATGACATGTGTGACATGTCATGACTCCCTTTTATTCCAGAAGTTTGGTCCTTAAGGGGTTAAAGGGGAATTGTTTTAAATATTTAAATAACAGTAGGTGATGATATCCAGAGGCTCCTATAATGCATTTTCTTTCTTTTATTTTTCCTCAGCAGCAAAGAGAAAAATATAATAACTTGAATGTATATGAATAAAAATATATCTGTCTAGGAACAGGACAGCCAATCAGAATACAAGAAAGTCTATAAAAGGTCTGAACTAGCAGTAAACTTCCTCTTTCTTTGCTGCTCCCTCAGACCAGTTAAGTATATTTTTGTCTCTAATCTGTTTATTGGGTTGTTGATTATTGCCTTTGAGTTGTCTGTTGTGTAATTACACTACTTGTTTGTTTTTTTCATTCCTCTGGTCGTTCTCTCCCAGCCTGGGCAGCGTTTCCCCCGGGGAGTCCAGGCTTGGGAACCAGGTCTTTACCCTCTCCCTCCCTCCCTAATCCCTTGGTTTCATGTGACCGTGGTTTGTTTATTCTTCCCGACCCCACACTGTGGCGGCTGTTAGTTTTTTCTGATTACCGCCAAGTGTGTCAGGTCCCGATTGCCACGCAGGTGCATCTCCCTACCCAGCGGCAAGTTGGTTGGGGCCGCAAGCGCTCACAGCACTCGCCGGCCATTGCGGGGGGGGGGGGGGTGGAGCCTCTGTTTTTCAGTGCCCTTTCACCACGGAAGCATGCAAAGGTGGATCCTACTGGCCTGTATCCACCTGGTGGTTTCCTGCTTCCGGTGGCACGGCTCCTTTTTTATGGGTCTGTTTTCTTCTTCCTATCCTTTGTTTACATATTGTGTTTACCCTGGTTGCTTTCCTACCCTTTTCCTTTAGTCATTGCCTGTTAGGTACTCCTTCCTGTGTCTGAGGCCTGTGTACATAACTTTACAGGGCCTAGTCCTGGGTGTTACTACCCTGACTAATTGGTACGTATTCGATTTGGCTACCCTGCCTGCAACTACTTGCTGCTATAAGCTCTGTGGCGTTGTCATTACCTTTATACGCCTATGCAGGCACGGGGCCTATCTCGATCCTGAACCCCTTCTTACTCCAGCAGTGCAGTAAGCAGGATTAATGCCCTCACAGGAATTCCAGACCCTCCTGGATTCCACTATGGTAAGGTTCATTCATAGGGCCTTAACCACTGCGATGGGGACTATGTCCTCCTCTATCTCCCAATCATTTGAGTGTGGGGGATGGTATTTGGGATCCACAGGGTTACCCCCTGTTCGACCCAGATGACCTGCAGAGTAGGACCCTCTGGAACACATTGCCAAATACTTGGCATGTGTACCACCCTCTCGAAGGAGGGTTACAGTAAATTATGGGCACTGAGGTTGACCCTCAGATTATTCAGTTCCTGGCCAAGATGGGCTGGAAACCCAGGGAAGTTCCTCAACACATTGGGCCCAGTTTCTAAGTTGTACGAAATCCTAGAGTCAGCTAAGGCGGGGGAATCTACCCTTGCTTTCAATTAAGCCATTGGTTGGGTTCAGAGACTTATATATCTCCTGGGCAATGTGAACACAGTGTTATCTGGATGTAGAATCACAGGGAGAACTGAGGTGGTGGCTCAACGACATGGAAGCATGGAATGGCTGAGTAATATTTGGATCCATTCCGGACATGATTATAGAGTCAGATGCCAGCTTACATGGCTGCCGGAGCGTTTCCACAAGTGGCAGATGGTCAACAGAGGAATCTATGCTCCACATGAGTGTGGCAAAAATGCCTCTGCCACGTGTTCCTTGAGGGGTCTGCTAGCTAGCTTCCTGCCCAAAGACTATGGGCCCTGCAAACACCCTGTTAATTAAAAGACTTTTGTTTGTGCCATTTCCCTATATTGTTCGGGAACCGAACAGATGCACAAACCATGGACCACCTATGTGCTTGTTAAGCCCTTTTGACACCTGGTAACGATTCTCACCTCAGTGTTCTTATTGTTCGTCTGGGTGGCCGCAATTCGTATGAACGACCAGAGGTGGTGGCCATCTTGTTCGCATGAACGCAGGCAGCAGTGTTTGGTCATCGAGTTCATGGAACAAAATCGGACACTGAAACTCCTGAACACTGCTGGACTTCCATCATCACCTTCGTTTGGTTCTGTATATCCTAGAAGAACACTGTTCAGTGGAATCGTTCATCTGGATGTGGGCAACTAGCTCCATGGTTTAAATATAGACTACGTGAAGTAGTTATTTCATTTTTATGCTACCGACAGAAACCACGTGTGCGGTCGGTCAAAAAGTGACTTCCATGGACAACCCGAACCCCTGAAACGATCTGGGTGATTTTTGGATATGTTGGTGACCCAGATCGGGGCTATCTGGAATGTGACTTTTGTGGGGTTTTAATGTATTTAGGGGGTACTTTTGGGGTGTTTGTAAATTGTGTGTTTTCTGTACCTTGAGATTATTGAGTTAATAGAGTTCCTGACTCAATTATCTCTCAGACACAGAGGAGGGATTACCCTGTGATTTTGTATAAGAAACCCCTTGCATGAGCTTGTGCATAAAAGGCTGTGTGTGGCCCAATATAAAACAGATAACTTCCGTGCATTAAGCCTTGGCTCATGTGTGGGGGAAACAGCTATTCTGGCTATACCTGCTATACTCTCTGGAGGAGAGGTCTACCCACTGGGAGCTGGATCCAGGACTTGGGTCCAGGGTGGGCAGAGAAGGCGAGACATCAGCCAAACTGCAGTGGCTAAGGGGCTACAGTGCTTATGGTGTCTGGTGCAGTGCACCAGGAAGTGTGAATTGGCAGAGGTACTCAGGCGGGGTACCAGGCAGTCCACCACACACATCAACTGTCTGGAATTGCTAGCGGGTCATTCGCCATCCGCAGTCTTACACCCAATCTTGGAAATTGTTGCTCCCTACTCTGCATGGACAATGTGTCGGCAGTGCGGTTTATCAATCACCTGGGAGACACGAAATCGAAGCTGCTGGCGAACCTAACAAAGGAATTCTGGCACTTCTGCCTTCACAACAATGTATCGGTGACGGCCGAACATATCCTGGGTTTGGACAACACATGGGGTGGATTGGAATTCCAGATGCCTGGAGGATTGGGGGACTGGCATCTACTCAGTTCGACCTTCCGGAAAGTCAAGCTGTTGTGGGGACCAATGGACATAGACCTGTTCGCATCCAGACTGAACGCCCAACTTCCTCGATATTACAGATGGCGTCCAGACCCTGCAACTCTGGCAGTCAACGCCTTTCTACAGATGTGGCCACTCTCATGTCACTACGCTTTTCCCACATTCAACCTCATTTCTCGGACTCTGTCTTACCTATGCAGACACAAATGTTCTCTGGTGCTAGTGGCCCTGATGTGGCAGACAGAACCTGTTTCCTCGACTGCTGGAGATGTCTTTGGACTTCCCGCATCTGATACCAATGGTCCCGAACTTGCTTCTCCATCCGGATGGGAGGTTGCACGACCTGATAGAGCAAGGCCTACAACTCACGACATGGTTAGTTTCTGGAGTCCCTGGACAATCACAAATGTTTCACAAACAACTGCGGAACTCCTGGACAAAACCTTGGCCCTGGTTACTAGATCTGCCTATGGGTCCGCCTGGTGAGCATGGGCTGGCTGATGTGTGGAACGATCATTGTATCCAGTTTCGGCCTCTCTGGATGCGATACTACATTTCCCGACGGTACTTTTTGAATCGGGTAACGCTTATCGCACAGTCAATGTTTACAGATCTGCTATTTCTGCAGGACATCAAGGCTTGGAAGGTTCCCCAGTCGGGCAACACCCTTTCAATTGTTGACTATTGAAAGGAATCAGATTCACTAGACCCCCAAGGGCAAGATACTCCTCGTTTTGGGATGTCAATTTGGTGTTGAATTTTTTGGACTTTTGTCTTCCGTATGAATTATCTCTTAAGCATCTTTCATGAAAACTGCTTATCTTACTGTGTTTGCTATCATGTAAACGAATATCGGATGCCAGAGCTTTGGGTTGGACCGCAATATCCTTCACTCCAGATGGAGTAGCTTTCATCATATTTCATAGAACCAAGTCAGCTACGAAAACGTTCTCCTATCCAAGGTACTCTGACAGACCTACTTTGTGTCTGGTTGCTTGTTTATGTTTTTACCTGGATCGTACGTGAACACTACTATCACCTGATCTTCATTTAATTTTGCATACCACATCTCCCATTTTCCACTCCTACTTTAGCTTGTTGGATCCGTGACCTTCTATCACTGACAGGGGTAGATTCTTCGATGTTCCCAGCTCATTTTGTAAGGGGCACCATGGCCTCCAAAGCTTCGATGGTGGGTTGAGCCTCGACGATATATATTGAGAGCTGCAGACTAGTCACACGAGTCTACTTTTCGAGATTTCTATTTCCGCATGATTGACCATTTTTCTTCTCAGAATGTGACTCAGCTTTGAACTAGCATAATAGGAGCTTCTGTATCATTAATAAAATTCCTAGATTTTAGTATTAACATGTAGTAAAGTCATGATTTTATTAATGACACGGAGGCGAGTATTATTCCCTCCCACCCTCCCGGTGGTTTTTTATCTTATCTGGTTCATATGGTGTGGATTCTTCACGGTAAGTGTCGGTAAGTGTATTATGTGATGTTTCATACAAGTAATATTATGTAATCCATTCTCTACCATGCTCGTACAGATATATGCCTCATTGCTTTTGAGTTGATTTGATATTGTGAACAGTACTAAGTTTGGATTTTACCATATATTTCTTTACACAGCTTGATTGTCGAGAGAGAAATGTAACTGCATGGACGTTATTCGTGATGTTTCAAGTTTCGGACCGGATTCTGGTCTTCAGTTTTACTGGCAAAAAAAGAGGAAGTTTACTGCTAATTCAGACCTTTTATAGACTGTCCTGTATCCTGTTTGGCTGTCCTGTTCCTAGGCAGATTTGTTATATTTGATATTTTTATTTATATACATTCAAGTTATTATATTTTTCTCTTTGCTGCTGAGGGAAAATAAAAGAAAGAGCCAAATAGGAGCCTTTGTGTCATTAATAAAATCATACTTAATAGTAAAATCTAGGAATTATAGAATGTATCATTAAATGTATTTATGGAGTAGTAAAATGTATAAACTCATATGTATCCTAATTCATATCACATGAAAAAACAAACATATTGAACTCTCTCCGGTGTGACCTTGTTGACACAATCAGATATATGCCTCTAGAATATAGAAAATGATAAAAGATAGTTTTCATGGTGTTCAACACTCTCACCACATTATACTTTTGCTATTTTAGTTGTGTAGGAGTCTATGTTATAAACTAGATCTGGGTACGTTTAGAAGAAATATATTGATATATTTACATACTGCGAGGTTATGTAAAAGATGCTGTCATGGGTAAAATACAAATTAAAGGGACACTATAGTCACCAGAACAACTACAACTTATTGTATTTGTTCTGCTGAGTATAATCCATCCCTTCAGGCTTTCTGCTGTCAACACTGCCTTTACAATAGTGCCTAGAGACACCGCCTGTGGCCACTACTCAGATGGCTACTAGAGATGCTTCCTGTGTCAGTGCTGCACAGTGTGCAGCACTGACATTCAGCGCCTCCGCGTTCTGCATGGAGACACAGTAGTTTCCTCATAGATATGCTTTGATTCAATGCATCTCTATGAGGAGACGCTGATTAGCCAGGACTACATTTCGCCACACATGTGCAATAGCCTACCAATGTTTCCTATGGATTGGCTGAGATTGTCAATTTTGATGACACAGAAGCAGAGCGGTGACAGAGCAAGCTGCGACAAAATACGAGTGGTTATGGTGCTGGAATAAAGGTATGGTTTATACCTTTCCAAAGAGAGTCAAGGGGGCTGGTGGCCTAAACTGCATTGTTTAACTCTACTGTATAGTGTCAGGAATACACATTTGTATTCCTGACACTATAGAGTTCTTTTAAGAAGTAGTGCACAGACACACACACACACACACACAAACTGCGTTAAATTTTAGAAGGCTATTTTAAATCACCTCTCTTAGCAAACAAATATGGGGATTCAGATGGAAGGGGTTTACTCACTAAACATTGAATTGTAGGGAGATTAAAACTGAATTGCGACATTTTGTGAGTTGTGTACTAGCATTATAGAGCTTAAGACTTTCTTGAATTTGCTAGGTTGGCAAAATACATCAACAGAAGTCCGGGCTAGTGGGAATAAACAATAATATGGACTGGATCTGCCAGTTTAACAACTGGTACTTTGGAAAGTTGATGTTTCATTTTATTTATTAAGTAAATCAAGGGTCATCACAAATGACCAACACAAGAGTGCCAAAGGTAATGTGTCTTCAGTCATGTAAAGGCATGGACAAAGGTAATGTCTCTTCAGTCATGTGAAGGCATGGACATTGGTAATGTGTCTGACTCTTCAGTCATGTGAAGGCATGTACAAAGGTAATGTCTCTTCAGTTGTGTGAAGGCATGGACAAAGGTAATGTCTCTTCAGTTGTGTGAAGGCATGGACAAAGGTAATGTGTCTTCAGTCGTGTGAAGGCATGGACAAAGGTAATGTCTCTTCAGTCGTGTGAAGGCATGGATAAAGGTAATGTCTCTTCAGTCGTGTGAAGGTATGGACAAAGGTAATGTGTCTTCAGTCGTGTGAAGGCATGGACAAAGGTAATGTCTCTTCAGTCGTGTGAAGGTATGGACAAAGGTAATGTGTCTTCAGTCGTGTGAAGGCATGGATAAAGGTAATGTCTCTTCAGTCGTGTGAAGGTATGGACAAAGGTAATGTGTCTTCAGTCGTGTGAAGGCATGGCCCAAGGTAATATCTCTTCAGTGGTGTGAAGGCATGGACAAAGGTAATGTGTCTTCAGTCATGTGAAAGCATGGCCAAAGGTAATGTCTCTTCAGTCGTGGGAAGGCATGGAATATCTAGCCAAGAGATTCAAAAGGCAACATAGAATTTACATTCTGCTGGAGGGTAATCAAGGAATCTCTTTTAGGATTCCTTCTTAATTAATGAATTTACTTGCACTTACTATAGGTTAGGTCTGGCAGCATGACATATCAATGCAATACCAAGTATATAAGGTATGGCTGGCTTCCCCAAAATCGGAATGGTATCAACCTAAGGTCAAGAGGGGAATTTTCAGCTACGTTAACTGACAAGGCTATTTACTAAAGTGAGAATCCAAAATGAATTGAAAGCTAATTTCAGATTTAAGGCCAGAGTATCTGAACTGAAAGCATTTAATGTAAAATATTGCTGTTTCAAAGATATGGACATGTTTACATTAAAGGGTTAAACACACCTCTAGTGGCTTCCTGTCTGACAGCTACAGCTAGAGGTGATTGGCTTTAAAGATTGGCTTTATATATGCCAGCACAAGTTTGAAATTACTGTTACAGATGGACCAGTCAATAAGTTACCAGTTAGCAGCTGAGTATATTAATAGCTCAGTAATTAACAGTAAATGATGAGCCATCTGGGCATAAAGAGGGTTAAACTTGAAATTGGCCTTTTAGTAGTGTTTAGTGTAAAGACGATTTGGCCATGCAGTATCTCATTGCGAAATAATCTGGTATTATTTATTGCATTATTTATTATGCAATGGTATTTATATTACAGGCCTCCCAATGGTCCCTATTTTGGCAGGACAGTCACGATTTTCGGGTCCTGTCCTGTCATATCGACTTTTGTCCCCAAAAAGCATAACGCAGGCGCATTATAAGACGCACTTGCGCTATGTTCAGGGCAACAAGACCCTACAGGGAGCATTGAAAGAGTGCTCCCTGCATGGTCTACCCTCTGTGGGATGGCCTTTATGATTGGCAGTCAGCCTGGCATGCATTCATACCAGACTGACCTGCCAGTAATTTGGGCAGATCTTTTCCAAGATTGCAACACTAGCCCGCCCTCTTTACCCCGCTCCCACCAGCTTCCCAATACTCTGCATGTCGGAGTTGGGAGGTATGATATTACGTCGCAGGTATATTACTAGTTTTTAATTACATTTGCAGGGATAGGTGTTTTTTTGTGTGTGGAACTTGGGCGCTTAGTAATAGTGTGAATAGATTGTATTGCCAATAGCAGCTGTAGCACTCTATTGGTTCTCCTATAGACCCAGAAATTAAACAGTAGACAAAAACCATGTTAAAACAGGGTTTATGTGATATTGCCCTTTTCTGACGCAAACAGTGTAAAGTGCAGCGCTAAAAAGTTTTTAAAGCTTACCCATGCATTTAAAAAATGTTTTCATATACATGCCCCCCCCCCCAAAAAAAAACAGAGAGAAATATAATAGTGCAAAATTGTTTAAATTAACCAAAACAAACAATTTGTTTGAAAAAGGAATGCTCACAATCAAAGAGCCTTTTAAACGTTATGGCTCTGAACGTGCTGGCTTTCTGTGCCTTTAAGATAGCAACTTCTGTCTTGTAGCCCTTAGTGAACTCCAGTGGAGTGTGTACATATAACAGGAGACATAAAGTGCAAGAAAGGTAGTACAGACTGTTGGAACAATCACTACTTCTAATAAGGTATCCACAGGTTACTGCTCACCTTGATTTGAAACCCATATATAACTGGCACCAAGTTTACGTGCAGACTTGCCAGTTTAAGAGTGGCAAGGACCCCCTAGAGGTGTAGAAGGAAAGAATGCTGGTTCCAGAGGATTGTAAGCTTAACAAATAGTTTAAACTTTATTAAATTACAAATAAAGAGAAACTCCACATAGGAGATAAAACCAAAAATGATAAAGCATAAAATCTATAATCCTCCAGGTCTCCGAGACGCGTTTCGCCTGGTTTACAGACTTTTTCAATCGGTGCATTCTTCCATTTACTTCCTTCCTTATAAAGGGATGTTCGATGGTTCTTTCATCCAATAGGATGTTCGTTCAGCCGGGGGAATCATTCGAACCAGGTGCTTTCACTGATTATTTGTTCGTCCATACGAGTGACTTTGTATGTTGTTCGTATGGGAAGGCACAGAAAGCCAGCGCGTTCAGGGCCATAACGTCTAAAAGGCTCTTTGATTGTGAGCATTCCTTTTTCAAACAAATTACCGTATTTATCGGCGTATAACACGCACTTTTTCTGCCTGAAAATAGGGAGAAAATCATGGGTGCGTGTTATACGCCGATATCCCACATTTACTTACCTGTCTTGAAGCGTGGGCCGGCTTCACAGCGCGCACCGCGGTACTGGAACTTAAATTTCAGGTTCCGGTTTCCGGCGGGACTGAAAGGAAGTGTGCACACTATTATGTGCACACTTCCTTTCAGTCCCACCGGAAACCGGAACCTGAAATTTAAGTTCCAGTACCGGCGGGACTGAAAGGAAGTGTGCACACAATAGTGTGCACACTTCCTTTCAGTCCCGCCGGAAACCGGAGCCTGAAATTTAAGTTCCAGTACCGCGGTGCGCGCTGTGAAGCCGGCCCACGCTTCAAGACAGGTAAGTAAATATGGGACAGAGGGAAAGTGTACTAGGGGACACTATGGGGGGGGGGGACACTATGGGAGGGGGGGACACTATGGGAGGGGGGGAACACTATGGGAGGGGACACTATGGGAGGGGGGGGCACTATGGGAGGGGTGGGACACTATGGGGGGGACACTATGGGGGGGAGAATACTATGGAAGGGGGGGAACACTATGGGATGAGGGGGGGGAACACTATGGGAGGGGGGGAGAATACTATGGGAGGGGGGAACACTATGGGATGAGGGGGGAATACTATGGGAGGGGGGGAGAATACTATGGGAGGGGGGGAGAATACTATGGGGGGGGGAAGAATACTATGGGAGGGGGGGAAGAATACTATGGAAAGGGGGGGGGGACACTATGGGATGAGGGGGGGGATACTATGGGAGGGGTGGAAATTTCCTGGAATTTCCTTCTGAAAATGAGGTGCGTGTTATACGCCGGCGCGTGTTATACGCCGATAAATACGGTACTTGTTTTGGTTAATTTAAACAATTTTGCACTATTATATTTCTCTCTTTTATTTTTTTCCCCAGCATGTATATGAAAACATTTGTTAAATGCATGGGTAAGCTTTAAAAACTATTTAGCGCTGAACTTTACACTGTTTTTGTCAGGAAAGACAATATCACTTAAATCCTGTTTTAACACATTGTGTTTTTTTGTCTACTGTTGAATTACATTTGGGATTTTTTGCTACTTCTGACATGCTAGCATCTGTTGGTTAGTGGAACCACCTATTCCGAATGCTTGCTTTTTGTTTTTTCTTATAAATGTTTTTCAAAAACAATTAACAACATTAATTTAATACATGGATTTTTGTAGGGTGGTTTAATGGGACACCTAAAAACTCTGTGTGAACAGTCACTCGGGAGGTGAATTTGCCACTGCAAGTAATAATAGATTGATATTACTTTTAGTAAGTTATTCTCAGTTCAGAGAGTAGATCAAAATGCAGACAATTTAAGGGGCATGAATAAGACAAACTGTAGAGCCCCATGAAAGTACAAGAAATTTGGGAGAGCTGGTAACCTTTGGCCTTGGGGAAGATTTCTCATTGAATTGGTTGTAGTGTCTGGAGTCTCCTGGTGCTGTTCCAGCATTCAGTGTTGAACTATTTTTTTTAGCGGTTTAATACTAAATAGGGATCCCAGTCCCCCACAGCCCAGCCCCCACTGAAAGTATGGCTAAGACAGGAATTACACACTTCCTAGCTATACCAATTTGTACCAGCAATGGGCTCTGTGATTAGCTGAAAGCAGCCAGCTGACACTCTTAGCCAATCACAACTCTCCATTCCACAGAGGAATAGGTTGCTGGGAACTCTTGGTTAGCATTAAAACATTAAAAAAAGGTTGAATGCTGAACGGAGGAACAGCGCCAGGGAACTTCAATGAGATGAAGCAGTTATAGTGACATAGTTACACAGTTATATAGCTAAAAAGAGATCAAGTTTAGCCTTCCTCACATATGTTTTTGCTGTTGATACAAATGAAGGCAAGAAAACCCAGTCTGAAGCGCTTCCAATTTTGCTACAAACTAGGAAAAAATTCCTTCTTGACCCCAAAATGGCAGTCAGATATCTCCTTGGATCAAGCAGCTATTACCCCACTAATTAGAAATTTTATAGCATGACAGGAGGCTTCATATTTGCTTAAGTCTCTCTTTACTAGAACTCCACAGCAGCACATTAACATAGAGAGATAAACACCAAAGACAAAAACATAAGGTATCTATATAAGGCTCCTCCTAAGCCACCATTTCCTCTTTCTTTGCTGCTCTGCATCAGTACAGGTCAGAGTACCACTGCCTCCTGCTTCTAGTGGGTGGCTTTGGGATTTAGTGTGATTTATTTATGATTGTTATGAACTATGCTTGGTTGTGAGATTTATGTGCCTTTCTGGCTCTTTTATTTTCTTTGGGGAATGTTTCCTTTACAATACTGATAGTTTTTTCATGTGTTTATTTTTACAGATTACTGATAGTTTGCCATGTGTTTATACAGATTACTGACAGTTTGCCATGTGTTTATTTATACAGATTACTGGTAGTTTGCCATGTGTTTATTTATACAGATTACTGGTAGTTTGCCATGTGTTTATTTATACAGATTACTGACAGTTTGCCATGTGTTTATTTATACAGATTACTGGTAGCTTGCCATGTGTTTAGTTATACAGATTACTGGTAGTTTACCATGTGTTTAGTTATACAGATTACTGACAGTTTGCCATGTGTTTATTTATACAGATTACTGGTAGTTTACCATGTGTTTATTTATACAGATTACTGACAGTTTGCCATGTGTTTATTTATACAGATTACTGGTAGTCTACCATGTGTTTATTTATACAGATTACTGGTAGTTTACCATGTGTTTATTTATACAGATTACTGGTAGTTTACCATGTGTTTGATACCGGAGAAACTGACGGAAGCCAAGCACAGAGAGATGGACACAGGTTTCTTCAGGAAGGAAGAGATTCTTTATTGGATCACCGATCGGGACTCAGAGGGACTAACGTCACCAAAATACAGCAAGTTCTGAGCCCCGGACAATAGTGCAGGCTCCTTATATAGGCACATAACTCCTCCCATATTAAGCTCCACCCGCACATTCTCTTAACCAATCAACACAAATAAGAATTAACTTCCTGTTTGACCGCATGGCTTGTCCAGCACAATGGAGGAGGGGGAATACTACATCCTGTATTCTTGCACATGCTCCGTACACTACTGATCGTATCTTGCCTCGTGCAACCAACTGATCGATACGTCAGCATATGCACGTACACATGCCACGTGGTAATCTCGGCCTACTAAATGTATTTTTACCGAGATTCCACCACATTCCCCCCTTTGATGCCTCTTGATATTTCACAATTACTTGAGGCATCATTTAACCTTGGTTTGCATACACCGCAAGTTACCTTGAACCAGACCAGACTTATCTTATGATGTGAATCTTCAACACTCATCTTCTTGCATTGGTTCTCCCTGATTTAGAGCCTTATACTTATAAATCGCCATTATCTGTGCAGCGGCCTTCCTCTCTGCTATGTTTTCTATCAGGCTTTGCACAGACCTAACTACTAAGGGTATAAGACACGGCAGGAGTAGACACAACATTAAAATCAGTAGGACTCCACCTACCACTGCCTTAAGCCCTCCAAACCACTCATACCAGCTACCAAACCAACTACTTGGATTATACCTTTTCCATACCTGAGTAGGCACATGCGCTAGTTTAACCATATGGCTAGTAAGCTCAGCTATTGCTTGCCCTTCGTCATCTATTTGAAGACAGCAATTGCTCAGGTTAAACTTCCCACATACACCTCCCTCTACTGTCAAAAGGTAATCCAAGGCTAATCTATTTTGGTAGACTGCCGTCCTCATCCTGGTGTTATGCTTCGCTAGAAGATTGAGCGCTTGTGACGTCTCGTTGGTGATAATCTCAACCACCGCCTGTAATCTTATAATACGGTTGAGCATATAAATAGGGGTTCTGTAACCAAAGGTACCATCCTCAGCCCACGTGGCTGGCCCATAATAATCTATGATACGCTGGGGAGGCCATTCATCATCTTCCCAGGCGCCTATCTCTATGGGTCCCCTTTTCTTCCTATGATTCACATCATACACTTTAACACCTAAAGTCTCACCTGTTTCAATCGGTAACAAGAAGAAGGATGGTTTGAGCATACCCAACACACATGCCCCTTCCCAGTCCTGTGGCAACTCCGAATAGGCTTTCTTACCACAGATCCAGTACAAATTTGCTGGGGCTCTCCAGGTAGATGTGATGGATAAATCAAACCACACATCCTTTAAATTGGCGTATCTAGCAAACGGGTTAGATGGTTCTGAGACATTTGAAGCCGACCACCAAGTTGTATTCTTTGTATCATCATCATAAGCTTTTTGCCCTAGACAAGTTAATTCTCCTACAGAAGTATTATACATTATTCCTTTCCTTGCTATGCAAACATAACCTATGATGGAGGTCTTTAATCTCCACTCAGATTTACCTCTAACACTCATATGATAATCGGCTTGTGTAGATATCAGTTGGTCAACTGCCTCAGAACCGGACATTACCTCCTTTGCTTCCCAAGGCCATTGGTCTCCCATGTTAGTACCTCCACACACATAGCAGTTGGTAACATTAAGACTACCGGCAATACTTTCGGCTAAATCGATGAACAGGTTTTTAGCATTATGGGGGATCTTATTATCTATACTCATCTCTTCATAAAAGGAATGGTATACTTGATGAGTTTGGGAGGATACCGTATCAGTCTCTATCCCTATAAACAATAATGTCCCAGGATCTAAACCCGTCCCGTATATCTGAAACCCAAATAAATTGCCATATTTGTCTAAGAACTTATCGGGGTTATTTATAAGTATATGGATGGGATTACATTCCATAGACTTACAATATGGGCTAGTCGGCAACTTAGTCACTATCATGTCTTTGTCTACTGTCTGTCCCCAAGTCGCCCACCCCACACAAGACCAATATGGGCAAAAGTTATAGTCTTTATTTGGGCATCTAGGACTCACATATTTATTTTTACTACTGGGACAAATATATTTATCATTAGACCCATACGTCCTCTCCCATCTAAGATCCCCACATACATTCCACGGCTTTCTACCACTCGATATCGCTTTACACGCATCAAATAGCAGAACACCCGAAGAATGTACGGATTCTAACACCGTCTTATTAATTAGGGTCCCCTGAGGATCTCCATTCCTGAGAGTCAACCAAATTGTACGAGGTTGATACTCCGGACTGAAGCACTTAGGTTCTCCTACTCCTAAATGGCACACACTATAGTCTATATTTAAGTATCTACATCTCGATACATCTCCTTTACACTCGTATTGTGAATGCCAAATTAGGGTTTGGGAAATATGGTTACCTGTTCTCGTAGTCTTAATGCATACCTCACAGCTAGGAGTGTCGGTACCTCTACCTTCCTGAATATAGAAACACATATAAATAAACACTATCAAAAGCACATCTTTCGCCGTCATCCTCAGTCTTCGTCCGTGCGAAGGCGCCTCAGCTTCCAGGATGTGAGGGCTGCAGGGAATGGAGTTCTGCTCGTCTTCACAGGTGTCTCTTCGAGACTTTCCTGGCTTATATACTATGTGTTGGTAAGCGGACAGGCTTTATTATGGCCTTCTCACTCACGCACCAAATCCCTGTAACAATAAAATTTTGTAATCCACACGATTCCTCGTTACTCCGACTGAGTAGTGCGTTTTAACCGGATCTTGCAGGGATTCTCTGGATCTGCTGTAACTTGCCAAGAATCGACTGCTGCTGGTTTAACCCTGGAGTGATGTATCCACGGAGTCACTTCGGCTACTTTTATCGCTGTAGGGGTAGACAAAAGAACAACATAAGGACCTCTCCACTTGGGCCCTAACGGTACATTATTCCACTCTTTAATCCACACTTGATCTCCTGGATGATAACTATGAACAGGGGGATAAATATTCACAGGTAATCTATCTTGTACCCATTTCTGTACCTCCTCCATAGTCTTACCCAACTCTACAACCTGCTGCCGGGTAATTCCTTCTCCCAACTGACTCAAATCCCCCCTTAAGTTACCAAGTACGGGAGGTGGTCGCCCATACATAATTTCAAAAGGAGAGAGGCCCATCCTTCTGGTAGGGGTACTGCGGATTCGCAATAGAGCTATGGGTAAGAGAACGTTCCACTTAAGTTGGGTTTCCTGACACATTTTAGCCAACTGGTTCTTAATAGTTCTATTCATTCTCTCTACCTTACCAGAACTCTGGGGTCTATATGCAGTATGAAGCCTCCACTTTATACCAAGCATATGAGTCAGTTGTTGTAGGCACTGATGAACAAAAGCTGGACCATTGTCCGATCCTATAGAACAGGGTAGTCCATATCGGGGTATTATTTCTCGTAGCAGGAATCTTACAACTTCTCCTGCTTTCTCTGTACGAGTAGGACATGCTTCTACCCAGCCTGAATAGGTGCACACAATTACCAACAGGTAACGATGTCCACCCGATTTAGGCATCACTGTAAAGTCTATTTGTAGATCGGACATGGGGAGTCCCCCCATAAACTGGACTCCTGGTGGCTTTACTGGTCCTTGTCTTGCATTATTTTTAGCACCCGTTACACATCTTCGTACAATGGCCTGAGTCAAGTTGGACAATCTTGGTATGTAGAAATGTTTTCTGAGAGATTCTTCAGTACTGTCTCTCCCAGAATGTGTCCCGTTATGATAATTTTGGACAATTTCTACCGCTAGTGATGCTGGTATGACTATTCTTCCATCTTCTAGCTGATACCACTTGTTCTCCAAATACTTTCCTGGTTCAGTCTTTAACCACTCCTCTTCTTGAGCTGTATAAACTGGAGTCCATTGGGACAGTGGAGTTGGTATAAGAGCAGCTATATGCCCCACATACTCCTGTCTTCCTGATTCAGCAGCACGCTTAGCTGCACTATCTGCCATCCGATTTCCCTTGGTTACATCACCATCTCCTCTCAGATGCGCTCGAGAATGTATGATACCGACTTCTTTCGGCTCCCACACTGCTTCCAATAGTTGTAGGATTTCAGCTGCGTATTTGATTTCTTTGCCTTCTGAATTCAGTAGTCCTCTTTCTTTATACAAAGCTCCGTGGGCATGAGTGGTTAAAAACGCATACTTAGAGTCCGTATAGATGTTCACTCTTAAACCTTCAGCCAATTGTAACGCTCGTGTTAGTGCTATTAATTCTGCCTTTTGTGCTGATGTTCCTTTCGCCAGTGGCCGAGCTTCTATCACCTTGTCTATTGTTGTTACTGCATATCCTGCATAGCGGATCCCTTCTTTCACATAACTACTGCCGTCGGTATAATATTGAACATCGGGGTTCTGGATGGGAAAATCACGAAGATCTGGTCTACTTGAGAATACTTCATCCATTACTTCCAAACAATCATGTTGACTCTCAGTAGGTTGTGGCAAAAGGGTAGCTGGATTTAAGGTGTTTACAGTCTCTAAATGCACTCTTGGGTTTTCACACAACATTGCTTGATACTTGGTCATACGGCTGTTACTAAACCAATGATTTCCTTTGTAATCCAACAACGTCTGTACTGCATGTGGGACTCGTACATAAAGTTCTTGACCCAGAGTGAGTTTATCGGCTTCAGCTACTAGCAGGGCGGCTGCAGCTACTGCTCTTAGACAAGGTGGAAGTCCGCTGGCCACTGCATCCAATTGCTTAGACATGTAGGCAACAGGTCTTTGCCACGATCCCAAGTACTGTGTCAATACTCCCACAGCCATTCTTCTTTGCTCGTGTACATATAAGTAGAATGGTCGTGTGTGATCAGGTAGACCTAATGCTGGGGCACTCATCAAAGCCTTCTTCACATCTTCAAATGCCGTTTGCTGTTCTTGGGTCCATAAGAAGGGGTCGTGCTCTGTACCTTTGATAGCTGCGTACAGAGGTTTTGCCAGTATCGCATAGCTGGGAATCCATATCCTACAGAAGCCTGCTGCCCCCAAGAATTCTCGCACTTGTCTTCTATTCTTGGGTATTGGTATTTGGCAGACAGCTTCTTTTCTCTCTGGCCCCATAATTCTTTGACCTTCAGAGATATGGAATCCCAGATATTTGACAGTTGGCAAACACAACTGAGCCTTCTTTCTAGACACCTTGTATCCCGCCTTCCAGAGAATGTGTAGTAGATCGTGCGTTGCTTGCTGACAGATTTCTTTTGTAACTGCTGCTATCAACAAGTCATCTACATATTGTAACAATACACACTCTCCTGGGATGGACTCGAAATCCAGTAGATCTTGACTTAGGGCTGAACCAAATAGGGTAGGTGAATTTTTAAACCCTTGGGGCAGTCTTGTCCAAGTCATCTGGCGTTTTGAGCCCGTTACAGCGTTCTCCCATTGGAAAGCGAAAATACATTGACTTTCTGCGGCAATTCGGAGGCAAAAGAAGGCATCTTTGAGATCTAAGACTGTGAAGTAAGTAGCCCCGCCCGGAATTAAAGCAAGCAGGTGTGACAGACCCATCCCGCTGGACTAAACCTATTGGGTTCGTCTGATTTGCCCAGTACTTATGGTCCCTGAGAGATCCTGCGGAGAGTTGTGACTTTGCACAACTAACAGTTCGAATACAGCCGAAACCAACGAAGCGCTAAAGCTATCAAAGCCTCGTGGTGGCCGACATCGGACAAAGGGCCACGTGGCGGCGGCCATTTTACCTTCGAATCCGCCGACCCGTACTATCGACGATACTTCGACAGTACAACGTAGTCGAAGTACCGATCCACTTCGAACAGGACGTAGACATTTTTAGGCCAACAAGTGACCGACCGTATAGCCCGAATCCAGGGAACTCTTTTGGGCACGAAACGGTAGCTGCGGTCGGTCATAAACGGACATTCGAGTAACTTTGGATTCACTGGAGGGATTGGTGTGATTTTTGAGACTGTTTATGATTTAAGTATGCTGAATCTGAATATGTGCCTTTTATGTGAATATGATGGATGGATTTGGAGTTATGAAAGTTGTATAAAAATATATTCTAAACTGCCTGTATAATAAGATTATGTGTCACACCAAGGGGAGGGAATGTGTGGGATGTACCATCGATGCCAGTGGTTGTTTTATGCCTCCCCTTGGGTGTGGCCTGTGTGTGTGAAATGCAAATAAAAGGCAGGCTGGCTGTTCCAGTCCTCAGTTCATGTTTTACCCTCATAATGGAGCTTGGTCTCGTTATTGGGGGAACCGGGAATACAAGTGACTAACGACTGTGTCTGGAGCTCGGAAGGTGGTACCGTAACAACTGGTGGCAAGCGACGGGATGATCTTCAACGCCCAAAGAAACCGCTACGACCAAGAATAAATGGAACTACAATACCAAAACCTGAGGAGAGCTACCTTAAAAGACTTATTGGAACAAAGGGGCGGACAGGCCAGTAACCTCAAGAAGAGGGACATTATTGCTTTATTGCTGGAAATGGATGGAGTACCAGCGGCAGAGGGAACCAATGGCCCCAGCCCAGACGACAGAACCCCCGAGGAGGCAAGATTTGACCGGGCGGTAAGAATTCGGCTGGCCCATTATGGCCCCAACCCCTCCGCGGAGATCGTCACCCAGGTTCAAGCCGCTGTGGAGGCCAGCCTGCTACGCCAAAACGGTACTGCAGCGGCCCCAGTCACAGCAAACCCGGGGGACAAACAGAAAGTGCCATTTGCGGCCTTCAAAGCCTTCAGTGAGACCGAAGGAGAGATTGACGGGTACCTTGCGGATTTTGAGCGGCAATGTGCCCTACACAAGGTACCCCCGGCAGACTGGGTTGCTATACTGTCCGGCAAGTTATCCGGCCGGGCCAACGACGCTTTTCGGGCTATTCCGGATGAGGAGATCGGGGATTATGTTACCGTCAGGGAAGCTTTACTCGCCCGGTATGCCGTTACACCCGAGGCATACCGGAGGAGGTTCCGGGACACTGCAAAAACAACTGGGGACTCGTACGTGGAATGGGCCTGCAAGGTACATCGCACAGCCGCCCACTGGATGGCAGGATGCCAGGCGGTGTCGGGAGAAGAGGTGCTGCAGATGTTTTTATTGGAACATTGTTTCGACAAATTGCCGACAGGGGTCAGAGAGTGGGTACGAGACCGTAAGCCTTCCACTCTACACGAGGCGGCTCGCTTGGCCGATGAGTACACTGACGCTCGCAGACTGGACAATTCCATCACCAAGGCCACAGCCAGAGCGGAATACCAACCAGCCGCTGCCACGTATCAGCCTCCCATAAACAGACCATCCGCACCCCCTCCGGCTGCCCAGTACCAACGTCCACCCCGGTTTAACGCCCGAGAGTACTCGGAACCCCTTCGGTGCTTCCTGTGCAATCAGCTAGGGCACAGGCGACAGGAGTGCCCGATGAACCGTGCCAACAGGAACCAGTCCTGGAGGAAACCCACGGGGGCCCCTTCCCCAGCACCTCTTCCAGCAGTCCACTGTGTAGAGGAAGAGGAATGCTGGGGCATATTACATGAGGCGGACCCTGTTCAGGCTGCCCACCAGGACAATCGACAACACCACAGACAGAGTGTAAAGGTCAACGGAAAGGAAGCCAGTGGGCTACGAGACACTGGTGCAACCCTGACTTTGCTCCAAAAGCACCTAGTGTCCGAAGCTCAACATACCGGGGATACCGTGGCAGTACGAGTAGCCGGGGGTGCAGTATTTCGCCTACCCGTGGCCCGGGTACATTTGGATTGGGGAGTGGGCGCTAGACACGTGAATGTGGGGGTCATTAAGGATTTACCCGCTGATGTTCTTCTTGGCAACGACTTGGTCCCCCTGGTTTCGGCCTTTGCTCCCATGGGCCCCGCTGCAGTGGACGCTGTTACGACCCGTGCCCAGACCCGTGCCACTGAGGCCGGCCCACCTGCTGTTGAGACCCAGGTAAGACTCTCTACCCCGACTTGTACCTTAGACCAGGCCCCGTTCGGCTGGGATACCCCAGAAATGTACGGGAAAGAAACTAGGGAGGACCCGACGTTAGCCAAGTACAGAGCCAGGGCCGACGCTGGGGAAGAAGGAGTAGGTGGGGAACACTACGAGTGGGTGGGGGATAGGCTGTACAGGATCCCGAAACCTTCCCCGAAACCGAATGCCCCTCCGCAGAAACGACAACTAGTAGTACCTGCAAAGTATCGGCAGGAGATTCTGCGGATTGGGCATGACGTGCCGTTAGCAGGTCATCTAGGTTCCCACCGCACAGCTCATAGAATCACCCAAAACTTTTTCTGGCCCAATTTTAACCGAGATGTGCGGATGTATTGTAACACGTGCGACACTTGTCAACGGGTAGGTAAGCGGGGAGATCATCCAAAAGCTAGGCTACAGCCGATGCCTATCATTGGAGAGCCCTTTTCCCGCATAGCCGTTGACATTGTGGGTCCACTGGCCAGGGCTAGTCCATCCGGTAAGAAATATATTCTTACTGTGGTAGACTACGCCACCCGTTACCCAGAGGCAGTAGCGCTGTCTAATATAGAGGCAGAGACGGTTGCTGATGCCCTGGTTAAAGTCTTTACTAGGGTCGGGTTCCCTCAGGAGATCCTCTCTGATCAGGGAACCCAATTTACCGCTGTGCTCACCCAGCAGCTGTGGAAGGTGTGCGGCATCAACCCGCTACTTAGTTCACCCTATCACCCACAGACTAACGGTCTCTGCGAGCGATTTAATGGCACCCTCAAACAAATGCTGAGGACCTTTACTGACACTTGCAGAGACTGGGAGCGATTCCTGCCTCATCTGCTATTTGCATACAGAGAGGTGCCCCAGGAATCAACTGGGTTCTCCCCCTTTGAGTTGCTCTATGGGAGAAGGGTTCGTGGACCCCTAGATCTCATTAGAGGACACTGGGAGGGGGAGACGGAGCAAGAAGGGACCCCCATAGTACCGTATGTGCTGGAACTCCGGGACCGTATGGAGAAACTATCCCTGATGGTAAGGGAAAATCTCCGGGCGGCCCAGGGGAAACAGAAACGATGGTACGATCGGGGTGCTCGACAGCGGGTCTTCCAGGTTGGGCAGAAGGTCCTAGTGCTCAAACCTGTGAAGGCAAACAAGATGCAAGCATCTTGGCAGGGCCCGTACAAGGTGTTAGCTCAGGTATGCGATACTACCTATCTCATAGCCAGCTGTTCGGATGAAAGGGTACAACGATCCTTTCATGTGAACATGCTCAAGGAGTATCAGGAACGACCCGAGGATGTTGCAGCAGTTTGTGCCCCAGCTACCGACGACCCCGAGAACTTACCTTTACCTGACCTATTAGAAAGAGATCCCCAGACCGACCTTACTAGCCTCGTACAGTTAGGTGACCGACTAAGCCCGGCCGAGAAAACCCAGGCAAGACAGCTTCTGTGGGAGAAGCAGGCGACATTCTCCCAAGAACCCGGGTACACCCCACTAGCTATACACAAGGTCGAGACACCCGGACAGAACCCCCTACGACAACCTCCATACCGTATCCCGGAAGCAGTCCGAGAAGGAATGCGGAAGGAGATACAGGAGATGACCCGGCTGGGGGTTATTGAGCACTCCGATAGTCCGTGGGCGTCGCCCGTAGTCCTAGTACCCAAGAAAGATGGGACCACCCGGTTCTGTGTGGATTACAGGCGGCTCAACGAGCGGACTACCACGGACGCCTACCCGATGCCCCGGATAGACGAGTTATTAGACCGCATTGCCAGGGGGCGCTACCTGACCACCATTGACCTATGTAAAGGGTACTGGCAGATCCCCCTGGCCGAGGATGCTATCCCCAAGTCGGCCTTCGTCACCCCGTTTGGCCTATACCAGTTTAGGGTTATGCCATTCGGGATGAAGAACGCTCCGGCTACCTTCCAGCGTATGGTGGATAGGCTCCTAGATGGCTTCCAGGGATTTGCATGTGCATACCTGGACGACATCGCGGTTTACAGTGAGTCTTGGGAAGACCACCTAGTACACGTAGGGGTAGTGCTGGACAAGATTCGGGCCGCCGGCCTGACTCTGAAACCAGACAAGTGCCATTTAGGCATGGCAGAAGTGCAGTACTTGGGTCACCGGGTGGGTTGTGGGAGCCAGAGACCCGAACCGGCCAAGGTGGAAGCAGTAGCTAACTGGCCCACACCTATCACCAAGACCCAAGTACTTGCCTTCCTAGGGACAGCGGGTTACTATCGACGTTTTGTCCCCGACTACAGTACGATTGCCAAGCCCCTAACTGATTTGACTAAAAAGAATTTACCTAGGCAGGTCCTGTGGTCTCCAGCTTGTGAAGCCGCGTTTCAAGCCCTGAAGCAGGCTCTTGTGAATGCCCCTGTCCTGGCTGCCCCAGTCCCTAACAAACGTTTTCTTGTCCACACAGACGCTTCCATGTATGGACTGGGGGCTGTGCTGAGCCAGGTCGGGAAGGATGGCGGAGAACACCCTGTCGCATATCTCAGCAGAAAGTTACTACCTCGAGAAGTGAGTTATGCGGCAGTAGAGAAAGAGTGTTTAGCCCTGGTCTGGGCACTGAAGAAACTGAGCCCCTACCTATACGGACAAGAATTTTCCCTCGTAACAGACCACAACCCCCTCGTCTGGCTTAACCGGGTCTCTGGGGACAATGGCAGACTGCTGAGGTGGAGTTTGGCCTTGCAGCCTTATAATTTCACTATCAGCTACCGACCCGGTAAGCAGAATGGGAATGCAGATGGGTTATCCCGGCAAATAGACGTCCCTATTCTCTCTAAGTCCGGTCATCCCCAAGTTGACCCGCCACAGGGTCAAGCCGGGTCTGCCGGAGTGTTCCACAAGGAGGGAGCCATGTGACAGACCCATCCCGCTGGACTAAACCTATTGGGTTCGTCTGATTTGCCCAGTACTTATGGTCCCTGAGAGATCCTGCGGAGAGTTGTGACTTTGCACAACTAACAGTTCGAATACAGCCGAAACCAACGAAGCGCTAAAGCTATCAAAGCCTCGTGGTGGCCGACATCGGACAAAGGGCCACGTGGCGGCGGCCATTTTACCTTCGAATCCGCCGACCCGTACTATCGACGATACTTCGACAGTACAACGTAGTCGAAGTACCGATCCACTTCGAACAGGACGTAGACATTTTTAGGCCAACAAGTGACCGACCGTATAGCCCGAATCCAGGGAACTCTTTTGGGCACGAAACGGTAGCTGCGGTCGGTCATAAACGGACATTCGAGTAACTTTGGATTCACTGGAGGGATTGGTGTGATTTTTGAGACTGTTTATGATTTAAGTATGCTGAATCTGAATATGTGCCTTTTATGTGAATATGATGGATGGATTTGGAGTTATGAAAGTTGTATAAAAATATATTCTAAACTGCCTGTATAATAAGATTATGTGTCACACCAAGGGGAGGGAATGTGTGGGATGTACCATCGATGCCAGTGGTTGTTTTATGCCTCCCCTTGGGTGTGGCCTGTGTGTGTGAAATGCAAATAAAAGGCAGGCTGGCTGTTCCAGTCCTCAGTTCATGTTTTACCCTCATAATGGAGCTTGGTCTCGTTATTGGGGGAACCGGGAATACAAGTGACTAACGACTGTGTCTGGAGCTCGGAAGGTGGTACCGTAACAGCAGGTTATATGGATTGGGTACAACTGGATGTATACTAACAACCGCATCATTGACTGCTCTCAAGTCCTGCACAGGTCGATACTCATCTGTACCGGGCTTTTGAACAGGCAGCAATGGGGTGTTCCAGGGGGAAGTACAGAATTTTAGGATACCATACCGTATGAACTTATCCAGATAGGATTGGATGTTCTTCTTAGCCTTCTGCGGGATGTGGTATTGTCTTAGGCTCACTGGATAAACCCCAAGTTTTAGTTCAATTTTTATAGGTGGAATATTGCGGGCCAGTCCTGGTGGGTTGTTCTCTGCCCAAACTCCTGGTATGTTAAATAATGTCTCATCACTCCTAGGGTTTTGGCTAGTCAACACTGTATAAAGTCGCCACTCTTCTTCCTTTGGTACGGATAATGTCATGATACCTGAAGGTCCATTAAACTTTAAGGATGTTGTTCCGTTTGGTAGGAACGTAATCTGCGCTTGTAATTTTGATAGCATATCACGTCCCAGCAATTGGACTGGACATTCAGGCATATAAAGGAATTGATGTTTTACTACGTGGCCTCCCAATGTACAGAGTCCACTTTTAAGAACCGGTTTTTCAGCGCTTCTTCCAGTTGCTCCTATCACAGTAATAGTCCTTCCAGATGGAGGAGCAACTAGATTAGTCACCACTGAATGTTCAGCACCAGTGTCGATCATGAACGCACTCCTTTTTCCCCCTATTGATACCTCGACCATAGGCTCCGCTCGACCAAGGGGGATGGAGCCCGGTCGGTATCAATAGTCCTCCATGACCGTGTCAGCCAATCCTACGAAGTCCCTACCTTCTCTATCGCGGGACCTTTGCGCTGCTGGAATATACCTGTCTTCCCTAACACTTCCTCTGTTCCCATTACTCCCTCTATTACCATTACTCCCTCCGGGGCCTCCTCTACCTCTCGCTCTGCCTCTAAAGTTTCCGTAGCCTGCCCTGGGTAGGTCTCTCTCGTACTGCTCTCTTTGCGGACATTCGTTCCTCCAATGCCCTTCTTCCTTGCAATACGCGCACTGATTCCTACTCAAAGGCTCCCTACTCCATCTACTATCGCCTCTATCTGGGCCCCGTCTATCTACGCCTGCGATCGCTACCGCTAGCATATCAGCCTTTTTACGCATCTTGCGCTCTTCCTCTTTCTTACTTTCTGTTTCCCTATTCATATAAACCTTATTCGCTACCTCCATTAGTTGGGTGATTGACATACCTGCAAACCCTTCTAACTTTTGTAGCTTGCGCTTAATATCTCCGTAAGCTTGGCTGACAAAGGCGGAGTTCACCATTCGGGAATTATCTGCGTCTTCCGGATTAAAGGGGGTATACAAGCGGTATGCCTCCAATAATCGGTCATAAAAGACACTGGGCGCTTCATCGCTTTTCTGAATCACCTCAACTGTCTTCGACATGTTAATAGCTTTCTTTCCTCCGGCTTTCATGCCAGCAATTATAGCGTCTCTATAGGCTCTGAGTTGAACCATATCAGCACCATTTACGTTCCAATCGGGATCGGTGTTGGGATAATGTGTTGCGGCCCATGCTGCTGGATTAGCTTGGTTCAAAGTACGGGCTTTATCCTCTAGTGCCTTAATGGCTGCTTGATTAATCCTTGTCCTTTCCTCATTGTTAAATAAAGTCATTAATAACTGCTGGCAATCAGCCCATGTCGGGTTATGTGTCTGTACTATTGAGGTGAATAGATCAGTCATAGCTTGTGGTTTCTCAGTATACGAGGAATTGTGGGTCTTCCAATTTAAAAGATCGGTTGTCGTGAATGGGACATATACAAAGACTGGGTCAGCATGTGCCATTTGGCCTGCGGCATCGATATAGGCTGACCCAGGATTCAGACGAAGAGGCATCTGATAGTGTCTTAATTGTTGGGCACCGGTCAACTGTCGGGTCTGTATGGGGCTACGTGGAGGGGCGTCAGTCATAGGTTCCAGTCGGGGAGAAATAGGGTATGGGGATATGGGAGCTTGGTTTTGGGAAAAGGTTGTAAATAAAACACTTCGAGCCGAGCTAGATGAAGCTTGATCGGAAGTCTGAAGTGGCGCCAAATCAGGATATTCGTTTTTAATGGGGGTTGGTTCTGATTCCGGAAGGGGAGATTTAGTACGAGGGGGGGTGGATCCTGTACTGGAGGAGGAAGCGGAAGTGGATGGGGGTAATGAGGGGAGGGTTGCAGGACTTCCTGCATTCGCGTCACTTCCTCTTAACGGAAAGTAAGGGGGCGGCAAAGGGATCTCGGACTCAGTGGGCGTGTCCAAAATAGGCCTAGCACCAGTCCTAGTGGACGAACAAGTCCTAGCTACCATGAGGCGACACTGCTCCTCGTGGCATGTCCGGAGCCATTTTGGCGAGTCATTTACGGCCTGTCTCCAACAATCAATATAAGGAAACTGGCCGTAAAGTTCAGGCCTACCCGATACAGCCACGTGTAAGCGCTGTACCAGAGTTGGATCCAAACTGCCACGTGGCGGCCATGCCGCAACCAAAGTAGGCCACTCCCTAGTACACAAAGTGACCAAACGTACAGGAGACATTTTAACCCCAAAATCACAAGTTTTAAATCCCTTTTTAAAATTCTTCACCATACAACCTAAGGGATCCGGGATCGTTGACTGCGACGCACCCATACTTAACAATGGAACGTCGTCGACAACGAATACTATACACGCGTACTATTCAACAGTCACACCCGTTTCCTCTGGCAACAGCACCACGTGGTACGGTTACCAAGTGAAACGTACACAATAACAATAAACACTCAGGGAATTCCCGTACACACACAGCTGTTACACCAGTCACTATATAATCAATATTATGCCCTTTGGCGTAACTATACAGTCACCCACGCTATAATTCTCTATATACGAATTACCCGTCTATAACACACCCCAGTAACATCGTCTTTTACAAATAGCGGTTACAGTACGGTTAGCATAGGTCAAAGCACAAGTTAAGGTCACAATACAATTATTAGTGGTTATGGTGTTAAACATGCAATGGACGACAATGATTAGTACTTATATACAGTGTCAGTAAATATACAGGGTTATGGTACCGTGCACTATAATACAGCAACACACTATTAACACTCTCGCTAGACGGCTGAGCTCGCGCTATCTAACAAGATATACACTTTACTAAACAATCGTTAACACATTTACAATTCCCAACTAAACTATTGGCCAGTACCTTGAATGGACTACCTAAAACTATATACACCCGTTTTGGTTAGCCACACTGCCCAATCACCACATATAGCGAGCTAGAGAACCGAATTTACACAGGCGCCTCTTAGTCGCACTATCAAAAGTCTAGTGGGTTCCAAATTTACACGCCTTCCCACTTAGCCCAGATAGGTTGAGAGCTAGCGAACCGAATTTACACAGGCGCCGCTTAGTCTCCCGGTCCCTCCGACCTAGCGAACGTAATATACACCCTAGAACGCTAGTCTAGACAAGACACCGGTGTCCGGCTAGGGCTATTTACACCAGGACCCCGCCTGACTAACAAAATCAAACGGTCTGACTAAAGAGCGTTCGATCGAGCGGTGCGCCTTCGCTCCTTCCCTCCGACAGAGGGGGCAGATACACAGATTCAAACCCCTTTGGGCCTACCGCACAATCGGTATACCCCTAGTGGGTCCTGCCGTCTAAAACAGCAGTTGTCTTACCTCCTCGTTCCTGAACCTGAGTTCACACTCATCGACGGGGACACCCCAGCACTTCTCACGTAGAGGCCGATGATCTCCTGGACAACAGACCAGTGGCGCCGAGACGAAGGGAGGTCCACGCAGAAGTTCAGGGGTGCAGCCGTAGAGAACGTGGGCAAAGATAGACCGTCTCACGCCTCTGCCTCTCAGCTACCGTTGAACGATGAGCTTCCCGGCCAATGCACCAAATGATACCGGAGAAACTGACGGAAGCCAAGCACAGAGAGATGGACACAGGTTTCTTCAGGAAGGAAGAGATTCTTTATTGGATCACCGATCGGGACTCAGAGGGACTAACGTCACCAAAATACAGCAAGTTCTGAGCCCCGGACAATAGTGCAGGCTCCTTATATAGGCACATAACTCCTCCCATATTAAGCTCCACCCGCACATTCTCTTAACCAATCAACACAAATAAGAATTAACTTCCTGTTTGACCGCATGGCTTGTCCAGCACAATGGAGGAGGGGGAATACTACATCCTGTATTCTTGCACATGCTCCGTACACTACTGATCGTATCTTGCCTCGTGCAACCAACTGATCGATACGTCAGCATATGCACGTACACATGCCACGTGGTAATCTCGGCCTACTAAATTTATTTTTACCGAGATTCCACCACATGTTTATTTATACAGATTACTGGTAGTTTACCATGTGTTTATTTATACAGATTACTGGTAGTTTACCATGTGTTTATTTATACAGATTACTGGTAGTTTACCATGTGTTTATTTATACAGATTACTGATAGATTACCATGTGTTTATTTATACAGATTACTGGTAGTTTACCATGTGTTTATTTCTTTTGTGCCTGTTTTTTCCTTGGGAGTTTTGTTTTACCCTGTTGGCTTTATTGTTTATTCTGTTTCCTCTGGCTTATTGGCCGTGGTGGTCGCCGAGAAGCAGTCTTCCGACCGCTCCCCGTGCCGACCGCCGGGACCGCGGAGAAAGACTCCTGCGGTCCCTCGTGTGTTGCCTTTGATTCCCACCCGCCGGCTTCGTCAGCCGTGCGGGAATCCCTGTTTTGTTCTTTACCCTGCCCGCGTCCCCGCTCACTCGCTAACACTGTTATCAGAGTGGGGACGGAGCAGGGATCTACTCATTTGCCGCGGGAGCCTCCGCTCCCGGTCTCCCTCCCCGCGACCGCGTGGTCGGGCAGCGGGTGCGCGGCTCTCCACTGTTTGCCGCGCGTGTCACTGCCTTATTAAAAGGTACAGTGACTAGTTGGTCCAGTGTGTTTCCCCATCTCCTGGGCGGTTTGGGGGTGCGTATTTTTTGGTGACAGCTTTCTTTTCTGTCCATGTGAGGCAGCTCTGTGAGCCCTTGCATCATAAATTATGCCCCATATATGAGGGTCGCAGATTCAATCCCCCTCACCTCCCCAAGTAACTAAGCAATAGACTTTAGTTTTCGATTCTTTGCATGTGTGCTTGCCCTACATGTTTTTCTATGGACATGGTTTTACGGTTTACTGGTTTTCCTGACTTCCACATGGCACTGCGTGCCTCCTGCAGGTGTCCCTGCCTGGTGTCCTTACCCACTTATTGAACTAGGACTGCTCTAATCAAGCCTCAGTTGCCTGATGGAGGTCGCACTGGCGTCCAAAGCCAGGGATTGTGGGTTCAGGCCCCATCTGGGTGGTTGAGCATGGCACTCGTATTTTGTGGCCTAATGGATTAGGCACAACCATATAAAAACTAAAGTGTTTCGCTATCTTGAAGTACCTTGCCTATAAGGATCCAGCTTCGTCTCTACCCTGCACCCTAATAGTCAAGATTCTACTACTTGTCTAAAAGGATCTAGGTTTCCGCCTGCATTATACCTCTGGGTCGGTACCGCCCGTACCCTTATACTGGCCTGCCTTGTCTGTGCCTTTATACTTGGCCTGCTTTGTCTGTGCCCCTTGATTGGCCTGCTTTGTCTGTGCCCCATGATTGGCCTGCTTTGTCTGTGCCCCATGATTGGCCTGCTTTGTCTGTGCCATACTATGCATGCTATTGGACTGGTGGCTCCATACCCTGGATAACGGTTTGTTGAGCCTGCATGCATTATTACTTGCCTCTGCCAACACTAGGGGTGCTGCCCCTTTTGCCTGCTAATGATACCTGTTTTCTAGCTTCGTAGGTATCAAGTATCATAGACTCAGACTTTATGGACGCCTCTGCACAGGAGCAGAATTTGCTGGCTTTACTTAATGCGGCTGTGACCGCATCTGTTGAAAAAGCCCTGGCTAGGACCCTCCCTCAACCACATACGGACAGGGGTGTGTGTGGAACCCCTCATTTGGCAGAAGACTCAGATGAGTCAGACTCTAAGGTGCGAGAGCAGGCAAGTGCGCGAACGCGCTATTGAAAGGGTGAAGACCCTGAACCACGCTCCCGGACGGGCAAGACTCCGGCGAAGTGACGTGGTTTGAGGTTGACAACCTCGCCGGCCAGGCGCCACCGCCTATCGGGCGCAGGGGAGGAGGCCTCCTTACCCCCCCACCGTGGCCGCGCTGGATGTGTGGCGGGCAGGCCAGCCTCCCTCAGATGGAGAAGATGTTTGGGTTGAGGACCTTGGCGAGGGTCCCGGTGGACGCTGGGAAGAGGAAGACGCGCCACCGACTAGGGCCCCCACGACAATGTTGGGGGACGATACCCTTTTGGGCACTACTGGAGAACCTCTGTTAGAGCCTCAATCTATCCAACGCCCCAGGTCCTCGGACTAGTCACTGCCCAACCACTTGGCACAATTCGTGCGCTACTGGGTCCGTAGACCCCTTGGAAGTAAGGCCTGCAAGAAGCTGCGGGCGGAATGCCCCAGACCGGTACTGCCGGACAGGGTGGCGGTTACCCCGGATGTTGGCCCTAACAGACGAGGCCTTCACAGAAGGTAGGGCTCTGGACCCAGCCACCATGAGGGACTGGGCACTTTGTTCCATTTGCCTGCTGGGCAATGCCACTGTGGCCCTTTGCACGGAACCCAGGAAGACGGCACTCTTCCATATGGACAACAAGCTGTCGGATTTGGGAGCCGTAGATGTGGGTCCCCTGGCTAAAGGTCTGCTGTTCAGGGAGCCTTTCGTTGAGGAACTGCAGAAACAGGTTATTCTGTTTACCTCCCGGGATAAAGCGAAGTCTTCGATCGGGAAGGTCTTCCGCCCACGGTTACCTTCAGACGTATGGGTCCTTGGGACAGTGCGGAGTTATGTCACAGACTTCCACTCTTCCCCTACACAGGTTGGACGCCCGAGTATCCCCGTCATCACAAGAGGCCAACAGCCCTTGTTGGAGGTGGAAGTTCGAACTCCGCTAGCCAAAGGCGCGGTCCTACAGGCCCCGGATTTGGGGGGTTTCGTCAGCTCGATTTTCTCCTGGTAAGGGAGAAGTCTGTAGTATTCCGTCCAGTGATCAATTTAGGAGAAATGAACGCCTTCGTGGTATACAACCACTTCGAGATGGAGGGCATTCACCTTCTTCGATGCCTTCTCTGGCCAGTAGACTGGGTCATGAGACTGGACCTAGAAGACGCTTACCTCTCTGTCCCGGTGGACGGGGCCTGTCGCAGTCCCCTCTGATTCGTATGAAGAGACTCTCCGTACCAATTCCCATGCCTCCCCTTCGGCCTCAGCTCGGCCCCTTGGTGCTTCACCAAACTCCTGAAACCGGTGGTCACCCAATTCAGATCAGAGGCCGTACGCTGCATCATCTATCTGGACGACTTGCTTATCTTTGCGAGGACCCTGCCGGGCTCAGATTTCGGACGCGCTCTGCGTTTTCCTCGTTGGAATGCCTGGGGTTCGTGGTCATTCTGAAGAAATCGGCCTTGGAGCCTGCGCAGACGGTGGAATTCTTGGGTTTCGTAGTCGTTGCGCAAGACGGCATTCTCCGCCTGCCTGTGGCGAAGATAACGGCCATTCGGAAGGAGATCAGACGTGTTTTCGACAAGACCGGACTCCCCTCCGGAGGTTGGCTCGCGTGGTGGGTCTCCTCTTGGCCTCGATACAGGCGTTCTACCCGGGCCCACTACATTACAGGGCCATGCAGCAGCTGAAGGCGCACTCTCTACGCAAGAGACCCTCTTAGGACCAGATGATCTCCCTGGCCTCGGACGTGCAGGCCGGATTGAGCTGGTGCCTCCTGCATATATCCGCCTGGAACAGCAAGGCGATATTCGGGATGACCCTGGACTCTTTCAGGGGTGCCTGGAATGTCGAGGCGTTATCGCAGTCGGCTAGTGGCCTTCTCTGGGATTCCTGGGCCTCTGGGATGAGGAGGTGTTATCTCTCAACATGGAGCTCCTGGTGTCGCTGGTGCTTGGAACGGGATACCGATCCCTTTACAGGTCCTGTATCTAGCGTGCTGAATTTCTTGTCTCATCTCTTTGACCTGGGTCGGTCATATCGCTCGGTTATCGTGGTTAGATCAGCTATCTCGACGGCACATGTCCCGCTTCGAGTTTTTCCCCATCGCCCAGGATCCGCTAGTCTGCAGGCTCCTGCGTGGAATGAGACTGGTGCGCCCTCCGGTGCCCAAGTATTCTTCCCTCTTGGACATGCGTTTGGTTTTGGCGTTCTTTCAGAATTGGCCTGATAACCAGGACATTTCTCTTCGCCAGCTTTCTTGTTGTGTCTGGTCTCGCTCAGACGTGTTTCGGATGTCCGGGCCTTCGATGTCGGCGCTTTCTCGTTTTTCTCCAGAGGGGATCTTAGACGTACCAAGTCGGAATCGACGGTTGTATCATACCCTTACTTCTAGGACTCGCCTAAACTTCTAGGACTCGCCTAAGCTTCGTGTAGCGAAGGCACTGGCGTGATGGATAAGATGTCTTTTGGCTCTGGCGGGCGTGGATGCGACCTTCGGAGCGCTTTTGGTTAGGGGCGCCGCAGCTTCCGGAGCTTTTTTGGCGAGCGCTTCCCTTCAGGACATTTTGCGTTCGGCGGACGGGTCCCGTGTAGAGTTTTTTCGCCTATTTTACTTTAGACCGTCGGAACATGCTTCTTTTGCTTTGCTGTCGGAGCGTTAAAACAGCAAATATGAAGCCTCCTGTCATGATATAAAATTGTAGATTATACTAGCTTTAGTGTAACTATAATCTTAATTTTATTAATGACAGGAGGCGAATATTTCCCACCCAATTTGATTTCTTCCCCCCCTTGTTTTGGATGGATTGCATTGATTGTATTTCTGTTGATTTGTCTGATTATATGGGCTAGGTTGGTTAGTCTGGGGTGATGTTGTGGGAAGTGCATGTTATACTGTATTGACGGTCATTAGTATGGATTTCGTGTCTTTATTCTATCAGTACTGGATCGTGGGATTTATGTTTTATCAGTACATTTCGTTCACTAATCAGTGTTTTCGATTCTGTTTATTTCGTTTCAGTTTAACCCCTTCAGGACGGAGTCAATAGTGCACGTTCTGATCAAAACAAAACGTAAACAAAAATTGGAATTTGCGCTATATGTCTGTTCAACCGTAGTTCCCCTCTTTCAAATTATATGCACCCACACTTATTATATATCATTTTGTTCAGGAGAAACAGGGCTTTAATCTATCATTAACTATTCATATATGGAACATCATTTATTATGAATAAAAGTAAAAAAAATGTGAGAAAATAAGATTTTTTTTTAAATTTACATTTCCGTCTGACATTTTAACTGTGAATGTCATAATACTGTTAGGTTTTACTGCAAAAAAAATGCACATATTTGTAATCAGCGATGTCTCACGAGTACAACAGTACCCCCCATTGACAGGTTTTATGTTGTTTTGGAAAGTTACAGGGTCAAATATAGAACATTACATTTTCAAATTGAAATTTGCCAGATTGGTAATGTTACCTTTGAGACGGTGTGGTAGCCCAGGAATGAGAATTACCCCCATAATGGCATACCATTTGAAAAAGTAGACAAGCCAAGGTATTGAAAGTGGGGTATGTTTAGTCTTTTTTAGTAGCCACTTAGTCACAAACACTGGCCAAAGTTAGCGTTCATATTTGTTTTTGTGTGGAAAAAGCAAAAAACGAATATTTGGCCAGTGTTTGTGACTAAGTGGCTACTAAGAAAGACTGGACATACCCCACTTGCAATACCTCGGGTTGTCTACTTTTGCAAATGGTATGCCATCATGGGGGTAATTCTCATTCCTGGGCTACCATACGCTCTCAAAGGCAACATAACCAATCTGGCAAATTTCAATGTGAAAAAAATGAAATGCAAGCCTTATATGTGACTCTCTAACTTTCCAAAACACCATAAAACCTGTATATGGGGGGTACTGTTATTCTCGGGAGACTTCACTAAACACAAATATTAGTGTTTTAAAACAGTAAAACATATTACAACAATAATATAGACCATATAAGTGCAGTTCGCTTGTAAAAAATGCAAAAAACGTCACTTTTACTTAAAATATCATCGTTGTAATACAAATTACCAGTTTGAAACACTAATATTTGAGTTCAGCGAAGTCTCCCGAGTAAAACAGTACCCCCTATGTACAGGTTTTATGGTGTCTTGGAGAGTTACAGGGTCAAATATAGTGCTTGCGAATTAAATTCTCTGCACTTTCTCCCTGTGTTGTCAGGCATGTCAATCAAATTTTAATTAATCAAATCACATAATGACGTTAAAAGATTATTTAAATATACATGTAGAATTTTAATATATATGCATTTATAGGTATTTAAATTCTATGTGTATACTAATGTAATCTTTTATGTAATTATATGTATTTATCTATATATATATATTTGCGGTTATTTGTATTTTATATATATATAGATATATATAGAATGTCATTCTAAGTGTATTTTGTTACCGATATATATATATATTAATAACAAAATACAGTTAGAATGAAATTACATATGCATATATAATTTATATTAAATTTTGTTTCAATATTTTATTTATTTATTTTATTTATTTATTATTTTAATTATACGTATTTATATATAATATATATATGTACATCAATTATATATATAATATATATACATATTATATATATGTAACGTCATTCTAAGTGTATTTTAATATTAATATATATACTTATATTAATATTAAAATACACTTTGCATGACGTTACATATATATAATATGTATATATATATTATATATATAATATATATACATATTATATATATATAAAAATATATTTAATTTATTTTTACACTTGTCTTTTATTTATTTTTTATACTTCCCACCAGCAGGGAGACTGTCTGATATTTCAAACAGTCCCCCTGCAGGCAGATCCACAGCCAGCTATAGAGGGCCATGTGATCGCTCTTTGAGAGCGATCACATGGCCCCCGGGGGCCTGATTTGCCGTGGGAGGGCTGCCTGGGCTGTGAGGCAGTCCTCCCGAAGCGGATCGCGGCAGAGGTAAGTACATCTTACCTCCTGGGGCTGCAAGCCGTTACGGCGTGCTATTCTGTCATAACGGCTTTAAAGCCCACTTAACCCGTGACGGCATAGCACGCCGTAACGGCGTTAAGGGGTTAATGGTTCGACTTCAGTTCATAGGATCGGCCGTTTGGCGGGTTAAAGATCAAGTTCATCCATTATCCGAAGTTTTTCCAGATGACATTCATCGTTATGTTGTGAATTTTTCTTTATTTAGTTATTGTCATTGTTGTGTACGTTACGTTGACGCAGCGTGAAAGAGGAAATGGTGGCTTAGGAGGAGCCTTATATAGATACCTTATGTTTTTGTCTTTGGTGTTTATCTCTCTATGTTAATGTGCTGCTGTGGAGTTCTAGTAAAGAGAGACTTAAGCAAATATTCGCCTCCTGTCATTAATAAAATTAAGATTATAGTTACACTAAAGCTAGTATAATCTACAATTATATCCCTGTATGTTATGTTTTTGCAAGTATTTATCCAATTGATGTTTAATCAGAGAATTCCATATCCTTATTGCTCTTGTAAAAAAAACTTTTCTTTGTCTTAGATGAAATCTCTTTTCTTCCAGCCTAAATTCGTGACCTCATGTCTTTTTTATAGCCCTGTTTATTAATAGATTTCCAGATAACGGTTTGTACTGGCCCCGAATATATTTATATAATGTTATCATAACCCCTCGGAGGCGCAGTTTTTCCGAACTAAAGAGATTTACATTTTTTTTATTCTTTATTTTTGCGTGCATGAAATAAAGGGATATGCTTGCAATGTTACAACAATTTTCACTGGTAGGATGAAATACAAACATAGTTAATCAGTTGCGTAGCATTCTTATAAGAGCACATTTTCTATAGGGCTTAGAACTAGTTGTATACAAGCTTAATTTATGTGTCTGTCGTGGTGGTTCGTGGTGGTTGTATAGAGTCTGATGTAGAAGACTGATTGATTGGTAGGTAAATAAGGGTAAGTAGAGACTTTCAAAAGAATATCTGGCGAGCTGAGCATCTCTGCATGAGTGCTTAGATTATGCTTCATTGAGGGTATATCATTACTAGCAAGATGTTGAGGAGGATATGAGAGGTTTATTAGTCAGCTTGAGCCCCAGCTGCCTAGTGTCGATAAGTGAATGGTGGTGAGTGTACCCTTTACCTTAAAAGTGATTACTCCTAACCATGGGAGTTGCGAAGCGGTAAGAGAGTGTGCACGTTGCCATACTTAGTTTTAAGTGGGATTACTGTTTCAGGTGTGTGTGGCTTGTGCCGTGCCCCGACTATTTGAGGTGAGCTGCGCTATACATGTATTGATGTCGCGAACATAAAATTTTCGGTTCGCGAACAGCGAACGTGTACTTCCTCAAACATTTGCGAACCGAACCGCCATAGACTTCAATGGGCAGGCAAATTTAAAACCCACAGGGACTCTTTCTGGCCACAATAGTGATGGAAAAGTTGTTTCAAGGGGACTAACACCTGGACTGTGGCATGCCGGAGGGGGATCCATGGCAAAACTCCCATGGAAAATTACACAGTTGATGCAGAGACTAGTTCTAATCCATAAAGGGCATAAATCACCTAACATTCCTAAATCACAATGGATATGGACTGACACCTGACATATTGACACCTTGACATATGGATTGACACCTGTTCTCAGAGACCCTGATACACACTGACACAGAGCAGAATAGGGACTGTTCCCCCTACATAGGGTCACTTGGCAGATATGGATTGACACCTGTCCTCAGGGACCCTGATACACACTGACACAGAGCAGAATAGGGACTGTTCCCCCTACATAGGGTCACTTGGCAGATATGGATTGACACCTGTCCTCAGGGACCCTGATACACACTGACACAGAGCAGAATAGGGACTGTTCCCCCTACATAGGGTCACTTGGCAGATATGGATTGACACCTGTCCTCAGGGACCCTGATACACACTGACACAGAGCAGAATAGGGACTGTTCCCCCTACATAGGGTCACTTGGCAGATATGGATTGACACCTGTCCTCAGGGACCCTGATACACACTGACACAGAGCAGAATAGAGACTGTTCCTCCTACATAGGGTCACCTTTTTTAGCCCAAGGCAGCTCATCTCATCAGGCCTTTTTTAGTTGAATGTATCGCCCAGTGTCAGTCCCTTCGGGATCCATCCCTCATTCATCTTAATAAAGATGAGGTAATCTAGACTTTTTTGACCTAGGCGACTCTTCTCTTCTCTGTGACAATACCTCCTGCTGTACTGAAGGTCCTTTCTGACAGGACACTTGAAGCGGGGCAGGCCAGAAGTTCTATCGCAAATTGGGATAGCTCAGGCCACATTAGATTGCACGCGCAGTGCCCCAAATTTGAAGTTGGAGGACCGACCAAGCATCTTTTTCCATCTCCCGGTTCCTAAAATCGATGTCATATACACGTCCCCTGATAGGGCGCCAGCTCGTTATTCTCTTCTTCACTTCACTAGGGATACTTTACTGCACTATGGGCATTTAGACCCACTCTTTGTCTTGCGCAGTGTTATTCCTAGCCAGCATCTGTGATGGGAAATCAGGCAGTCATCTAAACGTTTAGATTGAGCTTTAGCTTAGAACACCCTTGAAAGTGTTTAAGGAGATTAGGGATAGTTTAGAGGATTCTTCTGCAGGGGTGGGGGCTGGGGGGGGAGGACAGTAGGTCCCCCCCTTATCCTTATTTACTGAATATTCCCCTGTATAACAATGTTTGGCATTTAGTGAATATTCCCTATTCTGCTCTGTGTCAGTGTGTATCAGGGATCATTAGGATAGGTGTCAATCCATATATGCCAAGTGACCCTATGTAGGGGGAAATGTCCCTATTCTACTCTGTGTCAGTGTATCAGGGTCCCTGAGGACAGGTGTCAATCCATATCTGCCAAGTGACCCTATGTAGGGGGAACAGTCCCTATTCTGCTCTGTGTCAGTGTGTATCAGGGTCTCTGAGGACAGGTGTCAATCCATATGTCAAGGTGTCAATATGTCATATGTCAGGTGTCAATCCATATCCATTGTGATTTAGGAATGTTAGGTGATTTATGCCCTTTATGGATTAAAACCAGACTCTGCATCAACTGTGTAATTTTCCATGGGAGTTTTGCCATGGATCCCCCTCCGACATGCCACAGTCCAGGTGTTAGTCCCCTTGAAACAACTTTTCCATCACTATTGTGGCCAGAAAGAGTCCCTGTGGGTTTTAAAATTCGCCTGCCCATTGAAGTCTATGGCGGTTCGCGAACATTTGCGGAAGTTCGCATTCGCCGTTCGCGAACCGAAAATTTTATGTTCGCAACATCACTAATGACAACTCGTTGTACTCTATCCTTAAGCCAATGTTCTACCCAAGAACAAGAATATTCACCATGACCAATTTCATTTAGTTTGAAGACTAACCCATTGTGAGGAACCGTATCACATGCCTTGGAAAAATCCAAGTAGACTACATCCAATACAACACCCTGATCTTCTTTGTAGAATGCAATTACATTAGTTTGATATGACCTATGTTTCATAAAACCATGCTGATTAATGCTAATAACAAAGTTCTTCCTAATGAATTCCTGAATATTATCCCTTAATAGCCCTTAAAATATTTTCCCAGTCACTGAAGTGAGGCTCACAGGTCTATAATTTCCAGGCAAGGATTTTGAACCATTTTTAAATATAGGAACAACATCTGCCTTCCTCTAATCCTCTGGTACAATACCTGAAACAAAATAATCTTGAAAGATTAAAAACAAAGGTTCACTTATTTCCCCACTTAACTTCTTAAGTACTCGTAGGTGAATACCGTCAGGCCCAGGAGCTTTATTTAAAATAATCTTCTTTTACTGATGTAGCACCTTGTCTCGAGTCATCCAATCACAAGGTATCTGCAAGTTTTTTGAGCAATCATTTTGCTTATCTCTTGTCATAGGATCCTCTTTAATATATACTGAAGAAAAATAGTCAGTTAAAATGTCTACCTTTTCCTGGTCTTCATTAACTAACAGACCCATCTATGTTTCCAGTGTACCTACACTTTTATTTTTTGTTTTATTTTAGAATTGATGTACTTGAAAAACTTTTGGGCTTGGTTTTGCATTCTTTGGCTAGCAATTTCTCATTTTTTAGTTTAGCCACTTTAATTGCCTTTTGCAAGCATTATTGGGTTCCTTATATTTTATATAGGATGCCTCTGATTTGTCCAATTTAAATGCTTTAAATTCCCCTTTTCTTATTTTGAATTATAGTGCATACAGTTTCCCTTTAAGAGAATCATACATTTAATATAAAAAAAAAACACATTTTGTTTTATTATCTATAGAAAGTTATCTTGTAGGACAAACACCATTACATACTTCTTATAGGTTATGATGAAATTAGCTTCCTTTTCCTGTGTCCCTACCCACAGTGTCATATACCTGCAGTAACAAGCACAGAGCATCTGCTAAAAGCTTGCACAGTTGTTCCAGTCAACTTTTCTGATGAATGTTATAAAATGAGGGAATACATTTTCAGGTGTTAAAAAATATGTAATGATATAAATAGAGAAAATACAACAAAAATTAAATTCAGTATCTCTGGTACGAGTGGGTTGTAGAGAAAAGGAAATGCACTTAAGCTAGCTATACTTTGCTGCGCCTGGTGGGTACAATCTCCGCCTGGGGATATATGGTGTGTTCTTTAGTCTAGTGTCAAATGTTCCAGGGAGTATTCAAAATAAACAGAAAGTAGATTTAAATCTAGTGTAGTGTATTTGGATATTGAGATACAATAAAAAAAAAATGAGGAAATACACTTACAACGTATAGAGCCTCCAAACTGCTCCCAGTTTAGAGCCTCCAAACGGCTCCAAGCATAAGTGGTGCAATCCTTACTTAAGGATCTTGTTAGTTAGCCGAGAATCTCATGGTGTATTACATAAATAATAAGAGAAATAAATATTAGTGTTCACTGTAATAAACAATTAAAAATTGGTATGCACTGGTGTGGAGCAATATTTTTGCTCAATCCCCGGGGCTCAGGTGGTATGTTCCCCACCAAAGGAATAGGTGAAAAGTCAGGGTATAGCCAGGGATATTAGTAAAGTCTAACTGATTTATTGAAAAAAACAAACCACTGTATAATAAAGTATATGTATCATAAAATATATTCAATGATGAATGGAACAGCTCAAATGGGATTAATGGCATATCCCATAAACTACTACTGTGTAGAGATTTATAAGACATCTTCAAAACCCTTTGAAAGCAGTGAAAAGCTTTGATCAGCCGAGTACTGGCGAAAACATTTTATTAAGTTTTTATACTAAAGATTTTGCAGTTATAATAGCAGCCTAAATGCCATCTTAATATTTTAAGCTGACCTCATTGCAGTGTATTTATTTTTTAGCACATTTTATAATGCATTACTTACATAATGAATTAAACAAATAGTAGCCATCTCTAGCTAAGAGTGTCAAATTAAAGATCTTTTCTATTATTTTACTTATTGTGATAACTCACCCATGAGCTTTTCAGTTCAGTTAATATTCTTTCCAAGATGGTTATAATAAAACAACATTTATAATGATAAAAGGATCATGCAGCATTACACTCCAAAAACATTTTTACATTTAATTTTCTCATCATATTTCTTTTGTCTGTTAGAACTTTGCAATTACTAAAACTTTTTTTTTTTTAAGTTGCTATAAATTTAATTATGCAGAAAAAAAAAATTAAAATAGGAGAGAAAAATAAGTCAAGGTCAAACACAGCATATGGTTTGTCCTTCCTATAATAATAGTGGCTGCAAGTAGGAGTCACCTCTAATTAGAAATGTCAGGTAGTGAATCACAGAGCCTGGGAAAAAAAATGCTCAATTATTGTAAAAATCCCTGCAGAGTAATGTCTGGCTATAGGCTTTAGCACCGAGAAAGTGTGAATTACTTTAAAGACATACTTGGTCTCTAAAATGCTAGATTTTATCGGTTCAATTAATGAAGATGTTCACTTCTTTCACTCAGTAGATTTTTCATATTTTCCTTATATCATCGGTAGCATCATTATTATTGCTTTTCCCACAAGCTGCAAATCATAGCCATACGACATATAAAATATATAAAAAATTTTTTTATATATATATATATATATATATATATATATATATATATATAATATATATAGGCATTGTGTCTTTTTCCTGTTATCAGGATTTTTGTTATATTAATTGTTAGTCTAATTTCATCATATCATAATTATCTTGTGTGATCTATAGAAAATAAAAATAGAATTGCCATTGATATAAATGAGTGTGATTCTTGATGTGGAGATATTAAATGTATTAGAATTCTGTAACTTAATTCTGGCATAGAAGGAGAATCAAAAATGGGTATTGCTAGACAATGCACTAGAATTTATGTATTTATATATATCAGAACATTGATCCGGCAATCACAGCTATCGTTTATACATATCTTACTCCAGCAATGTATAAAAATATCTGAAAAACAAGAGCACACATGGGACTTGTGATTCAAAATACAATTACAACATATAGTGTCATGAAACTATATGTTGTAATTGTATTTTGAATATATATATATTTTTCAGTTTATATTTATTATGTTTTCATATGTGTTATACAGCATTTTCCATTATATTGTAAGAAAGTAAAGAACATTTTTCTTTTTGTAATCATAAGCGTGGTAACATCAGTCATGGGCATCTGTCAAAACATCACTCAACACAACATTAATTAAACTGTGTAGTAGCAGAGACTGTCCTCGGCTTATCAGGGTTAGCTACAGGAAGGCCACTTCAAGTTGTGATGGCAGAGGATTGGGCCTGCAGTCAGGGAGTGCCCTTGGCAGCGCTCCCAGGTGTTTTATTGGGCTTATGTCCTCTTGTAACCTGTAATGGGACTGGAGTATCCCCTGGGCTGTGAGTTTACAGACCTAGGGTCTTCAAAAATGTCTCTGCATCTCTTGACTATGTAAATGACAGGCTCTGTCCTCCTTTATCAACTAGCGGGGATCCCTCCATTCCCCAGTGGTATTTTAGTGAGCAGTCTCGTAGTCTTCTGGCTATCGGTGTCAATCTCTTTCTTTCTGTCTGGATGGCAAATGGTAGATCTGCATAAATAGCCACCTCCTGGCCCTCATACCGGATTGTCCCCCGAGCTCTGGAGCAGTTTATAATCTCTGATCTTACCGCGATGTCTCATGTTATAGCAATCGTATCCCTGGGTGCCTAGCTCGGCTCTGCTGCCGATTTGTGTACTCTGTATGCTGTCGTGATTTGCGGGCTGCTGGAACTATTTGTAATGCCCAGTGAGGTTATGAGGCTATGTATATATCGTGGGAGCTCACCACTGCCGACAGACTCCAGAATTCCTCTGAAGCGCAAATTTCAGCTCCTGTGGCGCATTTCTATTGTGGTCACCACCAGGCTCAGTTCCTGTGCTTGAGAGGCAAGGCTTTCAATTAAAGCTGCTTGTGTTTAGCAGTTTTATTGTCTCTGGAGGTTTCTCTTGTTTCCAGCTGTCTGACCTTTTAGTGTACCACTCCAATTTCTGTTTGGACCACGTGGAGGTCTTACATCCAGACCTCCCATTGGTCTATGAGGATCTTTCTGATGTCTCCCTTTGTTGGTGGGGCTGTGTTTTCTTCTAACTCTGATAAGCTCTTGTCGCCTTCAGACCTGGGTGATGCAGGAGGCTCCCTTTCCTCCCGCGAGTCTTCAGGCTCACTGTAAGCCTCAGGTGCCATCTTTGGTTGTTGCTGCATCTCCGACCGCTCTAAAGTGAGGCGCATATCAGGCAGCCGCGGGGTTTCTTGGCGATACTGCCATCTATTTTTTTTGCCCCATTGTGCCTCCTTGTGGGGTTAAGTGCTTCTGGCTTGAAAGGGTCTATTTTATGTTGCTCAAATTGTTTGGTTTGCAGGGTCTTTGCGGAGCCCTGCAGATAGACGTCTACTCTGTAGTGCTGTTGGTCATGCTCCCCTTTGGAATATATTTTAATTGCACATATATATATATATATATATATATATATATATATATATAAAGTCATATATCTTCTGTCTGTCTAACTATTTGCCGGTCTAGTATCTAGATATTGAAAGAACCAAAAAGATTGCACACTAGGAACTTTATAGAAAAATACAATTTTATCTTTTTATTAAAATGTCAGTGTTTCAGGTTTTAAAGCAAAACCTTTATCAGGACACATTTCATCATGCAAGTTTTGCTTTAAAAACTGAAATGTTGACATTGGAAAGATTTACATTAATAAAAGCTAAAAGCTCCATGGATGGGATTTGTTGTTCTAGCACATCTAACTGATGCTCAATCGGATTGAGATTTGGGGACTTTGAGACCAAGGCAATACCTTTAACTCTTTTTATGTTCATCAAACCATTCATGAACAATGACTACTGCCTTCAGGGAACATTATTGGCATGAAAGGATGTACGTGGTCTGCAACAATCTATAGGTAGGTGGGATGTTATCACGACCCAAGGTTCCACAGAAAATCATTACTCAGAGCATAACACTGCCTCCGCTGGCCTGCCTTTTTCCAAAGTGCATCTTACTGCCATCCTATCCTCAGGTGACGCACACACACCTGATCTAAAGAAAAACATGATTCAGTCATCGCTTTGCACATGCATCAATGAGCCTTGGATGCCCATGACCCTGATGCTGGTTCCCCGGTTGTCTTTCCTTGCAACATGTTTGGTACATACTAGCCACTTCACACCGGGAACACCCCACAAATCTTGCCATTTTGGAGGTGCTCTGACCCAGTTGTCTAGCCATGACTATTTAGACCTTGTCAAAGTAATTTGCATAATTTAGCTTGCCCATTATTCCTGCTTCCAACACCTGAAATTCAAGAACTGACTGTTCACTTGCTAAATAATATATCACACACCGTGACAAGTGCCATTGTAATGATATAATCAATATTAGTCACTTCACCTGTCTGTGGTTTTAATATTGTGTCTGATCAGTGTATATATAACACATAAGTCTTACCAGTCATCAGCTACCCAGCTGGAACAATGACCTGGCAAATAGAAGAACTGGTCACCACAGATGTCAAGACCTGGAAGCTTCTCACTATGAATGGAGGATACCATCCATAATCCAGTACTCAGAGACAGTGCACTAGCTGGAAGAAAGGAAGTAGAGGCCTGCTGAGTGTGTTAAGGCCACAGTGCTGGATGAAACACAGAACATCCACAAGTACCGTATGAAGATGGCTCCCATAGATTAACTACTAAGATAATTCCTAAGACTAAAACAGATAGAGGATGCAGAAAAGCAGGAGCTTCCAAAGCAAGACAAAAATTGTTATGGCGTGTACCGCCGGCATATAGCGAATGTGGCTCACATTTCAAAATCCTACCAGTAGTTGGAAAATGCACTAATGTAGAAATGTAAATCACTAATCCTGGCAGCACAGGAACCGGCACTTCGCACTAGATCAATAGAAGCAGGGGTCTACCACACCAGACAAGACCCAAGGTGCAGACTGGGAAAAGAGGACTCTGAGACAATCCAGCACATAGTAGCTGAGTGCAAGATGTCAGCAGAAACATCATACCCTGAGAGGCATAACCACGTTACTGGAACTGTGTACCAAAATATCTGTACAGAATATGGGCTGCACCTGCCTAAGTTCAGATGGGAGATATTACAAAAGGTAGTTGAGAATAACAGGGCTAAGATCCTGAGGAACTTTCACATCCAGACAGATAAACAAGTAATGGACAACCACCCTGGCAATGTGGTGGTAGACAATGAATACTGCAGTGGTGGTTAAGCACAATGACTATAACATCAGGAAGAAGGAACATGTTAAGTGGACAAAATACTAAAGACTGGTAAAGGAGCTAGAAAGGATATGGAAAATGAAGGCAATAGTAGCCCCAGTTGTGATATGAGCACCCGGAACTGTGACCTTTGACTTGGGGGAATGGCTTTTGCAAATTCCAGATGGGAATTCTGAGATCGCTGTCCAGAAGAGTGCAGATCTAGGAACAGCGTTGCTGCTGCACAGAACCCTCACCCGCTCAGACCTCTGGTAGAGGACCCAAGAATAAAGAAGACACAAAAACATAAATAAAACAAACAAATAAATAATATATACATGGTCTGTCTGGAAAGTTTTCAGTCATGTACTATGTAAAAATAGAGACATTTACTGAAGAAGATACAAGATACAAGAAACATTGTATACAGGACAATGACACCTCAGTCAACTTCAAAGTAGGCACCTTGGGACCTCATACAGTTTTCCCAGCATCTCTTCCACTGTACAAAACACTCTGCAGAATCCTTTGTTGGAATCACCATCAGTTGCCTCGTCATATTTACACAAATCTCATCAATGGTATGAAATCTCCTCCCTTTCTAAAGTGATTTTAGTTTTGGGAAAAGACAGAAGTCAGGGGGCTCCAAATCTCAACAGATTCTTGACCATCTTTGAAGTGTTTGTGCCACACTTTTATTTGCGCTGCACTCATTGCATCCCTGGAAGCCTTCTGAATCATCCGAATAGTTTCCGTGGAGGAATGTTCAAGCTTAACGCAAAATTTTATGCATATCCGTTGCTCTACTCGCTCGGTCATTTTGAATGCAACAGTCACACAGTACACATGCTCACTCAACAGCATCTGGTGCATCCACTGACTAGGTCAGTGAAGTCCTCTTTGTTCATGCATGCGCATTCCAGTCCACTCTCTTTGGCTGCCAGGTTACATTGATGTCACACAAACCATTCTAGTTATATTAACAATGGCTAAACTTTTTCTGGACAGACCTCGCATATATACTGTATATACCACCCGGAGGGGAAAGAAGATCAATATATATATATATATATACTCAGATCCTCAAATATCATTGGTGGCAATTATAAGGGTAAAGTTTCAAAACGTGTGCATTAAATAACTACACAAAAACATTTATGAAATGTATGAATCACTGTTGGATTTAAGAAGAGTTTTCAATAACACATTTTATTTTTTATGTTTCTTTTGCCCAATGGACAGAACATACTATCCAGTATTTACTTAAACTTGTCTAAATGTTTGTTCAATACCAACAGAGTTATCATTAAAGTAAGGTTTCAATTTCATTTAAGGTAAATTTCAAGTGTTAGATCAAAGAACTCGAGCTGAAAGCGTAGCTTTCTTTTTTGCACGGTGCTAATGACATGGTTTTAAAAACGGAATACAAACCCCATGTTCCAAATTTTTATCTTCCATCGTAACATGGATAAATACAGAGCAGGAAGCCAATTAAAGGAACACTATGGTCACCTAAATTACTTTAGCTAAATAAAGCAGTTTTGGTGTATAGATCATTCCCCTGCAATTTCACTGCTCAATTCACTGTCATTTAGGAGTTGAATCACTTTGTTTCTGTTTATGCAGCCCTAGCCACACCTCCCCTGGCTATGACTGACAGAGCCTGCATGAAAAAAATAACTAGTTTCACTTTCAAACAGATGTAATTTACCTTAAATAATTGTATCTCAATCTCTAAATTGAACTTTAATCACATACAGGAGGCTCTTGCAGGGTCTAGCAAGCTATTAACATAGCAGGGGATAATAAAATCGTAATTAAACAGAACTTGCAATAAAGAAAGCCTAAATAGTGCTCTCTTTACAGGAAGTGTTTATGGAAGGCTGTGCAAGTCACATGCAGGGAGGTGTGACTAGGGTTCATAAACAAAGGGATTTAACTCCTAAATGGCAGAGGATTGAGCAGTGAGACTGCAGGGGAATGTTCTATACACCAAAACTGCTTCATTAAGCTAAAGTTGTTCAGGTGACTATAGTGTCCCTTTAATTCAACAGAGGCTTGCAGAAACCCATCTTCATTCAAATAATGGATACTTCTGTTTAGTTTTGTGTTCCAACAATCTGCAAACATAGTATTTTGAAATGAATCTTTTATTTGTATTTTCAGAAAATTATAGTACTAATTATACCACTGTTTGAGTCAGGCATCTGAAGTCAACATTTTCAGCAACATTTTATTTGCAGGTCTGTCAATATTAAAACATCTGTGGAAGAAACACAGTGAATTGAATTGGTCTTTTAGCTAAATTATGCTATACAATCAAATTAAATAGACTTGTGTAAGCAGTGTCCATTTATTCAGATCAGCTACAGGCTTTAACATTTTAAGTATATGGACACTTTGCCTTCATAACAGACTAGTGAATATAATCTCTAGTAGGATACAAAAAAGCATATTCATGTTAAGAGCAGGGTTCTGTAGTGACAATGTATAAAGATAAATACGCAAGACTTTCTACACTAGCATACAATCTGCATAGACCACATTGGAATTATTTTTTTTCCTTGTCTTTATCTAGTGTTACAGAGAGAGTCCAATCTTGCTCCTATTGATTGTACCTTTGGCTTAGAACTTCCTAGTTATGATAAGTATCACAGTCAACACTGTATCTTTAAAAGGTTCAAGATACTGAGAGACTGTGAAAACGGTCAATTAACCTTCTTGGGTAAATGTTATCTTTTGTAAGCAGTTCATAAAGGTTTTATTTAATCTAGTTATTTTTTTTTTTTTTTTAGAAATATATATATATTTAAAAACAAACAAACTGATAGTTTCATGTATTTTCCTATCTATGGTGGTTTTCTGGTTTAGCCTGCTGATAAAATTAACAACATTTAATGTGAGAAATTTTGCCATGTTGCAAACACACCATCAATATAGCACCACCAATAAACTGGCACGCCTCTGAACGATTTCCGATGGAAAAATACATTTCTATTTCAAACATCTTCTAAACACTTTAGGTGTATGATGACATGTTGACTCCCCATTGCTCGAACACCACTGGTCTATTAATGCTTCAAAAATATGACTAACCAGATTTAGAAAATCAATCCAACACATGATACATAGCTTCCTTACGGAATTCTACTGGAGTCAAACGTACAGAGTTACATTACATTGATGATGCTGGTATATATAAGGAAGCAATATTGATGATTACCAGTAATAAACTCTCAGCCAATACAATTTTTTTCTCTGTTTATGCTGAAAATTGCTATAGTCTTAAAGAATGAAAAAGGCATATTCCTTGATCTAATGACATATACGTACTGCCAAATCTTTACACCTCGGACAATCTATAAATATTGTACTTTAAACAGATTTATAGAAATTGGAGGGGAAAATATATAAAACAATAAAACAAAGCAAAAAACAAACAAACCATATTGCTATATCAGAATTAATTTCTAGTCTTGCAGTGACATTACCCCGTAATCCCCAGAATTAGAGAATTATGATGAAGTGCTACATGGAACTGAATGGTATGTATCTACAAACTAAAGTTAGGTAGCAGAATCTAATTGGCAGGTTCTGGAAGGCTAGCCAGAAAGGTAGCAGGGAGCACAGGGGAGGGGGTAAAATATCTCTGACCTAAAGGGTTGCCATTAGAAGAAAGACCCAGCATTCAGCAGACGGATCCTTAAGATCTAAACAAAAGGGTTAGGAGTAATGATTGACAGGTCTGTCACCTAGAAAAGTGGTACATTAAGCAGATCGTGTTAAATACCACATTCCATATAAAGAAAATAAAAAAAGAATGATGATAAAACATTGTGTCTAAAGAAACAGACAAACCAAGCAAATCCCTTGTGGGCAGCATTGTAATTAGTAGAGAATGTGGCTAATTAAGCAAAATCTTACATATGAAGTGATATGAAGGGAAAGCAATGATGTTGATTAAAACTGATTGACATCCAACCCATCATACATTTTTGTGATGCCACAATAACCACAGGGCTTTAATATTTGTGGCCACTACACAGATTACAAACTAGGAAACAGAGAATGTTGCACCTCTTTAACCCCTTAAGGACCAAACTTCTGGAATAAAAGGGAATCATGACATGTCACACATGTCATGTGTCCTTAAGGGGTTAAATGGACACACCAGACCCCTAAAGCACTTTAGCTTGTTGAAATGCTTTATGTATGATGAGTGCATCCTTTTTTTCCCCATTTTGTAAAAACTAGACATTTCAATAGAAGTTGATAGATTAACCTTGTGACACCCCCATATCTGCCAATCATACAACCGATCCTGTTACTTCCTGGTTGTTTAGCTCAATGGATCTAAATTCAAAAGGTAGCAATTGCCCAGAGCACATGTCTTGCAAAGACTTCTCATTGAGCTGCATTGGGAAATTGGTCAACCACAGAAAGTATGGGCTGGTGAAGAATAGGAGGGCTTGCAAAGGCTGTAGACAAGATAGCTGCAACTTTTGTAAGCAGTTTTCATATATAACCCAAAGAAAAAAAAAGCATGCATATTTTCATTGGGGTATATTTACTAAATAGTGATTTTTATTTTTCTCTTTGGATTTAGGTAGTGGAGTGTCCGTTTATTAGTCAGTGAATTAACCCCTTTGTGTGAGGTTTAATCCATTTTTCAGCATACAGCAAAATCAAGGGTTATTTGGTTTACGGTGTACTAGGAGGTGCTTGGCAACTCATTCTTAGTGGGACTTTTCCTTGTAAGATAAAGGTATTGCTACAGGCAGATGGTTGACCAGGTCACTGGAAAAATCCTTACAATGTTTCCTAAGATCATACAAGGAATTGAAAGAATCTAAGCCATGAAAACATACCAAAATCTTATCCTGAGAGATATAAACATACAATTGTTAACTAAATATCTCCATTGACTCTGCATTCCCATTGTGCGTCGTTCTTTGAAGCATAGAATACATTCTATCAGCAGCCTTGAAATTAGTAACCATTTGGATGTTTCCCATCTAATTAAAATCTTCATAGACACAGTAATTAAGAAATATTATAGACACATTTTCACCTCCACCTTTGAGGTGTTAACTTTTTTAAATGCCAAAGACTGACAGTAGGCAAAACAGAGTTCATATCAATGCGATGAATATTTGTCACAGGCTAAACATGATTAGAGAAGTGAGAAATGAATACATTATGGTCATGAGAGCGTGAACCAATCATTTTACACTAGAAATACACAACACACTGTAAGGAGTTGATTTCACAAAATATAAATGGAATGTGCCAAGGTAATGTGTTTCACATTATACCCACAATGCACAGTAATAACGCATTAAGGAAATCACCAGTGATGTTCGGCAGAAGGCCTATACCAGGAGCAGGCAGCCTTTTAGTAGTACTGTGCCAAAAAAATGATTTTGAAGTCCCTTGGTGTGCTGGCCAGTCCTTTATTTTTTTTTTTAAATTGAGGTGTGCATGTTGCCGTATTGTGCTTGTGTTATTTATGGGTGCTGCAGTTGCTTTGTAGAATTGTATTTGTTTGTTTGTATGCTGTTATATTGTATATGTTCATGAGTAGTTTGTGGCATTGTGTATGATTTCTAAGACTGTGGGCTGTGTATGGGTGCTGCTTGTGGAATTGTGTGTGGAGGATGTGTCATATTGTGTGTTTGGTGGTGTGTGTATTTGTGAGGCTGCTTCTGAAGTTGTGTGCATGAATGTAGATTGTCAGAAGTGTTGTGTGTGGACTGTTTGTATTATTAAGAGAAGGATGCTTCTTCTCCAGCTCTGCGTATATCTAGCAGCGTAGGTGACTTACCTTGAGTACAGTGGGGACCAGGCTGGCCAGGTGCAGGTCAAAGGCAGAAGCTGCAGTAGCTGTTGCTGCCTGCTCTACTCTAGTGCAGATTCCCATTCACAGGTGCTGGGAGGAAGTGATGTGACATCACGTCCTCTAAGTGCTGCAATACGTAAACTGAGGATTGTCCCTCACCACCTGCAATCACCGCTCAGTTTGCACTAGCAGATATCTAAATTCCTACTGGGACTGCTGACAGACCAAAACCTATTTGGCTCTGGCAACTTTGAGTGATGTTCAAAGGTACCTTAAATGCCATGCATGGCACACGTACCATAGGTTGCTGACCCCTGGCCTATATGCTTTTAATAAGTATAGTAAGTCATTGCATACCATATAACGCTTCATATCATTCAATATAATATGAAGTTTATATGATTTTAATTTGTAAGGTTTCAATGAATTGTGCTGTCATCATTTTATGAGCAAGACAAATTCCTTGATGCTGTAAGCAAGTGATTAGCAACCGAAGAATATATGACAATAAATATGTAGCAATGCCAAATTTTTAACATTAATTATTCTTTGTATTCATGTATGCAGTCTTTGGCATTCAGAAGATCGTTCCCAACATGCAACTGAGCCGGTTTCCAGAATGACTGCTTTTATTTTTTTAAGTTTAAGTCTTTGTCACATATTTATTTTTAATCCCCTGTAACATATAGTAAAAACAAAACAAAACATGTTATACACACCCTACACCACTAAAAATAATTCTCTGAACCAATTTTATAAAGATGCCAACAAATTATATAATGCAAATCTGTGCTCTATGGATTAATGAAAAGTGTCTTACAGAAAAGTGTTTTATATTTTATGACATATAAACAGGAATCTGTACTGGAAAAAAATACAAGGCACCATAACCACTACAGCCCATTGCAGTGGACATGAAGCTTGTAGTGTTCCTTTAATTCCAATCTCTACACGTCATTATTCAACCTTTAACCTTGTGCCCATGTACACCTGGTTCTGCCTTTGTTTTTAGTTTCAAAATTATTACAATTTTTTTTTTTTACATTTTATTAAAATTATTTCACTTATACCTTAACAACTTGTCAGTAGAATGTATTCACTAAATTGTGGTGAAAGTAAAAAAAAAAAAAAAAAAGCCGTAGTTGGACTAAATCTTGATCATCAGCAAGTAAGAAGTTTTAGCAGTTTGCTGGTCTGGAGCAATGAGGAAAGACATCAGCAATGATCTTGGAGAAGCAATTGTTGATGCCATTTTCAAACAATTTAAAGTCCATCATTTTACAGTGTGAAAGATTACTCAAAAGTGGAAACATTCCAGAGAGTTGCCAATCTTCCCAGGAAGGGACGTCGCAACAAATTCACTGCAAGGTCAGACAACCAAGAGTTACATCACAGACTCTACAGGCCTCAGTTAGCATGTTCAATGTTGAAGTTCATGACAGTACAAGATAAAAAACAAGGCTGAACAAGTATGGTGTGTTTGGAAGGGTTGCCAGGAGTCGGAGAAAGCTTTTCTCTAAAAAGAACACGGCAGCATGACTTAGGTTTGTAAAGTTGCATCTGAACAAACAGCAAGACTTCTGGAACAATGTCCTTTGGACAGATGAGACCAAAGGGGAGATGTCTTGCCTTAATGCACAGCACCCCATTTGGCAAAAACCAAACACAGCAAATCAGCACAAATCGGATCATACAACAGGACAATGATCCCAAGCACACCAGCAAATCTATCACAGAATGGCTGAAGAAGAAAAGAACCAAGGTGTTGCAATGGTCCAGTCAAAGACCAGAATTCAACCCGATTCTCAACCTTCAGAGAGCTGTGCATAAACAAATGCCAGCAAACCTTTAATGAACTGAAGCAACGATGTAAACAAGAATGGGCCAAAGTTCCTCCACAACGATGTGAGAGACTGATATAGCCATACAGAAAATGATTACTTCAAATTATTGCTGCTAAATGGGGTTTTACAAGCTATTAAATTATAAGGTGTACTCAGCTTTTCACACAGGGCTTCTCCATTTTGGCTTTATTTTTGTTAAATAAATCATGACATGGTCTAATACGTCATTTGTTGTTCATCAGAGGTTGTATTTACCTACTATTAAGACCCGATAAGGAACATATGATTATTATCATGTAGAATGTAAGCTCGATTGAGCAGGGTCCTCTTCAACCTATTGTTCCTGTAAGTTTATTTGTAATGGTCCTATTTATAGTTAAATCCCCTCTCATAATATTGTAAAGCGCTAAGGAATCTGTTGGCGCTATATAAATGGCAATAATAATAATAATAATGTACTGATGTGTAAAACCATAGAACTCAAACAGTGTGTACATTCTTTTTCCCATGACTGTAGCACTTACATGAAAACTACCGGTAATTGCTATTCATTTATACCAATCCAATATTTTTGCAACAATTTGTTGAATAAATAGATCTATAATTGGACCAAATTTGAATTCTACAGGTGCCAACGAGCAGCAATCCACACACACTTTTTCTTTATTTCTTAGAACTATGTGCATCCTGTGTTTAAAAAATACATGTTAATAAAATTACAAGAAACACAAGAAACACACTAACACATCCATTAAAAATAGTATTTTTTTTTTATTAATATTCTCCGTTAAAAAGTTCAGAAGTTGGTAAACACAGATAAATAAAGTTACCTTGACATGTGTTAAAGGCGCTTATTCATGTTGCGTAGAAATGACACCACAATTCTGTTTTTTTTTTTTTTTTGTTGTTGTTGATTTTGTTGTTAAGTGCTTGACAATGAAAGGGCTATTATTGTAAATTAAACACCACAATTCAGCATGCAGTATTGGCACAATATTTAGTGTACATGAAATATATACTAAAACTATAAATAATTCTTTAAAAATGTTATTTACATGTTACACCCTTTCGACTATGTGTAAAAGTTTTATTTTAATGACTTATTAAAAGGTAATGTGTTAGGGGTGATGTATTTTTGGGGGTATGTTAATTCCCTGTCATGAAGGGGTTCGACAGCAATAACGTATGTCATGAACGGACCCTAACCGTAAGGAAACAAACGCAATTGAAAACATTATCAAATTTTATTGAACGTCAACTAAAGACAATATGTTAGAACTCTTTGTAGCCAAGCCTCCTGCGATCAGAGGACAATAAATAGGCATATTGTTGTATAAATCACTAGTCTGCCGTGGCGCAACTTTAATCGATCATAATAAAAACACTATACTCTGTACATTATGATGATGATTTGAAAAGAGACAAAAATGAGGTACTTTTGAAAAAATACATCCTGCTTTATGCGGTTTCATAAACATATTGCAAAGGCAGTGTGGCAGCAGAAACTTTTCGTAGTCAGTTAAAATTAAATTCAGAGAAGTATTTGTTTTTACCTCCTAAAGTACTGGGTTCAGTATTTCTTTATAACCTGACATGCTTGCTGTGCCATTGGTTCAAAGAACACTCCAATGTACAAACTGATACTATGTTTTAACATTGAAATTGTTCCTTGTACCCTATAAGAGCCAGACACTCTCCCCAAGCTAAAAAGAAATATTACTCCACTTTCATTAAGTGTCGGACCCTCTTACCGCTGCTCTTCTCCACCCTGCGTAGACTATCTGGACTGGCAATTCCCCCTTCTGTCTGGAAGAAAATTGGCACAATGGTGGCAATTGCCATGAATGCACCAATTAAATGTTGGGATTGCCTAACAGAATGGCTTATGCTTCCCTTTGAAAGATCTTGATTTCTGTTTGAACGATAATGCGAGTGTCAACGTGGGGGTGCTCCCAAATTGTTCTAAATCTATACAGAAAAGTGCCAGTTTCTCCTGAAATTGTCACTTTTATGAATTGGAACAACGAGGAACACAATTAATTGAAAGTGTCATTTCAATCTATGAATACATCGATAATATCAGACAAAATAGTTCCTGTATTGATAAAGATTTGTATATAATGGGTAACAAAATGAGAGTTTAGTGGCAGTGGTATTCCAATGTTACATTTTCCTATTTGTGGATATGAATGGTAGGTTTAAATGCTATATGTACCTTGTTTACAGGAAACAAAATGCATTAAACTAATTGTGATACAAACATTTTATGGGCAACAGGTATTGAGTGTCAGTCATCCTCATCATCACTGTCCTTCATTGAAATCCCTTGAAGTCCTCCTCTATCAGACTCGGGCACTGTGGCTTCTTCCATTGTGAGTCGACTTCGCAAAGTCTGATAGTTTTTATTATTCAGTGTTGTATCGAGCACACCTTGGAGCCTGAAGTCCCTGTAGGTTTTCTGCATTTACAAAAATCATTAGATTATATTAATAGAATTAAAAACACATTAATGGTAAGCTATCTTTCCTCGTGACAGTCTTTTTTTAATATGGCACAATCGGAAACAATGAATTTTTTTTTTTTTTTTTAATCCACTGAATGTATGAGTAGTATTTCAGTATTTATAACACTATAAATATAGCAATGGCTCACAAACATGGCACGTACAGGTCAACGGAGGGTGATGTCACAGGACTAGGGCCGCCTGGAAAGGTAAATGACAGGATTGGGAAGAAGGGTGTTTCCCAGGAAGTAGGTTTTTTTTAATGGGACCCTCCAGATCCATTAAGCACTTTAGCTTGCTAAAAAGCTTTATAGGTGAAGAGTGTGCCCTATTCTTTTTCCATTTTGTGAAAAATGCAGATTTCTATAGAACTGGACAATTTATAAATTAACTTTGTTACATCCCCCGGCTTTCACGCAGACAACTGACCTGGTACTTCCTGGTTTGATTAGCTCAGTGAAGCTAAACTCAAGATTCAGGCAACTGCCCAGAGCACCTGTCTAAGAAAGACTTCTCATTGTACTGCATTGTGAAGTCTGTGATTGGACAGTTACAGAATGTCTGGGCGGGGTTAGAAGGGGAGGGTTTGCAAAGTCTGCAGACAAGAGAACTACAGGTTTTGTAAGCTTTTGTTTACTCCCAATGGAAAAAAAAAATGCATAATTAATTGCATGGATGGTTTCATTTAGGGTATATCTACTAAACAGTGATTTTATTTATGTTGTGTTTGGGCAGTGGAGTGTCTCTTTAAAAGACAATTTTCACCTCAATTTTATTTTTAAAATAATTAATCCTTTCATCAAGTTTTGAACGAAATAGATTTTTTTTTTCAAATTAAGTCTCTTTGGTCCTGATCAACCCTACATGAACAATTCACCTCTTGCTATTGACGTGGTAGGTGAACTTGCACTTTAATGGCAATTGGAGTAGTACTAAAAACCTCCTGCTAATTGAATGTGCACAGGGTTTTGGGAGAGTGCACAGGTAACCTCTCTCTATATATGTGGTTGAAGGATACTGTAGCCATTGATGCTGACTAGGATTAGTGGGAGTTTGAGTGCAGGGCTTAATTTTGAGTGTTTGTATTACAACACGGTCTAGAAATACATTAATTCATGAAGTGTAAGCAGACATATAGTGACTAGCACATGTCGTCACGCTGACCCACCGACAGTGCACCGTTGTTCATTAAAAGGCCAACTCCATTACAGACCATTTGGAGAAATTAAAAGATAGTTAGTTCTTACAACAACAGAATTGTGCCAGCATGGTGAGAGCAGAATGCACAGGGATTATGATAGTAAAGGAAAATATCTAGGTCACTTTAACGGGGCCTATTCATTCTTCTTTGGACAATAATGGATGAGGAAAAGGCCTTTACCAGCTTTTTGTCCTGAATATCCAACTACTCGATTGTTTGTCCACACATTGTACAGCGCTACAAAATATACCTATTTTCTTAATAATAGCAAATATAATTAACTAAAACTAGCTTTTTATGTTTCATTTCATTTCAATAAATTTAAAAGCAAACATTCAAAGTATGAGTTTAATATTAGGGATTTTATTACTTGTTTTAGCAAAAATATTATATATCTGTTGATTTGTCCCTGTGGATTGCAGTATGTAGGGAGAACGATCCGTCCACTACATAGAAGGATTTACGAACATGTTAATAATATACGCAAGGGATTTGAGTTACATAGTGTGTCTGCGCATTTCAAAAAATTGCACAATAAAGATCCGAGCGGACTAACCTTTGTAGGGATACAAGAAGTTAAAAAATCTTGGCGAGGAGGTGACCATATACAGCACATAGGTAGAGAGGAAATGAAATGGGTCCATAAATTGGGAACCCTAGAACCAATGGGTCTTAACATTGAATTTGATCTTTTCAACTTTTTATGATGCTTTTTAACTTTCCCATTATCTGCACTTCTTCTGTTTACAATGTGTTTTTTAACCTATTTTACTCTATCAGTAGGATGTGGGATATTCCAATATAGCTGCTACTACATCTGGTATGATGTTTTCTATTAAATTGTATTATAAAACTAATAATATATGTACCTATTTTACATTTATTTATGTTTAGTTTGTATTTATTTATAATATGATTGCATATTAAATTGTTTTTAAAAATTTCCTATACAGACAAATATGAAAATGCTAGCATTATTAGCTTTTATTTTTCTTCATTACAACATATATGTGCCGTTTAGGCGATATGCCTAAAACAATAGAGACTGGACGTTTTAATTAAGGAGTCATCAGGTGACCCAGAACCAATAGACTTTCTTTTCAAGAAGTCCACGCCCAGAAAGATCGTTATAATACTAACAGGACAGCAGGATCCAACATGTGATCTGAGGAAGCCAATCTTGCGAAACGCGTCATCACGCACGACGTCACCACGTGATTGCTCCGAAACCCGGAAGTATTGACTTGAGGTGGGAATACTTATCAACCGGCGGATACAAACAGCACATATTGTGACGAGGAGAATCGTTTGGACGGGTGACTTAGAAGCTATTCTTATACATTTTATCACTTTGTGTGAATTATCTTTTAAATTCTTCATTCAAATAAAGTGCTTCAGAAGGATTTGTCTGCTGTCCTGAATACTAAAGGTCTCTGAGTCCTGAGATAAGAGGACTTCTGCCATCATAGTTAGAGCAGACTTTTACTGCTCTACTTTTGTAAGTGTGAATTTTTCCCCTTACATATATTTATAGTTTTAAGGCATATTACCCTATGATCTTTGTTTCTTGTGTTTGCTTTACATATTTTCATAGCCCTGAGGGGTGATCCACGCCAGTGGCGTTAAAATTGTGAGTGTGGATTTGTTTCCCCATTTTTTTCACGTGTTGCACATTGCACATGCACTTTAAAAACAATATTAAGAATTACAATTGTATTGGACACTATTAAGTTATTTAAAGCTATAGCGCACCTTATTTTTTTTTGGCAATTTCTATGTAATGGTGATTGTGTAATCTAAATCTAAGAGAATTCATGGATATAGACTCCAGCGATAAACTATTCCAGATGGTCACTGAAATTATCCCCCGGTGGTCCAGTGACCATGGCAACCTTGCATACAGAAATGACAAGAACATGCTTTCCAAAAGTGACATAATGAACCTTCTTAAAAGCATCAACAAAACGGGGCTTACAGTTACAGAGATACATTTGCAATACATTTCAGATAAAGGAACACATATCTGTATAGCTCAAATGAGTCAACGGTAAGGAATGGTGTATGATATAGAGCTCAATTTAGGATTCTGGTGCTTGCATACAAGTCCCTACATAATGCTGCTCCAACCTACCTATCCTCCATAATACACAAGTATGTACCGTCAAGGCCCCGGCTATCTGCCAAAGACCTACGTCTATACTCTGTCCATACTCCCACCTCTGATGCTAGTATTCAAGATTTCTCCAGAGCTGCATCTTTTCAGGTCCAGTGCAAGGGTTTTACCACCCAGTTTCGGCTGTCTTCCCTTCATTCCATTTTACTTTTGTTTTTACTTTTCTAGCTTCTCACTCGACCAAGCTCTCCACCTTTTGTCAGTGTCCTATTATCTGCTTCACACGTCTCTGTTTTTCAAATTTCTGGTTACTTCCCACCTCCATTAATGGTTTTCCCATCATGTCATCAAATTAGTCTGTTTGCATGAAAGGTTGTGTATGGAGGTTCTGCGTGTGTGGGGATGACTGTGTTTGTGTAGACTGCTTGCAGTGCTGTGTGTGTCTTTTGTAAATTGTGTGTAATTTTTAGCCTCCATAATCATTTAATTATTAATTTAAAATCAGAAACGGTGACACACTTCCCTTTACCTGTGAGTTTGCCACAGGTTTTTGGAGGGGCTTGGTTGCCAGCCACTTACCCCAGGACTATGGGCCCTGCAAAAGACAGGCTAAAAAGTGACTTCCATGGGAAAATGTGCCTCTTCCCCTCACCCTTTTTCCTGTCCTATTGTTTCTCCAGCATGGCGTTGTCTCAGGGACACTGACAGACCAGTTTAAACTGGCTGCTTTGTCCCTCCTCAATCTCCCATCAGTCCTTGCTATTGTTTAACCCCATGGCGATCCAACTGTATTCATGAGATCTGAGTGCTTTTCGGACAGATCCAAGCTATCGGGGGATATGTTGGACATATAGGTTAAACATTGTATTATAAGAGTTGTGTATTTTTATGTAGTTTTTATAACAGTTTTGACTTAGAGATATTTCCTGTACCCGAAGATAATTAAGTTACCACAGCCACATAAGCAAATTATTTCCAGGATAGAGGAGAAGATAGACCGGCCGCACAGTCTAAATCTGTGGAACTGTTTTGGGCATTAAAGCCATGCTTGCGGTCAGTCAAATGTGACTTTCTTAAAACTTTTGAACCCCTGCTCTGATCTGGGTGATTTTTGGATATGTTGTTCACCCAGATCAGGGTTTTCCAGGGATGTAGATTTATGGGGACATGTTGTTTTGGCGTGTTTCTGGACTTTGGGTAAAAATTTATATTTTCTGCCTATGGTAATTGTGTTAGCCCATTGTGTTTGGTAAATGTATCACAGGCAGAGGGGAGGGTTTGTGTACATTAGCTGGGAGTGTCTAACTATACAATACTGTGTTGATTGGCTGTTGTGACTGTGTCCTGTGCTCTACAAGGTCCACGTGGGTGGTAACCTTGTGGGGAAAACTGTATATAAGAAATGTCTTTGTGCTCATTAAACCAGTTCTACTTCACCCTCAATTTAGAGTCCTGTATCTTATTGGGGGAATCTGCTATAAGGGATTGCTATGCTCTTCATACTCCCTTGAATAATCACTAAGCTCTTGTAAGAGCATGTTCCTGCTTCACTCTCTGGGGAAAGAGAGGTTCACCCACTGGAGCCTGGAGCCTTGTCGTAGGTCCAGGGTGGGTAGGAGACGGCAGGAAGCACTAGGAGCATCCATCAAAGGAAGGTAACCAGTCGGGGGGCCAGGTGATCCGTTAAAGAAACAAACAAACAAAAAAATCACAAACAAAATAAAACATTAAAAAATTCGAACAAAATGTTCTGCCTTCTCCTGCTGACGGGGCAGATGACCCATGATGGTCAAGTGGGGGTGATGGCATTCTACCTCTCACCAGAGGTTACCCCTAGTGATCTGGTGGAAAAAGCATGTCATCTTTATTTCAGGAGCACACAGATCCGTTTAAGCCCAGCTACCAGTTGGGACTCTTGCATAACTCAGAGCCCTGATGGATAAAGTCAGATGCAGTGCTCCGTTTCACACTGAAGTGCCAGGACCATGAAGAAGCACTGACAATGATCTGCATCCACTTGACATACAGTCCATGTGCTTCCTATTTATAATGAAGGGGCATAAATGTGATTATGGAGATCAACCAATCCATGAAATGGCGGGGCATCCCACAGAGCAGGTGTTCCAGGTGAATATCGGATTTGACGTATGGTTGTACTAGCCTTGACTTAACTCATATTAGTCTTGGTGCTCAAAAACTAAGCAGCAGCATCAGACAAAACAAATATTCAGCATGGACCCCTGGATTCACACCATTGACTTCATATACCATGAATACTTAAACAAACGTACACTCCAAGCAAATATATCCCTACGTTCACACACTGACACTCCTAGCTGTGTACACATCTTGCATTAAAACCAATATGCTCTGCATGTACATTTTCACGTGTCAAGTAATATGCACGCCGGGCTAGTAGCTAGCACAGACCTGCCAACGTGGCCCCTACCAGTCAGGAAAAATACTCATAAGGATTCAGTGAATTATTTTACATTTTTCTCCATTAGAAGAGAACAGTGCAGTCAATGTGTGTAGGAGATAACTTAGCAATGCCATCAAGAAAATCTTAATTAAACACACACACACACACACAGACACACACACACACACACACACACAGACAGATCAAAGCCAAGAACGTCACTCCAGAGATACTACCAGAATTACTGAATCAGACATAGACAATATGATATTACAACAATAAGAGAGATCTCAGAAATACATTTGATTTTTATCCTATTTAACCCCTTAAGGACCAAACTTCTGGAATAAAAGGGAATCATGACATGTCACATGTCATGTGTCCTTAAGGGGTTAAAGGAACACTATAGGGCCAGGTACACAAACATGTTTTCCTGACCCTATAGTGTTAAAACAGAGCCAGCACAAGCCAAACACAGCCCTGGCCAATCAGCATCTCCTCATAGGGATACATTGAATCAATGCATCCCTATGAGAAAGGTTCAGTGTCTCCACGCAGACGATGGAGACAATGAATGCCTGTCACACTGTGCAGAACTGCCCCAGGAAGCACCTCTAGCAGTCATCTGAGGATGGGCCACTGGAGGTATCCCTAGGCTGCAATGTAAACACTGCATTTTCTCTGAAAAAAAAAAGTTTTTACTGCAAAAAGCCTGAAGGGAATGATTATACTCACCAGAACAAATACATTTAGCTGTAGCTGTTTTGGTGACTATAGTGTCCCTTTAAAATAATATGATGTTATGTGCAAGAGTGAAAATAATAATAAAACTCCTAAAATATATATTGGCAAAATATCTATTTGTTTGTTTTTCTCGCTGGTACTTTCAGATTTAGGGCAAATTTATATTTTCTTAGTAAGACAAAAAAAGCAACTAAAAAAATACAAGGTGCAGAAAGCATTTTTGAGCTTTCCAAATTCTGATAACAAAATCTGCAAAGGCCAAAAGTTTTCTACGTGTTTCACACTTTTTTTCATCTTCCCTCGTTTTGCTAAAAAATTATAAAGGCAACCATCTGGAGAGGTTCTACATCTTCAATTCACATTACTATATATTATTTACTGATAAACTTGATCAAGATAAATAGTGCATTAATATAACGGCAGATGGAATTAGGAAATTCCAATACCTTATTTATTGGACTCACAAAATTATGGAACAAGTTTTCGAGAGAGATCCTACTTTTATCAAGGGAAGAAGCTCCAAACACATGGTGTTCCAAAATGCACCTGAACATGCATACATTATAAGACTGCTGCTGGGACCTATTAATGCAACATGTAAGATCCAGCATTTTGTTACAGTATATGATCATCATATGTCACAAAAAAAAGGGGGGAACATTGGTGTTGTGACAGACTTATACAAAACAAAATCTCCAGTATATTTTTCAGGTGTTAAAAAAAACAAAAAACAAAAAAAACAGAACGATTACATTTTAGGTTTTCATACATTAAAAACCTAACTTTTATTCTCGACGTTTCAGTTTTAAAGGGAAACTCCAGTGCCAGAAAAACGATCCGTTTTTCTGGCACTGGAGGGTCCCTCTCCCTCCCACCCCCCAATCCCCGGTTACTGAGGGGTGAAAATCTCTTCAGTGACTTACCTGGGACAGCGGCGATGTCCCGCGCCGCTGTCTCCGCCTCCGCGACGCTCCTCTTTGTGATAACGTCGGCCGGTGGGCGAGACTAATCTCGCCCACCGGCCGAGGAGACCTAATGCGCATGCCCTGAAATGCCGCGCATGCGCATTACGTCTCCCCATAGGAAAGCATTGAAAAATAATTTCAATGCTTTCCTATGGGGTTTTGAGCGACGCTGGAGGTCCTCACACAGCGTGAGGACGTCCAGCAACGCTCTAGCACAGGAAACCTGTGCTAGAAACTAGGAAGTGACCTCTAGTGGCTGTCTAGTAGACAGCCACTAGAGGAGGACTTAACCCTGCAAGCAGTGGCGTACACATGACCCATGGGGCCCCGGTGCGAAAATTGATCCGTGGGCCCCCCACTCTGCGCGGGCCGGGGCAGCAACACATGGCGGCGGGCACCTGGTCACAGGGGTTGCGACCGCGGTATGTACGCCACTGCATGCAGATGCACACACACTTAAAGGACCACTACAGACACCCAGATCACATCAGCTCAATGAAGTGGTCTGGGTGTCAGGTCCCTCTAGTTTTAACCCTGCAGCTGAAAGCATAGCAGTTTCAAAGAAACTGTTATGTTTCACTGAGGGTTAATCCAGCCTCTAGTGGCTGTCTCACTGACAGCCGCTAGAGGCGCTTGCGCCATTTTAAGACACTGAACGTCCATAGGAAAGCATTGAGTAATGCTTTCCTATGGGCGGTTTGAATGCGTGCGCGGCTCTTGCCGTGCATGCGCATTCGGAGCTGAGAGGCGGAGGGATCCCCAGCGCCATGGGAGTCCGGCGCTGGAGAAAGGTAAGTGCTGAAGACACACACACACACACACACACTCTCACGAACAAATGCATACACACTAGCTAACAGACACACACATTTACTGACAAAGACACACTCAGCGGCAGACATACATACACACTCACTTACAAAACATACACTCTCACTGACAAACACACACTCACTAACAGACATCAAACAGACTCACTAACACACACACAAACACACTCGGTAACAGACACACAGTAACACACTCACTGACACTCACTAGCAGACACACACTCTAACACAAACACCAACACTCACACTAACACACACACACACACACTAACGCTCACACACACTAACACTCACTCACACACACACTAACACACACACACACACACACTAACACACACACTAACACACACACACTAACACACACACACACACACACACACTAACACTCACACACTAACACACACACACACTAACACTCACACTAACACTCACACTAACACTAACACACTCACACACACACACACTTACACTTACACATGTTTTTTTTTAATTTAATCCCCCCAGCCTCCTTACCTTTTGGAGTGCTGAGGGGATTCCCTGGGGTCCAGTGGTGCTGCTGGGCTCCTGGGGGGGGGGCGGTCACCCGGGGGCGGTCACCCGGCGGGCTGGCTGGTCCTGCGGGCGCGCGAGGGAGCACTCTCCCCTTAGTGCTTCCTCTTCAGCTCCCTCGCGCGCCGCGTACTGATACCGGCGCCGGAAGATGACATCATCTTCCGGCTCCGGTATCAGTACGGTGCGCGAGGGAGCTGAAGAGGAAGCACTCAGGGGAGAGTGCTCCCTCGCGCACCAGCCGGCCGCCGGGTGTAAGCAGGGCCAGCCTCGGGGGGGCCGGAGGTGGCCGGCTCCTGGGCCCCCCAGGAGAAGAGGCTGGCCCAGAGCGTACATACCGGGTCGCAGGGGCGGCCGGGCCCCCTGGTGGGCCGGGCCCGGTCGCAGCCGCGACCCCTGCGACCCTGGTATGTACGCCACTGCCTGCAAGGTAATTATTGCAGTTTATGAAAAACTGCAATAATTACACTTGCAGGGTTAAGGGTAGTGGGAGTTGGCACCCAGACCACTCCAACGAGCACTGGTGGTCTGGGTGCCTGGAGTGTCCCTTTAAGTGAAAACTTTCTTTAAAGTTTTTAGATTTTTTTCAGTCCCTGATAAAAGTTTCATCAGGGACAGTTTTTAGATATATATTTTTTTTTTTAAAATCAAAAGTTGACAATAAAAGTTATGTTTTAATGTACGAAGATCCAGGTGTGCCAGGGGCGGGCTGGGCCGGGGGGCAGGGAGGCAATTGCCCCCCAGGCCGCCCCAAACCATTTTAAGACCGGCCGCTGCAGGGCCGGCCCTTTAAATGCTGCAGCCGCTTGAGCGCTCTGTTAAGAGGCTCAGGCGGTTGCAGCACATCTTCTCCCCTCCCCTGTAGCGTGGCCGAGCTCCTCTCCGGTGCGGTGGCCGGCCGGAGTGATAGGAAAGTGCACACTCAGTGTGCACCTTCCTGTCAGTCCGGCCGGTTACAGGAAACAGAAACTCCTGTTCCGCGCGGAACAGGAGTTTCTGTTTCCTGTAACCGGCCGGACTGACAGGAAGGTGCACACTGAGTGTGCACCTTCCTATGACTCCGGCCGGCCACCGCACCGGAGGGGAGGTGAGGGGGGTTAAGAAGAAGGGGGAGGGGTGGGGAATTAAGAACAAGGAGGGAGGGTGGGGGATTAATAAGAAGAGGGGGGAATTAAGAAGAAGGGGGAGGGGTGGGGACAGGGGAGGGCTGGCAGCCTTAGACCTGGGGGGCAAAACCAGTCAAGTGGCCCATTGCACCACCAAATCAGTTCACCATCCATGCCCACCTTTTCCTGGTTTTATAACGGATATTGATGTTATGCTAATCAGTAGCTCTTTGCCATACCCACTCCTTCACGGCTCTGACTTTCAATGTTGTCAGAGCACAGGCTGAGAATCTCTGAGCCTGTGCTCTGACTTATTAACTGAGCGCCGGAACCACGAGGGAGAGGACATGATCTGACTGCACCTACTGCTGGTGCGCACCAGTGGACCACCAGCGAATCGTTTCAATTGAATATGCTGGTGTCCCCAACTTGTGAGCTGTGTTGGCTACCGGGCGCCTCTGTTGTCATGGCACCCTGCGTGACCGCACAGCTTGCCCACCCCAACGGCTGGCCCTGCTGACACACACTGACGTTACTACTTAGACCTCCCTCAATATTAATACAGACATCAGAGTAAACACCAATAAACTGTGGAACCAGAGCTGGTCCCTCCAAATTTATAAAGGTTTTTCTTAGAGGATTTATTGTAAGATTAAATCATGCCTCCTCCTCACTCTCTCCCATGCGCTGCTCTGTAGGCTGGGAGGAAGTGAAGAGTAATCACAGTCTCCCAGCACAATGTCACCTGTGGCTGTATGGGGAACAGCTGTTTAATGTAATGCTTGCAGGACGGCCAGCTGCTGCAGAACCTCTTTGTTCCCGTCTATGCAAAGGGCTCCAGGCACTGCTTGCTGTGAGTGTGAGCCACTGTAAATTAGGGGCAGAGGGCACTTGTACTGCGGTAAAAACGGATCTGGGCAGGAGGAGAGTGCTGTGAAATCAGTGCATTCCCCTCCTGTGGGTCACCAGTAGACTGATGCACCTGCCCAGGATTTTTGCCGTCCTAGACAAAAGAAAAATTTGCCGCCCCCCCATGTGACATCACAATGCTTCACCTATATGATCTGCCATATGAACTAATACCAATGCTGCACACAGTGTGTGTTTACATTAAAAAGCCTGCAGGGACAGGCTATAGACACCAGAACCACTTCATTAAGCTGAAGTGGTTCTGGGGACTATAGTGTCCCTTTAATGTGAGGTAAATTATAGATTAGTGTCACTAATAATATCCTGGATTGCCTACTTACAATCAGATGAGGATGGTGATGGGCTGCAGTTTGGCTCCACTGGTCTGGTGTAGAACAGGATCTCTGGAGGCTGCTTGTAACTGTAGTCACAAAATTCAAAGTTCTAGTAGAATGGGAAGCAGCTCCATTTTTTTGGGGCCCCTTACACAGCTCAAGGTCTGGGCCCCAGGGCCTGACGATGAGTATGCCCATAAGGCCCACCTACATGTTCCACCCATGAGTTCGCTCACAGGGAGTGGAGTGTGTAGGGGATGTGTTATGTGTTATTGTAGAGGATCTAATGTGTGTGCTTATGGTAGGTAGTGTATAGGGATACCAGTTTGTGTAGGTAATGCAGTGTATTTGTTTGTAGTGGAAGCAGTGTGTGTTTGTGTATAAGGGATGTATTGTGTGAATCTGTGTTTGTATGCATAAGGGATGCAAGGTGTGTGTCTGTAAGTGTGTGCATTGAGTGTGTGTAAGAAATGCATTGTGTTTCTGTGTATATGTAAGAGAAGCAGTGTGTGTGTTTGCATGTGTGTGTAAGGGTTTGCATTGTGTGTTTCTGTGTATGTGTGCAAAGGATGCATTGTCTTTGTGTGTAATGGATGCATTGTGTTTCTCTGTGTGTAAGGGAAGCATGTTGTTGTTTTTGTGTGTGTAGGGATGCATTGTGTGTTTCTGTGTACGTATAGGGATGCATTGTGTGTGTGTGCGCGTAGTGTGAAAGAGCTCCCTGTCCTGTCCCCTGTCCTATAGAGCTCTCCCCTGCCCCTTAGTGGTCTCTCCACCCCCCACCCTCTCCCCTAGCAGTCACTTCTCACACTCATCCACTCTCCCGGTGCTCTTCTCACCCCCCCCCCCAAACCTCCGGTGTTCTTTTCACCCCCTCCCTCCCTGTGTTCTTCTCACTCCCCCCTCCATGTGTTCTCCTCACTCCCCTCCCGTTCTCCTCACCTCCCCCCCATGTGATCTTACTCACTCCCCCCCAGTTTTCTACTCACTCCCCCCACCCTCCCTGTGTTCTTCTCACTCCCCCAACCTCCCTGTGTTCCCTCCTACTCCCCCACCCTCCCTGTGTTCTTCTCACTCCCCCACCCTCTCTGTGTTCTTCTTACCCCCTGTGTTCTTCTTACTCCCCCCGTTCTTCTTAATCCCCCTGTTCTTCTTAATCCCCCTGTTCTTCTTAATTCCCCCCTGTTCTTCTTCTTAATCTCCCCACTCCCCCTGTTCTTCTTAATCCCCCCACCCCCCCTGTTCGTCTTAATCCCCCCACCCCCCTGTTCTTCTTAATCACCCCTCCCTGTTCTTCTTAATCACCCCCCGTTCTTCTTGATCCCCCACCCCCTGTTCTTCTTAATCCCCCCAACCCTCCTTCTTCTTAATCCCACCCACCCCTCCTTCTTAATCACCCCTCTTCTTATTAATCTCCCACCCCTCCCCTTCTTCTTAATTCCCCCCCTTCTTCTTAATCCCCCACCCTCCTCCCTTCTTAATCCCCCACCTCTCCCCCTTCTTCTTATTAATCCCCCACCCCTCCCCCTTCTTAATCCCCCACCTCTCCCCCTTCTTCTTAATTCCCCCCTCTTCTTCTTAATCACCCACCCCTCCCCTTCTTAATTCCCCCCTCCCCCCTTCTTCTTAATTCCCCCCTCTTCTTATTAATCCCCCACTCTCCCTCCTTCTTCTTAATTCCCCACCCCTCCCCCTTCTTCTTAATCCCTCCCGCTTCTTCTTAACCCCCCACCCCTCCCCCCTTCTTCTTAATTCCCCCCCTCCCCCTTCTTCTTAATTCCCCCCTCTTCTTATTAATCCCCCACCCTCCCTCCTTCTTCTTAATTCCCCACCCCTCCCTCCTTCTTCTTAATTCCCCCCTCTTCTTATTAATCCCCCACCCTCCCTCCTTGTTCTTAATTCCCCACCCCTCCCTCCTTCTTCTTAATTCCCCCCCTCTTCTTATTAATCCCCCACCCTCCCTCCTTGTTCTTAATTCCCCACCCCTCCCTCCTTCTTCTTAATTCCCCCCTCTTCTTATTAATCCCCCACCCTCCCTCCTTGTTCTTAATTCCCCACCCCTCCCTCCTTCTTCTTAATACCCCTCCCTCCTTCTTCTTAATTCCCCCCCTCTTCTTATTAATCCCCCACCCTCCCTCCTTGTTCTTAATTCCCCACCCCTCCCCCTTCTTCTTAATTCCCCCCTCTTCTTATTAATCCCCCACCCTCCCTCCTTGTTCTTAATTCCCCACCCCTCCCCCTTCTTCTTAACCCCCCTCACCTCCCCTCCGGTGCGGTGGCCGGCCGGAGTCATAGGAAGGTGCACACTCAGTGTGCACCTTCCTGTCAGTCCGGCCGGTTACAGGAAACAGAAACTCCTGTTCCGCGCGGAACAGGAGTTTCTGTTTCCTGTAACCGGCCGGACTGACAGGAAGGTGCACACCGAGTGTGCACTTTCCTATCACTCCGGCCGGCCACCGCACCGGAGAGGAGCTCGGCCACGCTACAGGGGAGGGGAGAAGATGTGCTGCAACCGCCTGAGCCTCTTAACAGAGCGCTCAAGCGGCTGCAGCATTTAAAGGGCCGGCCCTGCAGCGGCCGGTCTTAAAATGGTTTGGGGCGGCCTGGGGGGCAATTGCCTCCCTGCCCCCCGGCCCAGCCCGCCCCTGGGTGGGGAATTAAGAACAAGGAGGGAGGGTGGGGGATTAATAAGAAGAGGGGGGGAATTAAGAAGAAGGAGGGAGGGGTGGGGAATTAAGAACAAGGAGGGAGGGTGGGGGATTAATAAGAAGAGGGGGGAATTAAGAAGAAGGAGGGAGGGGTGGGGAATTAAGAAGAAGGAGGGAGGGTGGGGGATTAATAAGAAGAGGGGGGAATTAAGAAGAAGGGGGGAGGGGGGAATTAAGAAGAAGGGGGGAGGGGTGGGGGGTTAAGAAGAAGGGGGAGGGATTAAGAAGAAGGGGGAGGGGTGGGGAATTAAGAAGAAGGAGGGAGAGTGGGGGATTAATAAGAAGAGGGGGGAATTAAGAAGAAGGGGGGAGGGGGGAATTAAGAAGGGGAGGGGTGGGTGATTAAGAAGAAGAGGGGGGAATTAAGAAGAAGGGGGAGAGGTGGGGGATTAAGAAGGGGGAGGGGTGGGGGATTAATAAGAAGAAGGGGGAGAGGTGGGGGATTAAGAAGGGAGGAGGGTGGGGGATTAAGAAGAAGGGGGGAATTAAGAAGAAGGGGAGGGGTGGGAGATTAATAAGAAGAGGGGTGATTAAGAAGGAGGGGTGGGTGGGATTAAGAAGAAGGAGGGTTGGGGGGATTAAGAAGAACAGGGGGTGGGGGATCAAGAAGAACGGGGGGTGATTAAGAAGAACAGGGAGGGGTGATTAAGAAGAACAGGGGGGTGGGGGGATTAAGACGAACAGGGGGGGTGGGGGGATTAAGAAGAACAGTGGGAGTGGGGAGATTAAGAAGAAGAACAGGGGGGAATTAAGAAGAACAGGGGGATTAAGAAGAACAGGGGGATTAAGAAGAACGGGGGGAGTAAGAAGAACACAGGGGGTAAGAAGAACACAGAGAGGGTGGGGGAGTGAGAAGAACACAGGGAGGGTGGGGGAGTAGGAGGGAACACAGGGAGGTTGGGGGAGTGAGAAGAACACAGGGAGGGTGGGGGGAGTGAGTAGAAAACTGGGGGGGAATGAGTAAGATCACATGGGGGGAGGTGAGGAGAACGGGAGGGGAGTGAGGAGAACACATGGAGGGGGGGAGTGAGAAGAACACAGGGAGGGAGGGGGTGAAAAGAACACCGGAGGTTTGGGGGGGGGGGGTGAGAAGAGCACCGGGAGAGTGGATGAGTGTGAGAAGTGACTGCTAGGGGAGAGGGTGGGGGGTGGAGAGACCACTAAGGGGCAGGGGAGAGCTCTATAGGACAGGGGACAGGACAGGGAGCTCTTTCACACTACGCGCACACACACACAATGCATCCCTATACGTACACAGAAACACACAATGCATCCCTACACACACAAAAACAACAACATGCTTCCCTTACACACAGAGAAACACAATGCATCCATTACACACAAAGACAATGCATCCTTTGCACACATACACAGAAACACACAATGCAAACCCTTACACACACATGCAAACACACACACTGCTTCTCTTACATATACACAGAAACACAATGCATTTCTTACACACACTCAATGCACACACTTACAGACACACACCTTGCATCCCTTATGCATACAAACACAGATTCACACAATACATCCCTTATACACAAACACACACTGCTTCCACTACAAACAAATACACTGCATTACCTACACAAACTGGTATCCCTATACACTACCTACCATAAGCACACACATTAGATCCTCTACAATAACACATAACACATCCCCTACACACTCCACTCCCTGTGAGCGAACTCATGGGTGGAACATGTAGGTGGGCCTTATGGGCATACTCATCGTCAGGCCCTGGGGCCCAGACCTTGAGCTGTGTAAGGGGCCCCAAAAAAATGGAGCTGCTTCCCATTCTACTAGAACTTTGAATTTTGTGACTACAGTTACAAGCAGCCTCCAGAGATCCTGTTCTACACCAGACCAGTGGAGCCAAACTGCAGCCCATCACCATCCTCATCTGATTGTAAGTAGGCAATCCAGGATATTATTAGTGACACTAATCTATAATTTACCTCACATTAAAGGGACACTATAGTCCCCAGAACCACTTCAGCTTAATGAAGTGGTTCTGGTGTCTATAGCCTGTCCCTGCAGGCTTTTTAATGTAAACACACACTGTGTGCAGCATTGGTATTAGTTCATATGGCAGATCATATAGGTGAAGCATTGTGATGTCACATGGGGGGGCGGCAAATTTTTCTTTTGTCTAGGGCGGCAAAAATCCTGGGCAGGTGCATCAGTCTACTGGTGACCCACAGGAGGGGAATGCACTGATTTCACAGCACTCTCCTCCTGCCCAGATCCGTTTTTACCGCAGTACAAGTGCCCTCTGCCCCTAATTTACAGTGGCTCACACTCACAGCAAGCAGTGCCTGGAGCCCTTTGCATAGACGGGAACAAAGAGGTTCTGCAGCAGCTGGCCGTCCTGCAAGCATTACATTAAACAGCTGTTCCCCATACAGCCACAGGTGACATTGTGCTGGGAGACTGTGATTACTCTTCACTTCCTCCCAGCCTACAGAGCAGCGCATGGGAGAGAGTGAGGAGGAGGCATGATTTAATCTTACAATAAATCCTCTAAGAAAAACCTTTATAAATTTGGAGGGACCAGCTCTGGTTCCACAGTTTATTGGTGTTTACTCTGATGTCTGTATTAATATTGAGGGAGGTCTAAGTAGTAACGTCAGTGTGTGTCAGCAGGGCCAGCCGTTGGGGTGGGCAAGCTGTGCGGTCACGCAGGGTGCCATGGCAACAGAGGCGCCCGGTAGCCAACACAGCTCACAAGTTGGGGACACCAGCATATTCAATTGAAACGATTCGCTGGTGGTCCACTGGTGCGCACCAGCAGTAGGTGCAGTCAGATCATGTCCTCTCCCTCGTGGTTCCGGCGCTCAGTTAATAAGTCAGAGCACAGGCTCAGAGATTCTCAGCCTGTGCTCTGACAACATTGAAAGTCAGAGCCGTGAAGGAGTGGGTATGGCAAAGAGCTACTGATTAGCATAACATCAATATCCGTTATAAAACCAGGAAAAGGTGGGCATGGATGGTGAACTGATTTGGTGGTGCAATGGGCCACTTGACTGGTTTTGCCCCCCAGGTCTAAGGCTGCCAGCCCTCCCCTGAGGTGTGCAGTGTGCTGGATTAAAGAACCGGGCACAGAAATGTATTTAGTCCTTGAGTCTATTCAAGTCCGTTGTGAATATATATATTTGGTTGCACTACAACCTTATCATTTTGGTTTAAGACCAGAACCATCATGGTGTGATAAGATCCACAAGGTCAAAATGGCAGTCCATGGCTGGTTTCTGGTCACTGTGAGAAAATAGGTTTCTCGAATCTCTCTGTGTGTGTGTGTGTATATATATATATTTATAGTTAATACATGGCTAAACACAAATACACACACCAGTCAAGTCATAAGACTTGCTTTTCCCACAGAAATCTCGCTTTAACAGTGCTCTCACTACGGCAAGGGATTCTGGGTAGGCATATGCAAATGATCTCAACAAAGAGCCACATTTCTAGGAATGTATTTACTATCCACTTACTTCATGTGGAAGGGGTTTTTATCCGCACTTTTTTCCCCACCACAACCTCTATTGCATTTAGCTCTATTGGTATGTACTTTGGTATGTATGTAACACCAAGCCTCCATAGCAAGCCAGTAACCAACCTCATGCTGATGAGTTGCATTAACAATTAAACGGTTGTCCATGAGTGGTTTACTGGCTGTTGACCTCTTCCTGAGTTGTGTTTCAAAGAGGTTGTATGCAGCAGACACATACTCAAAGGAATCCAGGTGGGTAAATTATTAGGCAAAAATGTGGTTCTTTGTTGCAGTAGTGTCCCTTGCAGTAGTGAGAGCACTGTTAATGTGAGATTTCTGTGGGAAAAGCAAGTCTTATGGCTTGACTGGTGTGTTCATTTGTGTTTAGCAATGTATTAAGTATCCACTTACCTTATGCGGAAGGAACACAACTCTATTGGTATGTAATAGAGATTACTGTATATATTAATATATTTTACACAAGAAGAAATAAGTAAAAGGAAATAAAAGGGCTACTTAATTAGCGGAGATAGCACACACACTGGGATGGAGCTATCTTTCCCTTGCAGGCACTCTGCCTGTAGGGTAGAAGATGTTTACATCTGTTACCAGCAAGCTATTAGCACTGACGACAGATGTAAAATATGTACAGAATTGTCATTAGGTAGTCCAGAACAAAGCACACAATGAAAAATAACTCAGTATGGGCAGTGTTTCAAGTAGACTCCTACCACCATGTCACCATGTCCTACCAAATCACGTAAGTGGTTATGGTGTTTTGAGTAGCCCGTTAGGCAGAGATAAGCAAGGTGACTTGTTAGCACAGGACTTACCTAGGAGATTTTGCCTTCACATGTGAACTTACACTTCATAGACATTGCAGTGGTACAATAAACCTCTGCTACAAACGAGTGTACACTGGTATGTTTGATAGAGCACAGATAACTTTTGTTTTGGTTTGATTGATTTATATATATTGGGACTAAATAGCAACCTGCGGTGCAAGGGTATTGGGACTTTGAGTGCGGGGCAAAAAAGTGTTTTTATATAAAACATGTTAAATGTAAAATGCTTCTGTAATTCATAAATAAAGACAATGTTTCCAAAGGAAATAAAAAACAAAAACAGTCAATTCCAACATGATTTTACTGTGTAGAAACAAAACTAAATCAAAGAAATAAAAAAAGCTCAACGTGATTACCTTCAGGATCTTGATGATGGTTTTTAGCTGGTAAACATGCAGCTGAATGTCTATTCTGTCGGCCAACCACACGCACATGACTTTCACTGATATGCTGTACCATTGCTAAAAAGGATAAAAAAAGAAAGACTCTGCAGTATTCATTTAACAAATACGGTAATGAGTGTTAATGAAACACTCTGAAATGATGACAGACCACCACTTGAAGTCAATAATGCTATAATTTCCTGATAAGAGAACTGTATGTTTGGCCAGGAAATCAAACGGCTTGACCTGGACTGTTCTTTATGTGAATTATCACTAACTGTTCCGCTTCAAAGCCGTAACATTAATTTAAAAATGGTTTTGCTCTTTCCAGCCCGGCATTAACCAAATAAGTGATGGCTATTTCAGTTGTTTAAAATAAACAAACAAAACGCCAAACTACGTGATGTATAAATCAATTAAACCTCCAGATATAAATGAATTGTTCGATACATGACATCTGAATATCTATGATAATCTTTTACCCGTCAAATTATCTGTATTTATTTTTTATTTTATTTATTTCGTTAAAATAGACATTAACTATTTTAGTGCCAGAGAGATGTGAAATATAAAAACATTGCTCTGGAAACTCTGGAAACACCGCATGACCGCACACAAGGAGTTAAACGAAAAGATGTCCTTTTCATATAGAATGATGACTCCAAACACAAGGGTCAAGCAATCTTTAAGAATTATCTTCTTTTTTTTTTGCTAATATGCAGAGAACGCTTCTTTGTCAAACTCCAAGTGTAAAGGATGTGATCCTGTTAACAAGTAAGGGATTAGATTTATTGAGATCTCTTGTCCTGTTCGCAGGGAGTCTCACCACTGGAGAGGGGCTTAAGTCCCTTCCTAATGTAATTTCCTGCTTCTTAACAATGAATGCAGGTCTGTAAATAGGAAAAACATCGCTCTTTCCTACAGATGATAGATAATATGGCATACATCGCTGGAGAGGAGCATAAAATCATTTTCATCAACTCAGCGATACATATGTCGCTTGTGTTTCACTGCTACATCCTTAATTTGTGTTCTGCTTTCGTGACTATCAGTATGGGTTTTCAAATACGGTACATCAAACTTTCAGCAAGACAAAGAAATCAGGACAACTGCAATGAATATGAGATTGAAATAAAATTTTTCACAAATATCTGCGAAGTATAAAAAAATGGGACAGGTGCTCTCAGAGAATCTGGTAAGAAAGATACATGAAACTGAATAGATTTTACACACACATTACAATACAATTTATGCATAATGCTAAAATTTTAACCCCCAAATTAGAAAGTATTATACAATGAAACTTTCATTTATTAGATCCTGCAGGTATCTGAAGCCTCTCTGCAAATGATAGATCTCGTATAGCTTTCAATGTGATCCCTAGACTAATCACATAAACCAGTATGCAAATGGTCTTGGGATTTGTAGTTTAGATTATTGCTAAAAGCTGAACAGTCCGCAACATAATCTGACTTAGAATGATGTTTTATACAAGTGGCAATAGAAGCGTCATCTCATCTTGTGTGAGGTGTAGAAATTCATCGTACTTTAAATATAAGCACAGCATTGTATCTGGGTGCACCAAAACCCTTTGATTGTGGGATCCCAAACTTGCCCTCCCTTCATATGTTTGAACATTACCCCTTTCATAATAAAAGGAATCACAGCAAATATGGTGTAGCAGAGCCTTAGTTCTGACCAGGACTCTCCCTCTACTATGATCAAGAACGCAGGATAAAGAAATAGCCAAGTGAATAGCCCACCTCCACCCCAGCAACTGGACGACACACAATTCTGGGAGTATAACTGATTTTATTCAGGCCCCACATGGCTTTTATGCACTGACCCCTAGAATGGGGTCTCCACGTCCAAACTACAAGGGTTCCTCTGTTCCTGAGAGATAACTGCGTGAGAAAACTATAACTCACTTATCTCTCAGAAACAGGAAACCTACACAATATTAACAAATCAAATTAAAAATACATTTTAATAACATAGAAACCCCACAAAAGTCATATCAACGAACAGCTTAGGTCTGAGCACACACTTTGTCAAAATAGCTCCCAAATCCCTTTGGTGGTTCAGGAACGCTGTTCGAATAAAGTTTTGCACGGTCGGCCACAAAGTGATTCCCCAAAATAGTTCCATAGAAAACAAGGCAACAACTGGTAATTTGTCGGGGCTTCTGACATGAACACCGATGATGCTCCCCCTGGCTGTTAGGGAGCGAATGCTCCCCCTGTTCGGTAGATCCTATCTCCCAAATGCTGTTCGTCTAGGTGGTCAGGAACTAGGATGAGCAGTGGTACTATCTCAGCCCGGGTTTGTGGAGATGTGAGGCTGAAAACAGTTCCAAGCGTTCGACAACCAGGTACTGCTTCCTGCATTTCATTGACAAAATGGCTGCCACTGGACCACGTGCGTTCGGTTACACGAATAGCGGTCACCCAGGGAAAGCACTTGAGTTAATCACCAATTTGCAGTAAACAGGCAGGGAAGTTGATGTTCGAATGGTTATAACAGGGGAGACCACACACCATCCTTTCTGGAGATGAACAAGGGGATGCAGACAACCTAACACCAGGGAAGGGAGTTTGCTACATATGACCTTCAACATTCTAGGGAAATGTGTAACCAGGAAAGGTGATTAACCATAACACTGCAGATGTTGGTGGAACACATTTACTGAAAATCCGATACCATCATTAGATGCAGATTCCATACAATGTGTGCATTGTTTTGCATATGCAATTTGTATATGGCAGCTGTGTTTAACCCCTTAAGGACACATGACATGTGTGACATGTCATGATTCCTTTTTATTCCAGAAGTTTGGTCCTTAAGGGGTTAATATGTGTATGTGAGCTTGTACATAATTTATGTAGGAAATGGTTGGTGGGTGGGTGGGTAAGTTCATTTGCTTTTGTTTTAGTGGCTAAATGTATGTAATTCAATGGGCCGTATGACTGTGACGGTGGTGGCTGTAAGTGGGTATGTGACAGAATGGCAGTATGTAATAGTTTGGAAGTATGTGCCAGGTTACTTGACAGGTGACTCTTGCTAAATGGGGCCTGGTGATAGAGAGGTTGGGTTCATTTTACAGCCAACCATGCTATTACTAAGCTAGTAGGTGGGTCCACTGTGAATCAACAAAAATTGCTGAAAGGATATTTGTCCTCAATAGTAAGGCGCTTGAGTGCATTTGACCCTATGCACCACCTCCGCTCACATCTACAACCCAGCATATGCTAGTGTCAGATCATTATGTCGAGGTGCAATGTAATGTAATACCCTAGTGACTGTGCTGCACTAGGACCAAAAATATTTTAAATCACTTTTTGGGCAGATAGATGGTTGGACTTAATTCACAAAGTTAGGGATTGCACTTGTATTACAGTTTTCGACCTGGTGCTCCAGGATTTGGAGGTGGGGATATTCCCAACATACACTGAAACCATAGTATGTATAATCTGGGCAGACTTACTAGGAACTTCAAGCAGTCATAACAACGTTTTGGCCACACAATGTTGTCTTCATTGTGTTGTCGAAAAATTGTCATGACTGCATGACGTTCCTATTAAAGTCTGTACCTTGAAGATTTTGTTTTTGGATGCTTCTTCTATGGTTTTTAGTTGGCTGGACTTAGCGATGCAATTAAAGAGTGACTGCGATACAAAATGCACAGTTTGTCATAATACACACTGATTTAACATGAATCGTATTGATTTGAGCATGCATGCACAAGTGGATAATCACTGCATTATTAACGCAGATTGATTGATGCCCATGAATTAGCTATTTATCTGTCAACAATGAAAAACATTTATTATGAGAGCTACGGGAGGCAAGGAAAGTAAAAGAAAGGAAAGGGAGAAGGACAAAATTGTTAACTTGAAATGGATTCCTGCAACATGAATGAAGTATAAATTAGCCCAGTTTTTTGTTAAATAGTAAAATCCAGAGAGTCTCTGAGAAGAGCGGAATATATTAATTAAGAAATGTTTAGTGATCAAGGAAACCGCAAAGAGTAATGCTTTGTAGTAGGAAAATTCCAGGTTAATAATTCACAATTATTTAGTGCCCAAAACAACGTTTACACTTCATGCAAATTTACTCGTTCATTTTACAGTTCCTGCTGCCTGTACTCACCTGAAAAAATACAAAAACCGTGAACGAACCAGGTGAATGCATAACATATACAGTGCAACCCTATACATTCCAACAAATTGGTTGTAGTGTTCCACAATTTTGCTTTGCTATATAATGTATATAAGGTGATTGGTTATGGTTCCATCTGTTCTCTTTTTGTGCAAATGAAAAGAAATGAAGTTTATCTTTATGTGGATATAGCTGAAGAGTTTCAAACTTCTACTGGCATTAATATCAGCACAAAAACTGTGCAGTGGGAGCTTCATGGAATGGAATAACAGATATATATATATATATATATATATATATATATATATATATATATATATATATATAAATTATTTTAAAAAAACGTATTGCATAGTGCTCCATGACCCTTTCAACTGCAGAATCAATAATTCCACATCAAATGGATGTGCATGTTCTAGGATGTCTGCTACTGAGGGGGGAGCCACAGTCCTGGTTGGAACTTTGAGGAACATGTCCAAGTGCTGCACAAAGAATCCAAAAATGATGATATTGATTGAAAGCGTGTGTATGTGTATTTGCGTCTATGAGTATTTGCATGTTTGTGTCTGTGTCTTGCATTCCACAGTAGTTAGAAAGGAAGGGAGCCATTTCTGCCATTCTGGCTGTTACAACTATTGTTAAGCAATATTGACCAAAAATGTTAAAAAACTAAACAAAAAACAAACTCATGAAACATAAAAAAGTACATGTTTACTTTGAGTTTTAACAGGATAAGTGCAGGCATCCAAACAGATTTTGTCAGGACAGCCCCTATTTCTGGGTCCTGGTCCACCATCTTGATTTTATTCCCTGGAGTCTCGCATCTGGAAACCATGTCTCCAAGCAGCATTGCGCATGCCCATTGATAGACATTTCTGCAGTACCCTCTACATGGTCTGTTTGTGTTGGGGTGGCCGGGAGGCTGTCAGTAAGCCTAGCATGTGTTCACGCCAGGCTGATGTCCACTTTCTTGTAGGATGCATCAGTGGCATGCTCCCTCTAGGGATTTCGTTTCTGAAGCTGTACGGTATGAGCATACACACATGCGTGGAGCAGTCTCATGACGCATTGTTCATTAAAAGCTGTAATCAGGAATTATCTGGGAAGGTAACAGCCTCTACTTGCATGCATAGTAATGAGCTGATTACACCAGGCTGACAGAGACCAATAGGTGTCACTGGCAGTAGAAGAGCACAACGTTGTAACAAGAGTGTAAAAACACAGGTATTGTTCTTTACAGCCTAAAGTGTGAGACACTCAATAATAACACACTTACATCTAGACAAACTTAGTGCACATTCGACATAGATTTATAAAAAACTAATTGCTTCTGTATAATGCCTCATCATGACTCATTTTACAGCCAATATTATTGCTGCTGCTCACAATGAGTTTGTTGAAATTTCTTTTCAATTTATTTTTTTTAATCTCTGTGTTTATGCACCTAACACTGAGCTCTAGTGAATGAAAAGCCACGTAACAAAACTGAGGCTAAAATAGCAGAACTTTGCTACTTTAGCCTCAGATTTGCCCGTGGGATTTTAATTTGCTGCAAATTATATATAGACACACATACACACGCAGGCACACACACACACACACACACTCATATACACAACAACTCATATTACACCAAGCAGCTAAAGGACTGGCTGTAATTCATAAACAGCAGCCTATTAGCAGAGCATGTATGTGCCATATCATTGATATATAAGGAACATGCCTTTAGTTGAGCATGTTGGAGTCACATATATGGTCAAATCTGCTCCCCCCCCCCCACCAACTTAGTCCCACCCCCCCCCCCATTTGTTTTAATGTGGGCTCCACGTGCTAATACATAAGGAAAATGGAGACATACTTAATTATTTTGAAAACACCTAATAGGTGGATTTTGAATGGAATACAGACCACCCCAAAACATATTTCTTAAAAATTAACTATTTTTGTCCAGGGACAATAATGGAAACAATATACATATATTTAAAAATTACAATACAACCTCCCCCTCCCCCCACCCCCTTTGTTTTATACCAATTTGAATTTTAAAATGAGAATGCATAACCCTGGCAAATCAAAAAACTGCAGCTTGCGGATGATATGCAAAATAAATAAATACAAATAAAAGAAAAATCTATTTGAGAAACGTATCCATATGCAACTGCAATGCATCCAAGCGGTTAAATGTTAAGGAGCAGTTATACCATAACACTATACAGAAAACAGAGCAATTTATACCGTCTGAACAACAGCACTCATCTCATCCTGATAAAATGTGTTTGACAGCTCCAAACCACTTTAACAGAGAAATTGTATTGTTTTGTATGTTATTCCTGGCACATGGAGCCCCTGTAAGGGCATGCATTATTTTGTCGACAAGGAAAAAGAAGAGGAAAGGGTAAGGTTGATTGTGTGAGACCCTTGTATTTATTCACACTTATTGTGCATGACTGTAGACTGGTAAATCATATTAGCGAGCTCTCTCTCCAGCAAGCTGCTACTTGCTTCCTAGCCCAGCAAAGGTTCAACAAATCAACAGGAGCACGGAAAACAGAACATCAGTCTAATCTAGTGTTTAAGGTGAAGTTTTCAAACCCAATCTAAGAGAATCTTTAGAGCAGCCAACAAGCTGAAGGGCTCAGAAGGTGGTATTGACAATGAAATAGGGCTGAAATATTGAGAGACGCATTGCTTGTGCATTTTAATATCTAGCAGGTCAACAAGAACACAGCTCCCTCGGTGCCAGTAGTTGCCACCAACTATGGAAATTGCCGCATCAAGACGATGAACGCACTCGGTTCTCCAGTTTTCTTAAACAGTTCATCAGCTTTCTTAAACACCCGACACCCCCTTGTTGGACCTTTAGTCTTGAATTAACAAATCAAAGCAATGAAAGAGGGTGCAGTTTGAATGGCTAGCATTGATCCCCGACTGTGCTCAGCACTGCAACAAGAACTGAAAAACTCTCTCTCTATTGTGACCAGAAATTGACAAACCTCCTCTCTTAAAGTTCTACAGCTGAGCCAGGCTCAATCCATGCAGCTGCAAAGGACTTTAGTCTCAGAACATTGGGGTATTAACAATAGAACAAGCATGAAGCTCTGTCAGAGCCAGACTCTGCAATTTTCTAACAAGGATTGGAGTTATTTGCTCTGTAGTGCTGATGAAAAGAGATTTAGCAACATACCATGATTTTGGTTGGTCATAAAAAGGCTGTTAAGGAATTCCATTGCTCCATTGTATAACGTAAACACACAACAAATGTATTTTAGATTCACCTCATTAGTGGCTTCCCCTGCTTTAGTAGTTCCAGAATGATTCAATTAAATACAACACTTATCTGGGCACAAATACTTTGCATTTTCACACGCACGCATTTGCAAAACTATAGATGTCTTCTGCTAATTCAAGCAAAAACACTGATTTTTTCCACCGTGATTCCCCTAATTCCCCACTAAATCGCATAGCAATCGTATCGATGTTTGTGTGACTTTTTTAAAGCTGTGAAATCTTTTATTAGACAGTTATGTAAAACTGTGATTAGTAGCTGTTACATATGTGTATTCAAGAAGATCACAGACAAGTCTGCCGTTGGATAGAGGTTGCCAAGATCAAGAGGAATCTACGCACAATAGTGGAAAGAAGCATTGGAAATGTGAGAGTACATTGAAGACGAACCATATCACGGCTTTTTTCATGTTTACTATTGAAGTGTTACAGTCAAACAGCTCCGTTTTATTTTATTCCAAACAAAAAAAAAAAAAAGAATCATCTGTGAATTAATTTCATGCCAATAAAGTTATTCTGGACACATTTTTTTTTTAAAGCATTAAATGTGGCCAGTGGTTATAAGCAACGTGAAACATAAAAGCAAAGTGTTTATTAATTTAACACAAATAACCCCTGTATTTTTAACCATGAAAATAAATATATATTTTTTTTCCCCAAATGCTTCTATATATTTGAAAGAGTCTCTCTTCATTTCTTGTTTCCTCACAAATTATGGGGGCCTCATTCAATAATAAAAGGAGAAGGGTGTCTAAAAAATAAAAAAAATAAAAAAAAAGCTAGCATTTTTTTATAATTATTTGGTAAAAAGTTATATTATATTAAAACAAGTCAGGTCAGCATTAAGATGTATCCTGATACACCAATTTCAGTGCTGGTATAATATGTATAATGGTTTCATTTTTTTTCAATAAGGCTAAAAAAAATACATGCTGATAGCTCACAATGAATGAGAGGAAAAGCTCAAGTACATTTCAGAACGCCGATATGTTACAATGGTCAGGTTTATACATGTCCTGGTCTGGACGACATAATGAAGTAAAAATGTATTTACCTCGGTTAGTGTACTTGTTCTAGACCATGCATATTGGTATGCCAAATATCTATTTCAACTCACAAAACATCTCCATCCAGAAGTTTGTTTGGAAATCAGGACCCCCGAGGATAAGTCAGGGGCAACTGATTCTGCTTAAACAGCTAGGAGATCTGAGGTTCCCCTCCTACAAGACCTACTACCAGGCCATGCATCTCTTGAGATTACTGGACTGGCACATCCAACGTTCAGTCAAATTATGGATTGAATTGGCGAAGCAGAACACACATGGGGCGCTTTCTTCGAGGCTATGGACAACGAACCTTCTGTCAGATTGGCATTTAGAGTGAGGGAAAAAAGTATTTGATCCCCTGCTGATTTTTAATGTTTGCCCACTGACAAAGAAATGATCAGTCTATAATTTTAATGGTAGGTGTATTTTAACAGTGAGACATAGAATAAGAAAAAAAAAAATCCAGAAAAACGCATGTTAAAAAAGTTATAAATTGATTTGCTTTTCAATGAGTGAAATAAGTATTTGACCCCTTCGACTTAGTACTTGGTAGCAAAAACCTTGTTGGCATTCTCAGAGGTCAGACGTTTCTTGTAGTTGGCCACCAGGTTTGCACACATCTCAGGAGGGATTTTGTCCCACCCCTCTTTGTAGATCCTCTCCAAGTCATTAAGGTTTTGAGGCCGATGTTTGGCAACTCGAACCTTCTGCTCCCTCTATAGATTTTCTATGTGATTAAGGTCTGGAGACTGGCTAGGCCACTCCAGGACCTTAATGTGCTTCTTATTGAGCCACTCCTTTGTTGCCTTGGCTGTGTGTTTTGGATCACGACCTATTTTCAATTCCCTGGCTGAGGGATGGAGGTTCTCACTCAAGACATGGATAAAATAAAATAAAAATGTGACTTGTGACTGCTACCTCACATGGTTGCTACTTTTAATTGTAAAGGTCAATTATCTCCGGTATACCGCTGCTGGGAATAGATTGGCATGATATTAACTTGTATAGATATTAGCTGACCTTAGAATGGAAATTGACTGGAGAAGCGTTTTAAGTTAGCAAGGCATTTAAACAAGTAAACAGCTCATTTTTAACTTCCACTCAGTGGATTGACAGGTCTGGAGTAGCCTTTTCTGTCTCCTTGTTTTCTCAGTGTTTTATTTTTTTTAATCAATTATTACATTTTGAGTTTTATATAATTACATTTGGAATCTAATATATGAAGAAACATAAGTTCTCCCGGCAGGATTTGGTAAGTAGTCATGGCATAAATATTAGAATTTTTAAATGTTAAACAAATATCACCCCACCCTAACACCTATTACAAGGAATGTTCTAGGTTTGTATACGTTTAATTTTAGAGTAGGCAGGATTTGGGGGAAGCTTGGTTACTAGAGGCTTGGAGACCCTGAAAACAACATGGGGGCTGGGGTAGTTGGTTATTTGTAACCAATAAGTCCAATTTTGCCTCGTTTAGCACTGGGATGAGCGCTGGGATGAGCACTGGGATTTGTTAATTTTACAGAAGATCCCACTAGACACAAAATGTACATTTGTTTATACAAGAAAAACTGCAATTTCATCTAGTAAACGGATTATGTCTTACATCTCTTATGTTTACGATGAAATGAAAAAGATTCCACTCTGAGGTTTTTCAAGTGAAGCTATTACAGTTACTTGTACACTGTTCCAAATTTAGCGAAAAAGGTCAGCTGCAATAGATTACCAAAGATTGCTGACTAATTGATGACATAGATAAAATATATAGATTGTAAAAATTATAAAAGAGAGATTGAAGTATAAGTGAAGAATACTCCCTGCATCATGCCGTGATCAAGCATAGATTTTCATGGCTCTTAAAAGAAGTGCTTAAAGCCAAATATATGATAAAAATACATTTTGCTCTTTTTCTGTACAATATACACTCGTTATACATACACCCACACTCAATTATTAACAAGATAAAAATCGACAGAAAGCTCAATCGATCATAATCCATTCATTTTAATTTCATTCAAAGTTCCTTAACCCTGAAAGATATATTGGGAAATATTGTGAGTGAACTATATATTAAACATGGCAGGATACATCTTGATACGATATGGCAATTGTTCCCACTACCTGCCTAGGTCTGTACTGTGCCGTGTGAATTGCTATGGGATGAGACTTACTGCCTGGGAATATGGGAGAAGGTTCATTTTCTTTCCACTTGCAAGAATTATTGCAGAGCGACATGAATATCACTTTCTTTAGAGAACCTGACCCCAACTAAATGGAGCAAGTGAACCGTGTCACCTTCCGTGTTTAGAACAAGAAATGACAGGTGCACCGACTGAGACCAAATGTATAGAAAGAATGGTGAAATACAATTTATATTTCACTATTATAGTTCGGTACGTAGAATATAAAATATGACTCAATTAACCGCACAGTTGAATATGCATGAACTTGCGAGATAAGTAAAGCTCTAAAATGGATGTGCAAATACGGTAGTGTAAATTAGAAACTTTAAGGAACACTTTAAATCACTTTATTTATTGTGATGTCTCCAAAATTCCAAGATGGTATTATTTACTACACTGATCATTTTATTATAAAGACTTTACCACAGCGGAACACACCACAGAGTTAATTACTAAAGTAGGAATTTAAAGTAAATTTCACATTTAATTCCAGGGTAGCCAAAATGAAAGAATAGCAGACTAGGAGATTTTTTATTCTCATATTGGCTACTTCACATTAAATTCAAAATTAACTTTGAAATTCACTGTATTTATTTAGTACCCCTTTAAATACAGTGGGTTCTCAAAAAAAATAAATCACGCAATACGTAAAAGAGGTTCATAGAGACCTCAATAGACAGAAAACACTAAAAGCTACCCTTCCCCTTCGACATCTAGTTAATTGTATTAATATGGTGTGGGGGGGGGGGGAGGGAGGGGGGTGAAGTGAAAAAACACCACCAAAATTGACATGTTTGCTGAGGTCTACAGGTATCTAAAATCACGGAGACAGTTGGACATAAATAACATGCTTGACATAAACTAAACTTTTACATTTGGTTACATTTTTAAAATCAGTTACAATTATGAAAAACATTTAATTTTTTTAAATATTTTGATATTTTATATATATATATATTTTAAAACAATATTTAAAAAATAAAAATTTTATATGTTGAAAAAATAATATTTGAAAAGTGTATCCAACAATATTAAATTGAGGCCTTAGTTTGGTTAAAATTTAGCAATTTTAGTTTTCAATTCATCACAATTTGTTCCTTAGTGAACCCCAACACTGGTGTCCTGTCAAGCGGAGAACATTGGTGGCAGTCCACCCTGGGTCTGCCCAGAGAATAGGCATGCCAGCCTGATGTGAATGACAATCAAGCAGGCTGGCGCACGAATGGTGGACTGATTCACCTCTCTCAGCATGGTCCTGGTGCCATGAGCTTAGTTTGTCTAATGATCCACTCGTGCTACTCAGCTTCCGAAAAGAGGAATCCCAAGGACACCCTAAAACAAGGACTCTTCTGCCGAAACAGTGACTGTTGGGTGGCCTGTGAATACAGTCAGATGACTTGAGGACATTCTGTAAAGAGCCTTACAACACAATACATTAGAGCTGATGTTTGGGAATGATCAACAGGAACAGAAAGCATTTGTTCAAGTTATTGTGGTCAAAGGACGTACCTTTCAGTTAACAAATCAAGAGGATCACATACTTACAGTTACAGTAAATAAAGGCTTAATGTATTATATAAAACATGAAAAAGTAAGTTAATATATTTGAGGTCTCTACGCAAATGTTCTATATATACACTTTCTCCTTAGGTGAAAACTAGACTACATTTAAAAACAAATTAACACATATAATTCTACAGGCATCAAAAAACCCTCTTTCACCCCTGCATGCAAACACTCAAGCACTCAACAAGCTAATTACACTGTTTGCAGAAGTGTTTTAATGCACAAAGTGTCCACTTTGTTAAAAATGGCTTTATATTGGCTTGAGTGTGTCATGTGATCAAATAATTTGCACATAAAAAACGGTCTATCCCAGACTTATCTTTAGCCAAATTTAATAAAAATAAGCTTTTTAACAGCTTGCAAAAACAAGACCCTTTCAGGATCAATTCATTTGATGCCAATGAGACAATGTTTTGCATTTAATAATGCTTATAAAACTAACCTCATATCACTCTAGTAAATTCCGGTCTTTTAACAATGAGCCCTGTTTTTTATATGCATTTCATTCATTTAATTGTATTTTTGCATTTTAATTGTTTTCGGGTGATGGTGTAAATGTCTAAACCCACAGTTCTCTATCGGCTCTTACTGCAGGGTGAGCGTATCAAAATTGTATTTCTAATGTTGTGCTTTTATACTTTGTTATTGTGCTTAAACTGTTATAGTGACACTTCCGTAGGTATTTAAATTTATAATGCAGCACTTTTTCTCCTAATAAAGAACTTAAATAAAAAAAATATTTTTACAAGCCACTAACATAATAAATATATGCAAACATCCCAAACCTGTAGCGTGCACACACATTCCATAATTGGAACGTTTCTTCAGAAAAAGTTCAGGGGGACTTAAAATACTACTTAGAACACTTTGACACCTGACACTATTTGTATAATCCGCTCTCTCTTGCCTGCACTATATTTCAATAGTTCTATCAACTCTGTAACTCTGATCGTTGTCAGTTTTATTGAAAAAGAAGGGGGGAAGCGGGGTCTGAAATCTCTGTATAATTAAAGGTTACTTGGAAAAAAACAAACTACAATGTAAATTTAGCAAGCATCAGTAAATGTGAGCAATACCCAAGCTTTTCAATAGCGTTTCCACTTCTTAGGTCTTTTAAATGGTTTTCTATGGCAGGGACATTTTTCTTGATTAGTCACAGCTAATTAGTGTTCTGGCTTAGACAAGTAATCAGAATGTCAGAGCTGTAAGGCTACATCTCACTAATCCTTTGATAATAATTTTGCCTCCTGGGAGGGCTTCAAGCTGTGGTAAATAGTGGCTGACAATAAGACAAAATTAGGTGGGCAGTAGCCCATTAGGATTGAAAAATAAGCAGCATCACCAAAAACCTGCTGAGCATCAACAGGCTATGAACTATACTGGCAGATGAGGTGCCTGTTTAAGCCTGTGTTGTCAATTAGCAGAATCTGCTAGGCTTGCCATACGTGTCCAGGTGCATCATGCAAAGATGTGTATTTCGGGATCCTTGCCAAATGATAATTTTCTGCACTGATCACATTTCAAGGCTCTTACTGAGAAATGCACATACTTCTTTGCCATTACTCTAAATTATCAAAGAAATGAGACAATGAATAGTCTGCAATATATTGACTTGTTGAATTCCTATTCTTTTTTTAAATTAGGTATGCTCCTATCGGATTTCTTCTGGATATTAATAAAAAAAATAAAATTAAAATAAATAAATTATAGGTGAAATTCTGCCTTTGCATGTTCCACCCACTAAAAACAGCAACAATCCGGAACATGAACCACTTCAAAAGTAACACACAAAACAAACAAACAAAAAACCAACAAAAAACAAATACAAGGCTACACGTGCCAATTACTAGAGAATAAGGGTACAAGGTGGAGCAGGAATGCTATCCATTTCTTTCTGGGATTTTTTTTATTTTTTTTTATATATTTTATTTGTTTTTTGTAAAAACAATGACATATGCAACACGAACAGAAAGGGTGCATTTATAAAAAATTAATTTTTTGGCCATAATGGACAAATTTCATTTTGTAAATAGGATATATTAAATGACTAAAAATATGTAACTTTATATGGATGATTGTATAGTTAAAATTATTTTATTGTTTAATTTCTTTTTCCATTTATTATTCTTTCCCCATTTTTTAAATCTTTATTATAAAATGTATTTGTTTATTTAAAAAAAAAGTATTATTATAATAATTTTATAGACTCACTGTTATTAATCTTATGTATTATCATTATGTTTATTATTATTGTAATGTATGATATTTGTACAAACCCAATAAAACATTTGAAACAAACGCTAATGATGTTAAATCGTATCAATTAGGAGTTAATTCCAATGCAACATTGTCTTGCTCTCCTTTCCAATCCAGATGTTACTGAACTACATTTCCTATCATGCTTCACCAGCCCAAACATTAAATAAATATGAACCAAGTTTCCTGGTTAGTCAGCATTCTCCGCCATGGAGAGAGCTCTTCTTCTCCTGTACTACAACATAAACTAGGGTTTATAGGCCCGCCTCCCGCGGGGCTGAAGGTGTTGCATTTAATAATGGTTTGCACTAACCCCTTCAGCCACTTACCTGAATCCAGTGCCGATGTCCCTCAGCACTGGGTCAGGTTCTGCCCACGCACTTCCTGCACCGACATCAGCAGGCAGGGAAGACCTAATGCGCATGCGTGGAAAATGCCACACGCACATTAGACCTCCCCATCGGAAAGCATGCAATGCTTTCCTATAGAAAAATCCGACGCTGGAGGTCCGTACCAAAAGTCCTTTTAGATTCTGGAAACGTTCTCTAGAACTGCAATGTTTTACATTGCAGCGCTACGTGCAAAAGGGTCACATGACCCAGACCACTTCAATTAGCTGAAGTGGTCTGGGTGCCTACAGTGTCCCTTAAGACTTTAGTTTGGCTACATTGAGGGGAAATGTTAAAACTTTTAAATCACTTTAAAAGCTCTGATTATTATTATTATTATTATTGCCATTTATATAGCGCCAACAGATTCCGTAGCGCTTTACAATATTTTGAGAGGGGGGGATGTAACAATAAATAAGACAATTACAAGAAAACTTACAGGAATAATAGGTTGAAGAGGACCCTGCTCAAATGAGCTTACAGTCTATAGGAGGTGGGGTATTAGAAACATTAGGATAGGAAATATCAAGTAGGAGTGAAGCAGAGCTGGAGGAGAGAGCAAAGCACTATCCCATAGGAGAGCAAGAGACAGGTATGTAAGGGAGAGATTACTCTGGGAGGCCATACGCTTTCCTGAAGAGATGGGATTTAAGGCCCTTCTTAAATGATTGAAGACTAGGGGAGAGTCTGATGGCAGTAGGCAAGTTATTCCATAGGAGAGGAGCCGCCCGTGAGAAGTCCTGCAAGCGTGAGTTGGCCGTACGGGTGCGAGCAGCGGTCAGGAGGTGGTCGCGGGCAGAGCGGAGGGTACGAGGAGGGGCATACCTCTGGATCAGTGAAGAGATATAAGAGGGGCTGGAATTGTTCAGTGCTTTAAATGTATGGGTTAGCACTTTGAATTGACTCCTATAGGATACAGGGAGCCAATGTAAGGACTGGCAGAGGGGCGAGGTGTGAGAGGACCGACTGGATAGGAAAATCAGTCTAGCTGCAGCATTCATTACAGACTGTAGCGGGGCAGTACGGCTTTTGGGGAGACCAATCAGGAGAGGGTTACAGTAATCCATGCGGGAAATTACTAGAGCATGGACAAGCTCCTTGGTAGCATCTTGCGTAAGAAAGGGGCAGATGCGGGCTATGTTTTTGAGTTGGAACCTACAGGACTTGGCAACAAACTGGATGTGAGACTCAAAGGTGAGACCAGAGTCAAGTATGACGCCAAGACAGCGCGCTTGTAGGGATGGACTTAGGTGGATATCACTGACTTGAAGGGAGAGTGAGAGAGGAGGATCAGTATTAGGAGGAGGAAAGACAAGGAGTTCAGTTTTAGAGAAGTTAAGTTTGAGAAAGCGTGACGACATCCAGTCAGAGATGGAAGAGAGGCAAGCAGTGACACGTTGCAGGACGGCCGGGGAGAGGTCCGGTGAGGAGAGGTATATCTGAGTGTCATCAGCGTACAGGTGGTAGTTGAATCCAAAAGAGGCAATAAGTTTTCCAAGAGAGGCAGTATAAAGAGAAAATAGAAGGGGACCAAGGACAGAGCCTTGGGGAACTCCAACCGAGACAGGGCGAGGGGAGGAGGTATCCTTGGAAAAGGAGACACTAAATGAGCGTTGGGAGAGATAGGAGGAAAACCAAGAGAGGACAGAGTCACAGAGACCGAGTGATTGAAGAGTTTGAAGGAGGAGAGAATGATCAACTGTGTCAAAGGCAGCAGAGAGGTCAAGGAGAATTAATATGGAGTAGTGACCTGATAAATTGCTACATGCAAACCGTATCTACTAATATGCAAATTCAGTACGATAGTATGTAAAGCTATGTAAGAAGAATATAAACTTGTGCAAAAGATGAGAATCCCAATTATTGACACATCTGTTAACACTATTTCAGTGTATCTTTCCAGTGTAACGTCTACCTTACCAAAAAGTCTGAAATCTGAAATACTCTATTATAAATTTTAGAGATTTAATATAATGCATGCATTGAGATTGTGAGAAAACTGAGTCTTTATGTTTAATCATTTGTTTATTAAAGAATTATAAAGAGTAAATCTGTTCTAGAACGAAGCCTAACTAGCGTTTAGAAGAGGAGGCGGAAGGGGAAGGATATGTAAAAGCACGCTTTATCTAATTGACCTAAGAAACAATGTATACAAAGTCTGTGCATTTTATAACTTTATAACAGTGACTTACTATGCTCCAGAAGGAAGGAATAATACTCACACATCCAATAGAAGGTCCATTTTGATTAGATGTTTGGAGGAAAACATCTCCAGAATACGTACTGTTAAACTTTAAAAAATAAACAAACTACCTACCGACAATCATTTCTCCCCCCGCCTCCATATACTACCATACCACAAACTGCAGGACAGAGTTTGTAGGGTGTTATTTGCACATGTTGTCACTATAGTGAAAGGTTTTAAATACTAAGCAATGAAAAAAGCAATACTGTAGGGCGTAATCACTAAGTCACATAAGGTCCATTTTTTGTTCATTATATCTTAAGCAGAAATGGATATTATAATGGTAACTATTCTCAAACTCATGTTATACGCAGCTCCCATCTCTTATCCACATCTATAAAACACATTGTAATGCACCGGCAGCACATAGAGCACCCATCTCTCTCCTATATGGTAGGTGAGCCTAGGTATAGTGAGTGCATGCTAATGCTGCACTCCAGATGTTGTGAAATATATCTCCCATGATCTTTGCCAGCATTGCGGCTGTAAAAGCATTATGGGAGATGTAGTTCACAACATCTAGAGTGCTGCATGGTCAAGCTGCTCTCCTTTTCCATTCAACTATAGGGGAGCGATCACTCACCAGGAATTTCAATATTGTGTTTACCTATCCCTATATAGAACTAATATACGTTTGAGAGGTGTGAAAAATATAGGTATGTATAGGTAATATAGGTATATAAATCCACATCCCTTTATCCAGGACTGGATGCCACCAGCTTGGGGCCATGTAAATCCTTGTTAGAAGCGCTGTTCTTTTCAATTTACTAGATAAAGAATACAGAGAAAAGTGGAAATTAAACAATGCTTCCATTTCACCTCTTCATTAGCAATGTTTGTCCTGGCTTTTCCGTGTCTGAGCTGGACTGTGGCGGCATTTACAAATCTTTAACATACATTTAAACGAAAATGGAGCCTCCAATGTAAACCTTAAAGGAACACTATAGTCACCTAAATTACTTTAGCTAAATAAAGCAGTTTTGGTGTATAGATCATTCCCCTGCAATTTCACTGCTCAATTCACTGTCATTTAGGAGTTAAATCACTTTGTTTCTGTTTATGCAGCCCTAGGCACCTCCCCTGGCTATGATTGACAGAGCCTGCATGAAAAAAAAACTGGTTTCACGTTCAAACAGATGTAATTTACCTTAAATAATTGTATCTCAATCTCTAAATTGAACTTTAATCACATACAGGAGGCTCTTGCAGGGTCTAGCAAGCTATTAACATAGCAGGGGATAAGAAAATCTTAATTAAACAGAACATGCAATAAAGTAAGCCTAAATAGGGCTCTCTTTACAGGAAGTGTTTATGGAAGGCTGTGCAAGTCACATGCAGGGAGGTGTGACTAGGGTTCATAAACAAAGGGATTTAACTCCTAAATGGCAGAGGATTTAGCAGGGAGGCTGCAGGGGCATGTTCTATACACCAAAACTGCTTCATTAAGCTAAAGTTGTTCAAGTGACTATAGTGTCCCTTTAACATAACCTCTAGATGATTTTTTTATATTTTAGTCAATTGTGTAAATTCCAGAGAAGTAACAGTTAACCTTTAAAACAACACTATAGGGTCAGGAACACAAACATGTATTCCTGACCCTATAGTGTTAAATCCACCATCTACCCCTTTCCCCCTGGCCTTCTCTTGCATCCCTAAATATAGTAAAATCTTACTTTTATTCAAGTCTGCAGCTACTGGCTCTACCCCTGCCTGCTTGGCTGACATCATAAGAAGTGATTCTGTGAGCCAATCACAATGCTTCCCCATAGGATTGGCTGAGACTGTCAAGGAGGCAGATCAAGGGCAGAGTCAGCACAAACAGGGCCGTCTTTAACACAGGGCAAAAGGGGCAGCTGCCCCGGGCCCAGTTACTCCTGGGGGGCCCAAAGCAGCTGCCCTGTGGGCCCACACTGCCCACAACAATTTGGAGGGGCCTATCAAGTGGCTCATGCATTTAGGGCCACCCGATGGGTATCTCTGAACAGGGACCCGGTGGGGTGCCATGGCCCTTTAAGAGCCGACCGGGCCCCTGTAGTATTAGCTGGCTGGGTGGAAGTGACAGCCGATCACTTCCTCCCAGCTTCAGAAGAGAGCACCGCGGGAGGAAGGAGGCAGCAGCAGGTAGCAGCATGGGGAGGAGAGGCAGGAATGAGCTGCTGCTCATCCCCACTCCCATCAGCCTCAGCCAGCACTAAGCTGAGTTGAAGGTAAGTGTATCCAGTCCCTGATCCTCTCCTTCTGGGTGAATGGCTGCAGCTAGGATAGTTTTTAGAAAAACCACCCCACTCAATGCTCCTGCCCTGATTTCCCCCACTTACTGCTTATCTTCTCTGTGCCCCCACTCTCTGGCCCTGCCTTCCCCACTCACTTTTCTCTTCTCTGTGCCCCCACTCTCTGCACCTGCCCTGCCTTCCCCACTCACTTTTCTCTTCTCTGTGCCCCCACTCTCTGCACCTGCCCTGCCTTCCCCACTCACTTTTTCTCTCCTCTCTGCCCCTGCCCTGCCTTCCCCACTCACTTCTCTTCTCTGTGCCCCCACTCTCTGCCCCTGCCCTGCCTTTCCCTACTCACTTCTTCTCTTCTCTATGCCCCCACTCTCTGCCCCTGCCCTGCCTTCCCCCACTCACTTCTCTTCTCTGTGCCCCCACTCTCTGCCCCTGCCCTGCCTTCCCCCACTCACTTCTTCTCTTCTCTGTGCCCCCGCTCTCTGGCCCTGCCCTGCCTTCCCCACTCACTTTTTCTCTTCTCTCTGCCCCTGCCCTGCCTTCCCCCACTCACTTCTTCTCTTCTCTATGCCCCCACTCTCTGCCCCTGCCCTGCCTTCCCCACTCACTTCTTCTCTTCTCGGTGCCCCCACTCTCTGCCCCTGCCCTGCCTTCCCCCACTCACTACTTCTCTTCTCTATGCCCCCACTCTCTGCCCCTGCCCTGCTTTCCCCCACTTACTGCTTCTCGGTGCCCCCACTCACTGCTCCTCCCTTCCCCCCTCACTGCTTTTTTTTACCCTGTGCCCCCACTCACTGCCTTTCTACTATGTGCCCCCACTCACTGCTTTTTTTTTTTGTTTAGATGAGTTTAATTATTGCTGCAGTTGCATTTAAGCACAGTGTTTATTTTATGTTTTAATAACTTTTTTTGTTGTGCATTACATATAACAGTACCAGCTTGCCTTGCCACAGCAGCATCAGCATTTACCAGCTTTGTGCCTCCTCCAACTCTTTGCTTCTGCCCTGCTGCAAACATAAAAATGATCACATGTATGTCAGAGTGTGTATCTGTGTGTATGTGTGTGCCAGTGTGTAACTGTGTCGGTGTGTATCTGAGTGTTTATGTGCCAGTGTGCATATCAGAATTTGTGTGCATGTGCCAGTGTGTGTATCTGTATGTCAAGGTATGTGCATGTGTCAGTATGTTTATATGTGTGTTGATGTGTATGTAACTGTGTATGTGTATACATCCCAGCAATCAAAAACAACATGCAAACACATCCCTGATAACACAAACATTACAGACAAACACACCCCTGATTTCAAACTCCAAAATTATATATAAAACACACCCTTTACTCAAACACCAATACTATACACAAATGTTTAGAAGACAACACTACATCCTATAACAACCCTGAAGGCAAATATTACATACTAACAAAACCCAGTATTAAAATGCCAAAATGATATGCATACACCAATTCACAGTTGCACACCTGCATTTAAAAGTCAACCATACATTCAAACACACACCACTGCATTCAAACGCAAACACTACACACAAGTACACCTCTGCATTCCAATTGTAATAGTACATACAAATACACCTCTACATGCACACATATACTCTATACAAAAACAGGCTTACATTCAAATGCACAAACACTGCACACAAATACAACCCTACAAGAATGGGCAAAGTATAGATCCCCAGCTAGCATAGCATTGTGGGAGTTGTATGACAGATGGGGATGTATCTTCTCGCCACTCTTGTGCTAGAGGGGGAGGCCCAAACAACTTTCTTGTACCAGGGCTTCTCTGCATTAGTTCCGCCACTGGGTTGGAGTGTAAGGCATGATTGCATGCCAGGGAGTGGGAGGGCAGCAGGGTCCAGGGGGCCCAAGCAAATGCTTGCCCAGGGTCCAATCACTATTAAAGACGGCCCTGAGCACAAATAAAAGTCAGAGTTGGGCAATCAGCATCTCCTTATAGAGATGCATAGAATGAATGCATCTCTAGGAGGAATGTTCAGTGTCTCCATGCGGAGGGCAGAGGCACTGAATGGCAGTCACACTGTGCAGCATGGCCCAAGGAAACCCCTCTAGCAGCCATTTGAGGAGTGTCCAGGGGAGGTATACCTAGGCTTTAAAGGACCACTCTAGGCACCCAGACCACTTCAGCTTAATGAAGTGGTCTGGGTGCCAGGTCCCGCTAGGATTAACCCTTTGTTTTATAAACATAGCAGTTTCAGAGAAACTGCTATGTTTATAATAGGGTTAATCCAGCCTCCAAATCCTCTAGTGTCTGTCTCATTGACAGCCGCTAGAGGCGCTTGTGTGATTCTCACTGTGAAAATCACAGTGAGAGCACGCAAGCGTCCATAGGAAAGCATTGTAAATGCTTTCCTATGCGACCAGCTGAATGCGCGCGCAGCTCTTGCCGCGCATGCGCATTCAGCCGAAAGGGAGGATCGGAGGCGGAGAGGAGGAGGAGAGCTCCCCGCCCGGCGCTGGAGAAAGGTAAGTGTTTAACCCTTTCCTCTCTCCAGAGCCCGGCGGGAGGGGGTCCCTGAGGGTGTGGGCACCCTCAGGGCACTATAGTGCCAGGAAAATGAGTATGTTTTGCTGGCACTATAGTGGTCCTTTAATGTAAACCCTGCATTTTCTCTGAAAAAAACATTGTTTACTGCAAAAAGCCTGAAGGGAATGATTGTACTCAACAGAAGAAATCGAATAAACCGTAGTTCTTCTGGTGACTATAGTGTCCCTTTAAGTCCACAATATACTTTTTGAGTTCAGATCTAGTCAAGTGTCCTTTCCTTGATCCGTCAGCTCAGTAAATGTTATTGCATGATTTTTAGATGTGAATAATGCAGGGGAGGTACACTTATCACCACTGCACTTCCACCTGGTGGGTGACATTTTACGCATGGAGTAGCACTTAGCATAATTCTCACTTACAATCTTTCTATATGGGTTCCATTTCTTTATTTAGGGTTATTTGGTAGGCTCCATTTAAGCCAATGTAACTTACCCAAACAATAGTGGACTTGTCAAACTAGTTTCCTCCATTAAGATTTATTAAGGCAGGACAGTAGGCTCTTTTGGAGCCAAGATAATCCAGCAAGATTTCCAGCTATAAGTTTAATGAACATTCTAGTGTGCCTCCCTCTTTACACACATTGGGATTAGCCTCTGTCTATGGGCACTACATAATATTAATAATGAGAAAATATATAAGTGGAGAAAGGTGGGGAGGGGACTTACCACTGTCGATAGTATTTTATGTTGCCTGGTGTACTAATACAGTTTATAAACCTGATGAAAGGCTGTGAGGTTCATTTGTTTGGAGTATAATTGTTTATAGGCTGATGCCAGGGGAGGCTGGCAACATTTAGCCTGGTGGGGGGAGGGGGGAAATACAAAACAATGACCTTTCTTTGAACACAAAACTCAAGGATCTCGCTGTGTAATGTCCTATTCACACTGTGCATGTCATATTTGGGTTTGACAGATGGAATATCTCAGGGTCAGAAGGTGTGATTTCATACATTCCTGCAACCCCCATCACTGTAGCCTGTGCATCATGTGGAAGCTTTCATAGAAATCTGGGCATACCTAAATAATGCAAACTCTGTCTCCCCTAATTCTAAGGACAACATTGTCTCATCTCACCCAGCAGTAACTTCACCGCTGCATCATACATTCTTACCCTAGCCTGGCAGTTCTCAATGTGCTAGTCCAGGCTTGGGGGACATTGTGATCCACTTACTCAAGCATAAACTCAAACCCTGAGCAATTCCTGCCCGCTGCTTCACTCTTACAGTGCTCAGCTAACACTCCAACACAACTCAAGTTGCTTTTAATCAGCAGGAGTGATGTGTTGTGAGGCTGAATCACACAAACACTGTATGCTAGCGGCTAGGGGAGAATCTAACCCATTGCCCTGCCTCCTCTGAGTGGCATTTACACCAAAATGCTAATACATGTTTTACTTTGTTAAACATTTCTAATCTGTTAAACATATTTACCTGTTTAATTTAATGTTTGATTTATGCTATTTCTATCTATCTAATGGCAAAGGGGAGATACCAGCACTTAACACACAGATGTCATTTAAGGAACATGCCAATGACATCTAAAATATGATTGTACAGTTATTGAGAGAGTTCTTCATTGCTGCCTCTTTATTTTAGAATAATATTATTTTAACAGTTCCAGATTACTAACGTAATGGAAAACATTTGCTGACAGATTTACAGGCCGATCAAATCAAAACAGAATTTGTTAATATGGATTCATTATTTTGTAAGTGTGCCAGCTGGAATGATGTTTATTATAACCCCTGCAGGGCATCAAAGCTTTTATAAAATAATTTTTTCACACATTAACTCAGATTATTAAAACACGTTAAACTTTGTTGCAAAACTATGTATAGATCCCTCCCAAAAAGAAGAAATACAGTGTGAACCCAAAATAGTTGAAATTAAATATAAGTGATAAATACCTAAAAGTTTATTGGAGTGCTAGATAATGATGCTTATACTTTGCATCTTGTTAGGGTAAACACCACTCAAAGTGTATATAAAAAATAAAGACAAACAGAAAAAATAGCGTATACTTATTTTAAATGTTTTGGTGTTTAAAACAAGGTGGAATTACACTCACGTATATTAGAGCCTACATGTGAAGTAAATATTTTTTTTTCTTTGAATATCAGTCTTTTATTTTATTATAAAGGGGATCTAATTGATTTTATTTAATAATTACTTTTAATTTAAATGGAGATATTTTTTTCTCCAGACCTGTGGGATGGCAATGGGGACCAGGTTTGCACCCAGTTACGTCAATCTATTTATGGAGTATTGGGAACATCGACATGTCTATCAGGGACATGATTGGGTGCAAAACCTGGTCATCTATCACTTACGTTACACGTTACTTACACATCCACGTTACATGGATGATTTGTTTTTTGTTGGGAAAGGCTCAAATAATAGTCTACATAGTTTTATTAACATTTAAATCCTAAAGACTGGGGAATTTCATTAACAGTTAATTTCAGTAAAAAATGTGGTTATCTTTTTGGATCTTAATATTCATGTAGACCTCATAAGAATCAAATCCAGTGCATATTTTAAAGCAGTAGATGTTAATAGTTACATTTGATTATCTAGCTGCCATTTTGCTCCCTGGTTGAGGATAGTTCCAAGATCACAATTGCTTAAACTTAGAAGAAATTGTACAGATCTGGACATCTTCACCAGTCAGTCATCTCAAATAAAGGTTTGTTTTGAAAGTAAAGGATACGCTAAATCTATGTTAGACAAAAACTACAAACAAATCTACCGTAAGGAAAAAATATATCAATAGAAAGAGATACAAAGTAAAACAGGAGATATGCCTATTTTTTTTGATTATAATGAAAGCGTTTATAAATTGAAAACAATTGAAAAGAAGCTGGCCAATACTTAGAGAAGATTCGATGTTATTTGAAATTTTACTAGAAAACCCCAGAGTTGTTTTAAATGTTTAAATAAAGAAAAGTAGTTTTTTTTTATGGATGTGGGACATGCGTAGCATGTAAAAAGACAGATAACAAAAAAACACCACGTCCCTGAATTTAATGATACACACATAAAAGTAAAGTGTTTAAAATAAAAAAATTGATCACATGCCACTTGACCAATGTAATTTACCTACTAATATGTCCCTTTGGGCTTCATTACGTAGGCCATTCTAAACAAGCATTACACACTCTAGTAGAGGACCACACCAGAAATATATAAAAAAAACAGTGTGTTGCAACATTTTAAATCTGCACATAAAGGCCTAAAGGCCTCCAAGTTTTAGGTATACAAAAAGTTTTAGGTAATGGGAAAGGAGACGATAGATCTAAGAAATACGCCAATCAGAAAAGAAGTGGACTTTTAATTTAAGTACAACCTTGTAGTTTAAATATAAACTTTGAAATAGGACTTTTTTTTATAGAAACTAATATCAAGATTATTAGATTTTATTGGTTGTCCCCTTTTTATATATATACTTTTATTTATATGTATTTTTGAGTTATTCTGTATACATTACTCTTTTACATCCTATGCAGCATTTTATGTATATTGCTTGACACACACACTGTCTGCCATGTAATATGAAAATTAGACATTTATTGAAGAAGAAACAAGATACAAGAAACATTGTACACACCTCATCCCCTTCAAAGTAGGCACCTTGGGACCTCACACAGTTCTCCCAGCATCTCTTCCACTGTTCAAAACACTCTGCAAAATCCTTTGTTGGAATCGCCATCAGTTGCCTTGTTGTATTTACCTGAATCTCATCGACGATCTGAAATCTCTTCCCTTTCAAAGGTGATTTTAGTTTTGGAAAAGCCAGAAGTCACAGGGCGCCAAATATTTTGATAGATGCTTGACCATATTTGAAGCATTTCTGCCACAGTTTTATTTTCTCTGCGCCCATTGCATTGCCCATGAATGCCTTCTGAATCATCCTCACTAGTTTCCGAAAAGGAATGTTCACGCTTAACGCAAAATTTGATGCAGATTCATTGCTCTACTCGCTCAGTCATTTTAAATGCGACAGCTACACAGTACACATACTCACTCAACAGCATCTAGCGCCCCCACTGACTAGGATAGTGAAGTCATCATTGTTCACACATGTGCATTCAGTACATTTTACTACTTAGTTGTATCAAAAATAGACTATATCTCTTTACTTATCCCTCGGTGATCTTCACTGTTTTGATGCATCACTATGGCAACAGACACGCAAGAATATAATGCCATTGACAATGCTCAGCAGTGTCCGGAAATGAAGTGCCGTTATGTGGCGCAATGTCATTTATGGAAGCCACGGATAAGGGCAGAAACGAAGATCAAAGCCCACAGTGCATTGGATTAAACACAGACATGTGACCATGAGGACAGAGGGCCGTGCATATTTAAAAACAAAAAAGCTGAACCGATTGAAGAAGCTGAAACGCGTCTTGGAAGACGACACTGTTCACCATACTGCTAAATTTAAGCCGTTATTAATGTTTTGCTTTACATTGTTTTACATTGTTGTTTTTATTACAATAAATATTTGAAGGCATCTTGACAGTCTGTCAAAATTGAGTCTCATGGTGCTGGAAAATATATATACATCCATATAAATATTGTATATCTATTTTGCAGTAGAGTAATAGGTGATTTTTTTCACCTTTGTGGTTCATTCAAAATTGTTTTTCTAAATTGTTTATATTAATGAAATTTGGACGAGCTGAAACAACGACATTTTGTCAACCGAATAAAAAAGAAAATTATAATAATGTTGGCCAGACAGATCCAGCCAAACTGAATCTTTCCGCAATGCACAAGTCTAACAATTATATTGGGCCTAATTACAGAATCAGTCAGTAAAAATGTCATCGTAATCGAGTACTGTGATTGGCTGACAAGTGAATCTGTGTGGGGTATAATTGTTTTGTTAGGGAAATTAAAATGAAAAATCTGGCTTCATCACCCCCACACCATAAATCAATTTGGTAACTGGGAATTGTACATACACACATAAATAAATACTTTCATATTCCGATAATTATACGAGGAGTATTAGGACATAAAAGAGGTTAATATTAGTTTCCTGGAATGTGACTCTTGGGGGCATGAACAATGCATTCACAGAACATAAATACACTTGTTATAAAGTAATATCCATTGCACATAGTCTCAATATTAGTTTCACAAACTAAACGTTCTATGGCTTCATTTATATAATTTTATCCATCCTGGTAAAATAGTTTATAAATAGTTTATAAATAAATAAACTGACATCAATATTCATAATTTGATATGAAAGTTATGAAATTATGCAGCACAAAACTTTCTGGCTCAAATAAATCCAGCAAAAACAGTGAACACATTAATGAATGCACCGAAAATGGCTTAAATCCAAGAGGAAAAAAAAATAAACATAAACGGTTAGCATTATTTACATAAGTCAGATGTATAATGAACCTCCCAAACATATATAAGTCTAACGGCATTATTATAGTTTCCATTTACAGTCGTCCTACATTTGCAGATCTTATTGCATTTAGTCCACATATTGTATTTTTCCATAATTTTTTTACAGTCTATTCCCGGTGAGTAGAACATTTAGCATGGTTTCGTAGCCCTGCAGGCATCAAGGTGCCGAAGGTCTAGAGTGCGTGGCTGTCATGCTGCCTATTCAGCATTCGATAGGCCTTGTGACATCTGTCTTATTGAGTCAGTAAATGCACTTTATGTTTGTTCGTGTCATATGGCGAAGTGTACTGACACTAAACGTGGTGTTCATGAATATTTTTCTCACTTTTCAAAAATGTTTCACACATGTCTATTTACAACATGATATAAAGAAAACTCACATTTAAAATACTTTGCTTTTCCTTGTTTGTGTTAGTCTCTCAGCCAGCTGGAGTGTCTGAACACCACGAATGGTATCAGACGAAGCAGATCTGGGAACAGCCATAAATTTAAAAGAAAACAAAAATACAGCCCGACTATATATGGGCTTAAGGAACTTTTTTTTAAATGTAATTCTTTGCAACACAAGCATTATAGATTTCCGCAAGATAGTATACATATTTTAATTTCTACAATTTATTTATTTATTGTGGAGATTTGAATAAAATAAACCCGGTCATTATCCTAATCAGAAAAAAATTGGAAAATTAAAATAAAAATATTTTAAAAAAAAATTAAATCTACTATTTTTAAAAGTGACATGGCGACTATTTTTAGGTTTCTTTGAGAAATTGTTTACACGTTTCAGCCAGTCCTGATCTATTACTAATCCAACGATAAAAGCAGCACTTAGAACCTTGGAGGTCTATTAAAGCATTCTTATTATAAAGTATCTTTAACGTATTAAAGTAGGAGCAAAGATTGGAAGAAAAACGCACACAAAAAATTCCTACTAGTTTCAAAATTGAACAATCTTGAAGGATTATTCCAATATTTACTGCAATTAAATGTTATTTATAATCAATACAAATATTATTCGGACTGGTCTTTCAGTCTCATGTTGATAATGTAATTAAATCAGGGTACACATAGATTTAATCTTTCTTTTTTTTTTTTTTACCTAGACAACTATGTAAAAATGTCACAATATATAGTTACAATATTAATTGTTGCATAGTCCCGTAATTAGATTTGTGGCATTGTATGAAATTCGTTAAAATTCTGAAGTTCTATCAGCATTTATCTTCCTATAATAGTTTGCTGCCTGTAACCGTTTGCTTGTGAGTGTTCTGACATGTAGCGAGAAGTGACTGATCATGAACGCATTCGTTTTCTAGTTTGAATTGCTATAAGTATTCAAAATGAGCTCTGATAATCATTCACATGAAATCTACGCACTAGAAATACTATGCTTTCAGTAGATCATCGCATTCATCAAGTATTGCTAAGAGGTCATTAAAAGACATGGTGCATCTGTTCAGCTTTCTGTGATTAAATGGAGAATACATTGGCATTGGTACAATGTGTTAATATGTGCTCATTATGTATTTTGAAAGGAAATAAAGACAAGCTGCATATAATAAAGGAACACTATAATGTTAGGAGTACAAACAGGTATTACACTTACCTTTTCTCCATTGTCGTGCTGGTCTTGCCTTGGTTGGCCTTGCCTCCATGGCTGAGTTGATCAATCTTGATGATCTCAGCCAATCCAATTTCTAAAGAATTGGGGGTTTTCTACAATCTCATTTTTAAAAGGTTCTGCTATATTTAAAATCATGTCTTCAACAGACCCAACTTTAAAAAGTTCTTAATAGGAAGGGTAAACTGCTCATGTTGGCTTACATAAATTCACCGAAGTGAATTTAATTCACAGCCCATCTATCAGAGATGCTAGCTAATTCTCTGAAGACAAAGGAGTGTAAAATACAGGCCTAACATATTAACAGCTCACTGAATGCTCTTTATTAAAGTTGTTTAATTTTCTGGGTGGAATTGGCCTGATATGCAAAAAAGAAACAAATGAAATAACACTTATTAAGACCTAAATGGGACTAACCTATAGGTGAGCTATTTTAGGGATACTCAATGCTCCAGTTAAGGCATCCAAATTTAGAAAAATTAGAAACATTCAACAGCCGGTTGGTGTCCAGTAAACGGACCTCATCATTTGCAAGGCCATCTATGCTCTTTAACTCAAACACCACAACTATCAAGTGTAGTTACTTACATCAAAGAGCTTTTCTATGTACATTTCTTCATTAACCTTTTCTCTTAAAATATCTTGATTTTGTCGAACAAATGAGATGTATGTATCAGCAAGGTCCAGTCCTGGTTTCTATAAAATACAAACAATAACAAATTGCACTGTAAGCATTTTTGTTGTATTCCGAAGACATTGAAGATGGATAAGTACAGTTTCATGTAAACAAATATAATAGAACAGAAAGCATGTTAACAATTGTATTGACTTGTGCAAATGCACTACAACCCTTCAGTATTCCTGAAGAGGAAGATGAATTGACTTTAACAACAAGTAGTAAAATCACGTGATAAGCACAAAACCTTGGTAAAAAAAAGAAAGTATAATTCACTAGATAGCATTCAGCAAATAATGCAAGAACTGTAAAATCAATAATTGCGTATAAACAGGACATATTTCGCGGCATAAAATAATATAAAACTAACTATATAATCTATAAATAGTGATGTCCCGGACGGTTCGCTGGCGAATAGTTCCTGGCGAACATAGCGTGTTCGCGGTGGCGGGCGAACATATGCGATGTTCGGTCCGCCCCCTATTTGTCATCATTGAGTAAACTTTGACCCTGTACCTAACTTTCAGCAGACACATTCCAGCCAATCAGCAGCAGACCCTCCCTTCCAGACCCTCCCACCTCCTGGACAGCATCCATTTAAGATTCATTCGGAAGCTGCATTCATTTTTTTTTTCAGTGCATATAAATGTTACAAGCAGATACTCCCCCCAGACACTCTGTGTTACTGCAGATACTCCCTCCAGACACTCTGTGTTACTGCAGATACTCCCCCCAGACACTGTGTTACTGCATATACTCCCTCCAGACACTGTGTTACTGCAGATACTCCCCCCAGACACACTGTGTTACTGCAGATACTCCCCTCAGACACTCTGTGTTACTGCAGATACTCCCCCCAGACACTGTGTTACTGCAGATACTCCCTCCAGACACACTGTGTTACTGCAGATACTCCCCTCAGACACACTGTGTTACTGCAGATACTCCCCTCAGACACTCTGTGTTACTGCGGATCCTCCCTCCAGAAACTCTGTGTTACTGCGGATCCTCCCTCCAGACACTCTGTGTTACTGCGGATCCTCCCTCCAGACACTCTGTGTTACTGCAGATACTCCCCCCAGACACTGTGTTACTGCAGATACTCCCTCCAGACACTCTGTGTTACTGCAGATACTCCCTCCAGACACTCTGTGTTACTGCAGATACTCCCTCCAGACACGCTGTGTTACTGCAGATACTCCCTCCAGACACTCTGTGTTACTGCAGATACTCCCTCCAGACACTCTGTGTTACTGCAGATACTCCCTCCAGACACTCTGTGTTACTGCAGATACTCCCCCCAGACACCCTGTGTTACTGCAGATACTCCCTCCAGACACCCTGTGTTACTGCAGATACTCCCCCCAGACACTGACACAGAGCAGAATAGGGACTGTTCCCCCTGCATAGGGTCACTTGGCAGATATGGATTGACACCTATCCTAAGGATCCCTGATACACACTGACACAGAGCAGAATAGGGACTGTTCCCCCTACATAGGGCCACTTGGCAGATATGGATTTACACCTATCCTAAGGATCCCTGATACACACTGACAGAGCAGAAAAGGGACTGTTCCCCCTACATAGGGTTACTTGGCAGATATGGATTGACACCTGTCCTCAGGGACCCTGATACACAGTGGTGGGGGGACCTACTGTCCTCCCCCCCTGGCCCGCACCCCTGCGCGGTGGGTGGGGGCCAGAAAAATAATGAGGGGGGGACCTACTGTCCTCCCCCCGGCCCCCACCCCTGCGCGGTGGGTGGGGGCCATAAATCACAATGGGGGGACCTACTGTCCTCCCCCCGCCCCCACCCCTGTGCGGTGGGTGGGTGGGGGCCATAAAAATTAATGAGGGGGGACCTACTGTCCTCCCCCCCGGCCCTCACCCCTGCACGGTTGGTGGGGGCCATAAAAATAATGAGGGGGGGACCTACTGTCCTCCCCCCGGCCCCCACCCCTGCGCGGTGGGTGGGGGCCATAAATCACAATGGGGGGACCTACTGTCCTCCCCCCGCCCCCACCCCTGTGCGGTGGATGGGTGGGGGCCATAAAAATTAATGAGGGGGGACCTACTGTCCTCCCCCCCGGCCCTCACCCCTGCACGGTTGGTGGGGGCCATAAAAATAATGAGGGGGGAACTACTGTCCTCCCCCCCACCCCCACCCATGCGTGGTGGGTGGGGGCCATAAAAATAATGAGGGGGGACCTAGTGTCCTCCCCCCCAGCCCCCACCCCTGCGCGGTGGGTGGGGGCCATAAATCACAATGGGGGGACCTACTGTCCTCCCCCCGCCCCACCCCTGCGCGGTGGCCATAAAAATAATGAAGGGGGGACCTACTGTCCTCCCCCCGGCCCTCACCCCTGCACGGTTGGTGGGGGCCATAAAAAGTATGAGGGGGGACCTACTGTCCTCCCCCCTGGCCCCCACCCCTGAGCGGTAGGTGGGGGCCCTAAAAAAGACAATAAGGGGGGACCTACTGCCCCCCCCCAGCCCACCCCCCCCCCTGAGTGGTGGGTGGGGGCTCTAAATAAAATTCACCCCCAAATCAAAGGTGACTAGGGGTCCCCAAGCCCCTAGTCACCCACCCCCCCACCCCAAAAGAAGTTACCGCCTACCTAGGTGATTTATGCCCTTTATAGATTTAAACCAGACTCTGCATCAACTGTGTAATTTTCCATGGGAGTTTTGCCATGGATCCCCCTCCGGCATGCCACAGTCCAGGTGTTAGTCCCCTTGAAACAACTTTTCCATCACTATTGTGGCCAGAAAGAGTCCCTGTGGGTTTTAAAATTCGCCTGCCCATTGAAGTCTATGGTTCGTGAACGTTTGCGGAAGTTGGCGTTCGCCGTTCGCGAACCGAAAATTTTATGTTCGCGACATCACTATCTAAACATTCTAAGAATTATTGACAATAGTCAGCTTTTGTCCAGACCATTCTTTTATTTACAACATTTGTGAAAGACCTTCCACCGAGTGACACATGAACGTGAAGGTCACATATAAAATATTATACAAGCTTTAACAATAGTCTATTTCAATTGAATAATTGGTCATTTGTATTGTGAAACATTTATTCCCTTGATTCAACTCTGATTTTTAAAATAGAAAAAAAAATGTATCTAGAAATAAATTTAAATAAACGCAAGTCAGTCTGATTGTACGCAGTTCTGTAAGCGGTTACATACTATGTTGACATGTTCTTGTGATACAAGTACTCTGTTGGTAGAACATTATATGAGCAGATATACACAGTGCTTATTATAACAGCTGACTCTTGTTTACTGCAGCTTTCCAACATAAACGGGCAAAGTCTTAAATGAATCTTTAACCTGCACAGAACTACTCTCTGCACAGTGTTAGCATTTTATTTATAGAATTATTATGATATACGAGTTATGGAACAATCATAGGATGTGAACCATTAAGATGGTCAATCAACCTCCGACACAAAGGTTGACCAGAAAACCTGGTTATTTTGAACTGGTTACCGTATACGAGGGGGTACGAGTGCAGATTGACCTGTTTTTATGTTGGAGTTGAAGGTGCAAAACAATGTGACGAATTAGAGTGAGCGCAATACTCAATCATTCTATAGCTTTCTCTAGAATCGGGTGAATTGTTGGTTTCAGAAACAGCTGGGACATCAGCCCAAGGAAAGACTTGCTGTCCCCTACCATAACAGAGAAGTCTCATTACACAGTGACAGTCACTTGGGGGCAACAACCCATCCCCTATGTAGCCTGGTAAATATTGGTCGTTCCTTTCATAATACATGGTTGCTTCAAAAAGCAGCTGCATGATGTAAAATTAAAAATAAACACTAAGATCTAGCTGCCCCTCACCTCCATCCTTTAGAGATCTAGGGCTAGACAGACCCACGCCTATGTCTACAAGTGTTTACACAGTGATGTATGAAGCTGAAATGTACATTATAAATTCAAGTGAAAGTCAATTTTATAGCTTTAAAAAAAATGTTTGGATCGATAAAATTGAATATTTCAATAACTCGGTACAGAGCACAGAGTGAGCATGAGTGAATGAATGGTTTGAGACTTTAAACATTGTTTTCTAAAAAAGATTCATGAAAATTCAGTGTACGTTTGGACTGTTAATAAATTCCACAGCTATTTGTTTAAAATTAGATGGAATACAATAGGGGAGATGTATTCACATGTAAATAGTAAAAAGAGTGGAATCTTGCAATAACCTTGGAAACAGCAGGTTTATATCATCCTCTTTTTGAATGATGTCTCATAAATAGTCATGTTGCATTCAGTAGATCTCTGTATACATCTCTTCATTTGACCTTTTCCAAATACATATATTTTATCCTTTATTATATTATTAGATATTATTTTTTTTTATTTTTTTTTGTGGTGCAATGGCAGAAACACAGATAGGCATAGACATGTCAACTTGAGATATAAAAGAGGTATCAATGCGGTTGTGATATGCATGTCAAAATACCAGGTAAAGTGAATGAAGGACATTGAAAAACAACACTTAAAATAATGATACACATACACACTCACTCACAGACACACACACTCACTCACTAACAGACACACACTCACTCACAGACACTCACTAACAGACACACACACACACACACACACTCACTCACAGACACACACACACACACACACTCACTAACCGACACGCATACACTCTCACTAACAGACACACAATCACTGACACACACACTCACTCACTAACAGACACACACACACTCACTAACAGACACACACACACACACACACTCACTAACAGACACACACACACTCACTCACAGACACACACACTCACTCACAGACACACACACACACACACACACTCACTAACAGACATGCATACACTCACTAACAGACACACACTCACTGACACACACACACACTCACTAACAGACATGCATACACTCACTAACAGACACACACTCACTGACACACACACACACTCACTAACAGACACACACTAACATACACACATACACTCACAGACACACATACACTCACTCACTAACAGACACGCACACACACACACTCACTAACAGATACGCATACACTCTCACTAACAGACACACACACTCACTGACACACACACTCACTAACATACACACACACACTCACTAGTAGACACACAGACACACACACTAACAAACACACAGACACACACACACTGTAACAAACACACACACTCACTAACAGACACACACACTCACTAACAGACACAAAGACACACACAGACACACACACACACACGTTAACACACTCACTTTTTTTTTTAATTCAATCTCCCCAGCCTCCTTACCTTTGGGAGTGCTGGGGTGCATTATCGTTTTCCCTGGGGTCCAGTGGGCTTCTGGGCGGCCGGCCGGTGACTGCATTCGGCGAGGGAGCACTAATCCTCCAGTTTAGCTCCCTTGCGTGCCGTATAGTGATGCCGGAGGCGGAATGGCGTCTGTGGCGAAACCGACATCGCCACGTGTCCTTGGAGGGGCTGCTTGGCCGCCTCTTGCCTTTGGACTATGGCCCTGGGAGATTAAGCCCTTTAAAAACAGTATTCGGCCCTAACAGAGTGCATGTCACTCATTCTGGCCCTTTTAATACAGTGGGGTCATTCGGTACTTGCCTTGTGTGAGCGGTGATACCCCAGATAGCTATGCCATGGAGCCTATTCATATAATGAAAGACTATGGGAAAGACTTTAGCTCCATGGCAATTGAACTGTGTGAATAGGATCTGCACTCTATTCGGTAGTTTTGTGCGCTCAGATCCCAGCTATCTGGGGATATGTGAAATGTCTGTGTGTTATGTGTAAAAGGTGACTTTATGTATTTTAAAGTGTTTTACTGTCTTTGTGTCACCATGTGCATAATGGAGTCTTGTTCCTGTCCTGGGAGGTAATTGGATTACTTCTCCCTTGTCTCCAGGAGAGAGGGCTCTGTAAAACCGGTCTGAGCTGGAAAGCCATGCTGGCAGGGGTTTTAAAAGATACTTTATTAACTTTTGAACCCCTAGTCTGATTCATGCCATTTTTTTATATGTTGTTCCCCTGAATGGATTGATTGTGGATATGTATTTTTGTGTAAATGTGATGTATGGTTTTAGAGTTATGAAAGTTGGGTAGAAAGTATGTTTTAACTGTATGTATAATTGAGTTTCCTCTCAGGATAAGGGGAGGGAATCTGTGGGATGTAACCATTGTGTGATTGGTGTATTGTAAATCCCTCCCTTGCATGGGAGAATCCTTTATAAGACAGTGTGTGAATAAATCTTGAGTTCCTGCTTAACCCTCAAAGTGAAGTGTCGTCTCATTATTGGGGGAGGATTTATTGTATGCTGTTCCAGTTTAACTGCTAGGAGTGTAAACCTATTTGCATGGTTTTTCCTATTCGGCTGTATACAGCATTCATATGCTTGAGAGTATTCATATGCTTCTCCGGTTTGGTGATTGTGGTGTCTGCCAGAGTGCTTGGAGTCCTCAGGAAACACTAGGAGCATCCTTTAATGGAGGAACCCAGTCGGGGTGCCAGGTGATCCGTTACAGCGTCATATTCCGGCTCCAGCATCACTGTGGTGCGCGCGAGCTGAACATGAAGATTAGTGCTCCCTCGCTGCCCGCCCGGCCCGCCCGGAAAGTTCCACCACTGCCAGCCTGGGGGGCCATGAGTTGGCCACCCGGCCAGCTCCTGGGCCCCCAGGACAAGAGGCTAGCAAGGCATTTGCCTGGGCGATTGGGGGCGTTTTTTTTTTGCTGCCCCCCAGAAAGTGCCACCCAAGGCAAATGCCTTGTTTGCCTCGGGGTAAATCCACCCCTGCAGGTACCACTACTCCGTTCGTCTCTTCTCCAGGGGCCTGTGAGGTACTTGTGGTCCCTGGTACAAGGACATCGTGCAAGTGCAAGAATGCAGGTCTTAAAACTCTGCTCCCGGAATCCTTGAAAGAATCAGGGAGGACACACAGTTCCATTGACCACTCCTCATATGGCGACTAGAGGTGCTTCCTGGGGCAGTACTGCACAGTGTGCAGCACAGCCATTAAGCGTCTCCACCCTCTGCATGAAGACACAGAACTTTTCTCATAGAGATGCATTAATTCAATACATCTCTATGAGAAGAGGCTGTTTTGCCAGGGCCGTGTTCGGCTTGCACTGGCTCTGCCCCTGATCTGCCTCCTTGACAAGCTCAGTCAATCCAATGCTTTCTTTCAGGAAAGCATTGCTATTGGTTCAGTACACCGCTTCTGATTATGTCAGCAAAGTAGGCAGATCAGGGGAAGAGCCAGCAGCTGAAGACTGGAATAAAGGTAAGATTTTACTATATTTAGGAGAGAAGGGGGGCCAGATGGTGTTTTAACACTATAGGGTCAGGAATACATGTTTTTGTTCCTAACCCTATAGTGTTCCTTTAAATAAAACTTAACATACAGACAGATATGTCCATGCTATGCAGGTATATGCAAATGTTTAGAAGCATGAACTCTCTAGGTTAAACCTTCGGATATTATACACAATATGAGCACAACAACGAAAATAGAAGGGGATTTGAAAGATAGATATTCTGTTAGAGGGGATTCATGGTTAAGTGAGACTTTCATCTAATGTTCATTATGTGTAATAAACTTTTTTGTTGTATTAGTGTAATTAGGTAGAAAATAAATACATTTTCTTTAACAGAGAAGTCAAACATAACATAGTATACATGCTTAAAGAAATACACACATTAATTGTGTTTATGTATTCACGTATATGTACATATATTTTCATACAAGAGAATTAGATTATATATTGTTGTACAGTCATCCGAGTACTCAATTATTTTGCCTTGCTTTATATCCAAATTGTAAAATAATAATCTTTTCTCTTTTTATAAAAAAGAACTATTTGGATATGATTATTCAACTTCAAAATAATTTGCATTTCCAGAAATAGGAACATATGGGTAAAATGATTTCCTGCAAACATATTTATACAAAGACTACTGCTGCAGAGTGGGCTCTCTAATAGACACCATAAAGTTACGGTGAATGCAACAGCTGGTGAGATTTATCAATTACAATTACAGTTCCCTAAAACATTTTTGATAAACTGACAAAGGTCAATTAAATGTTAATCTTCCCGACTTTATGTGCTGTATATCCTCCAAAAATGTGTTTCGGTAAAATGAACTAAAATCGCAGCAATGTTTGGCAGCAGAATCATAAAACCAGACATGGAAAGGGCTTTTAAATTGCATTTTATTTCCAAGGCTGTCCGCAGACAAAGAGTTTTCTATTAAAATTCTTGATGCTTAAGTCTGACTTTTCAGAAAACTAGAAAACACAGTAGGACAAAAAATGGTCAGTTTGGCTGAAGTCGAGAACTTTATTATCTGTCAAGTAGAGAAATATAGTTTCAACTTTAATTTGAAAACCACTTTACTTCTCCCGAGTTGCTTCTAGGCACGCAGTCAATCCTGAAAAGTCCCCTTCAGTTGACAACCTAAATAAATCACAGGGTGCCAAAGAAACCTTCTTGGTCACAGTGTCCTTATTAGGTTTTATTCTCTGTGTACGCAAAGTATTTTAATAAGTAACACATATTTATAGGTCTATTACGGTTTAGGAGCAGAAATCTTTTGGAAGTTGCTATTCCCTCTATGACATAGTAAGCATATTTACGTGTACACATGGTGTATATCATTTATTTCTAGTCAGTCACTTTTTTATCTCTCACTTTCTCATGCCTGATCTCTTTAGGACTCTTTGAAAAAAAAAAAAATGGTATCTCTGTATTATTCTTTTTTATTTTTTTTTTAAATTGCTTTCCCTGTGAATACGATGTTGGCCTGTTGTTCCTACAATCCTGTAGCACTTTGCTAAACATTTGAGTCCAATAAAAATGTAATAATGTAAAAGATACTCTATTATTTAGCATTTATATAACTGGGCTAAAACATTTACCCATAAATCTATATATTGTATAAAATAGAATAGAGTACATCCTATATAAAATAGAGTACTTTCTATATATTATATAAAATAGGGTACTTCCTATATATTATATAAAATAAGAGTACGGTACTTTAACTTTAAAGTCAACCTGTGATGATTGCATAGGATTGCCGTTTTCTTGTTATACAATCAATTGTTTCTTCCCTTACTACAATTAAAAGCTCCTATTTTAAGGTATTTCCATTTTTCCTGTCTCCTGATGAATCAATCATGTTTTTTAAGTGACTGTAACCAGTCCCTGGTCGGGGAAGCTGCCATTAACAGCTTAAAAGTCTCAAACACTTTATCTTGGCTTTGTGCAAATAAAACTTATTTGTTCTCTCTCTCCATCCTCAGACTGCCTTCCAGACCGGCTGCAATAAACCATTCTGGCTGTTTCTCTACTCTTTCTGTGCAGCTCTCACATAAATCCTGCCCCTTCTCTCTACTACCCCATGGAGGCATTGCTCTCTCTCAGGCTGCATTCAAGCAGAGGAATGTTTCCATGATAACAATTTTATGCAGAGCCTTCCTATTTCTGTGCCAATTGGCACAGACTGAATTGACTTAGAGGAGGGGGAAAGGGCTATTTTTTACCCCTGATTTTATCAAAATCTAGACTAAATTCTCAACAATTATGCTAGCACAATATATTGATAAAATTTGATTCTCTAACATTCAAGAGTACCATTTAAGCGTGTAAAGGTCATTCAGTTTCCTATAGTTGGTAAAATGGAGATTTACTTACAACACAGGAAATTTGTGACGGGTGTTATAATCTGAATTTGGTCAAATCTCACATGTAAAAAAGCCAAAAACTCTCACTTTAAGGGGACACTCCAAGAATCACTACAGCCTGTTGTAGTGGTTATGGTATCAAGAGTGCCATTGCACCCTCCCAGGATAAGTAGTCAAACTGTTTGCAAACAGGAACTTACCTGGGTTCGGTTACAGCAGCCTTTCCTGGAGCCAGAAGCTCCTTCTGGGAGCCTACAATAGCTCCACAGAGGTTTGCACAGGGCTGGCTCATTGGCTGAGAATGGCAGCAGTGCTCTCAACCAATAAGTTAAGCACTGCACCAATGAGCTTACATCGCAATGGCGGGCTGGAGTGATTATGGTGCTTGGACTGTTCCTTTAACATGCATACATCATGAGAGTGATGATGGGATCAATTGACATATAATGCAAATTAAAGCTCACTCCATTCTAATCAAGATTTAAAAGTGGTACTTTTACATTTTCATAACATTAGAAAGAACATCAAAGTGTTAAGCTGGAAGAAAAACATTAGGTTTTTAATTGTTTAAAAGGCCATTTTGTGGTCTAGATATTCTTACCTTTGTTAAAGGGACACTATAGTCACTAGAACCCTTCAGGTATTTTCATGTAACCACTGCCTTTTTAAAGAAAAGGCAGTGTTTACATTGTCCCCTGGGGACACCTCGTGTGGCCACTCCTTAGATGGCCACTGGAGGTGCTTCCTGTGGCAGTGCTGCACAGAAGACAGCACTGCATGGAAACGCAGAATTTTCCTCATAGAGATGCATCGCTATGAGGAGGTGCTGATTGGCCAAAACAATTTTTGGCCCCACACCCATCCCGCCTCCTTGCCGATTTCAGCCAATCCAATGCTGGATTAGCTACACATTGTAAATTCTGATGTTGTCACCATGGAGGTGGATCGAGGACAGGGGCGAAGGAAGCCCCGGGATTAAGGTAAGTTTCTTATTTCCTTCTAAGGGTGGGACAAGCCACCTGAATGGTGGTTTTAACAATACAAAGTTCTCAAAATAATTACTTCTGAAAAGCTGAGATGATCTTGCAAGAAGTTGAACCTGGGATTCTATGATAATCTAGTTGAAGTCCTGCCCACTGCTCTATCTGAGCATATTTTGTATCTCCATATCTCTACTATTTACTTAAAGGTGACTTTAAAAAGAAAAGGTGTTTTAAGATAAATGGAGTCTCTGCATTTAGTAAGCCTCATATTTATTGCACAGTTGATGGTACACTGCAGAAGTAGACTACTTTTAGTTAATTGATTGTATCATTATTTTTTTGCATTGGGTTGTTACATAGTCCAATTGAAAGCATTTCACTTAATGTATAAACATTATGAGATAAACCTTGGATAAATCTTGGACAGTCTGTAGCTACTTTACTTAGAGTGCCTATATATATATATATAAATATATATATATATATATATATATATATATATATATATATATATATATATGTTTTTAGATCCTCTTTCTCTTCCTGGTTTTCGTTATGAAATATGTGGCCTTCTGCTGCCTGGGGGCAATCAAAACGAAAATGCCGGTTGAATGCTATACTTTTTAAAGATCTTTCTATGATGGACCACCAAGTACTGGTCTAGCGTCTTGATTTAGGAGACCCATGTGCTTCAGCTTCCCTATCAAATTCATATAATGTACCAATTAAATGTTAGATTGGATCTTTTTGTATCAGTTATGCCATTATGCCAAAGACTTTGATAACTAAATGTGCGTGTCGCCACACGCCTGCAATAATTGTAGTAAATTTTAAGAAGTATAATATAGTAACCATGCTGTAACTTAAGAGACACTCCGGTCACCATAACAGCTTAATTTAAATTAAGTTGTTATGGTGCCAGAAGGCCCATGGGCGCACTTTTACCTTAAGGATGTAAACAGTCTACTCAATAAAGTTTTGCACAAATTAAAAATGCGCATATGATAATTTTGATGTTGGCCTAATTACAAAAAGAGCAAAGTGATAAAATATTTAATTGAATAATACCCCAAATTCCTTAATACTTGCTATTTAACAGCTTGATTATGCCGAAGAAAGCATGCATCTGTAAAATTCAACTGGTATTAATTGCATTTCAGATTTTGATGAGGCACAAAATTATTTACAAAAATTATTAGATAGTAACCCCAAATGAATGCTAACTTTTTTTTCTCCTATTAATACATTTAGAAAATGCCAATGTAAGACACTTCTTTTGCTTGTTTTTAAGATACACCTGATTCCAGGCTCACTGAATGTATCGCAGGTTCATCATTCAATGTTTGCATTAAGGGTTAACATATGGAGACACTCCACCCACCCTGCCTGCCTACAGACGTTTTCAATCTGTAGCCAAATGCTCTTTATTCTCGCTACAGAACACAAGGTATTCTTGTTGTTTAACTATAGACTTTCTATTTGTTTTATAAAAGTATTAGACAGCAGATAAAACAGATTGAGTCACTCACAGACCTTTTTAGACTATTGAAGCATGAAGACTTAAGCACATTAGGAAATCAAACATAGTCATGGTCTTCTATTATGTCACTGGTTACACAAGTAGCTGAATACAGGAGAATAAAAAAAAAGCTTTAATAAGGGTGTAGACTGGAGTTAATCACTAGTTAACCTGGCAGAGAGAGAGCGTACAGTTTGAAAAGATGATGATACATTCCTGGTTAATTATATGCTGCAAATGCTCTAACTTCCTGCTGTCGCACCTAATCCCACAGGTGCACGTTGACTCGTTTACAAGTCAATACTGGGAAGTACCAACTATGCCGTCGGTTTTCACAGCTACAGATGTATAACTGCCAACTAAACCTTTTATCAGATCCAACAAAAGGATAGAAAAAAAAACCCAGTGTATATATTAACAGGGATGGTTAGAAATAAACATTTTGACTTTCTAAATTAAAATAAAAAAAAAGGAAAACGCATAAAGTGAGCAAAGATATTTAAAAAACCATGCCTTTACATTGGCTGATTGTTCCCAGGAAGCAAAGCCAATCAGGTACTGGGTCTCCCTATTGAAGGAGGGCGGTTTTAGAGCTTTTTAGTGTGTTTGTCCAGTAAAGGTGGATGTAGTGAGTGTAGTGAGTGTAGAATTAAGGGGCCATGCCAAGGTGTTTGAAAGACCGAAGCAGTAAGTCAGCTTTACGTTAACTTATTTCATTGTCAGACAATCCACATAAGGTTTTTTAAGGAATAAGCCTATTCCATGAGACTGGAGCTTCAGCTCCATCAGCCTCTATGTTAATCTGGCCCTGCGTGTACCAGACCTGATTTATCAACCTGTTTCAGTCCGTAATCCTGGCCCTGGCCTATCTGACTACTTTTTGCTGTTTCTGAACCAGCCTGTAAGTATTATCCTGTACACGTTTTTGTTTATTTTCAGTTTTTTATTGTGCTCCTCTTTGGCTTGGAGTATTTATCTAGTTTAGTTCTGTTTTAAGTGGTTACTGCTTTGTGTTAAACCACTAGGTCCAGCAGTGGTGTACTAAGGGTGGGGTGTGGGGTGCGGTCCGCCCCAGGTGCCACCAGGTAGGGGCTTGCCACCTGGACTGGCCTTTAGGAGGTGTGAGCTGTGTGGCTGCACAGGGCGCAATGGTAATAGGGGCGCTGGGCAGCTGACACAGCTCACACACAGGGGCCGGAAGCAGGAGAACTTTGGGAAAGGCTAGGGGCGGAGCCAAATCTTTGGTGGGGTGGAGCTAAATCACCCGTGGGGGCGGAGCTAAATCAGCAGCAGGGGCAGTGTCCACCCACTGCTGCTACACAGAGAGGGGAAGCAGGAAAGAGTCCCTGCTTCCCCAACAGCTACAGACCAAGGACTTCACTTCAGTGACTCCACTCCTCCTCCAGCCCAAACTGTCAGTAAGTGAGAGTGGCTGTGTGACTGTCTGTAACTGTATGTGTGACTGTCTGTGTATGTGTGTGTGTGTGTGACTGTCTTCCTGTGACTGTATGTGTGACTGTGTGTGTGACTGTCTTCCTGTGACTGTATGTGTGACTGTGTGTGTGACTGTCTGCCTGTGACTGTATGTGTGACTGTGTGTGTGACTGTCTGCCTGTGACTGTATGTGTGGCTGTGTGTGTGTCTGTCTGTGACTGTGTGTGTGATTGTCTCCCTGTGACTGTGTGTGTGTTACTGTGACAGTGTGTTTGACAGTCTGCCTGTACGACTGTCTGTGACTGCATGTGTAATGGTCTACCTGTGACTGTTTGTGTTACTGTCTGTCTGTAACTGTGTGTGTGTGTGAATGTCTGCTTGCGAATATCTGCAATTTTGCATAATGTGTAAATTGCAACTGCTCCACAGCTTAACAACCATTAACCAGCCCAAATAATATAATTTCATGCACCTGCTAATGCTCATACTACACTTAAATGGCTACCCAGCTACTCCTAAATCGCAATGAGCTCTCTTGGCCTTCGACTCCTATACCTTGACACACGGATCTCACTAGGCCTTCACTTACATAAGCTTCATACGGTCCCAGGTGGGCTTACAGCTACAACCTAATTTCGGCCTTCCTGTAGCTTGGGGTTATATATCAGCCTATTATACTGTGTTTAAGTACACCACTCCGTGTAAAAATAAAAATAAATAAACCAGATCGAATACCAGAGCATCACTCCTGTCCAATTCACAGTCCATTTCTGCTACTTTGGTACTATTAACCTAACTTGTTCATGCTATAATCATTACTTTACATTCACAGTCCATTTCTGCTACTTTGGTACAATTAAGCTACATTTGTTCATGCTATCATTACTTTACATACACCCGGCAGCTCGAGACTTACATTTGAAAATATTGGCCTTCCGCTGCAATACCTCTATACGCGTCCCTCACTAGTTCTTTACTCCATACATTACATGCGACCCTCTGTGAGCACTCCACTACAACACAATTTCTGCCACACATTTGGAAAATGACATACTACATTTCCAACTTTACAAGGGTCAACTGGATAGCACCCTCATTGGGGGCTGTATTATGACATGACCAACCACACTGATACCACCCAAAGTCCATGTGTGTGCGGTTAAGGGGACAATTGCATGGCCATCCCCTTTGATTATTCAGTAGCCCCCAACCACCATTTTAAGTTAGAAGGAGTAATATTAACCACCAAATGCTCATTTATTTTTTGTTTTTGAAATATGTTTTATTGTGATAGGAAAAAAAAATCCCAGCAGAGTACAGATCACTTCACACACAAATACGTATAAAAGTATTTTTCTCAATTTTCAATTTTCTACACTACAATAGCATGTGGAGTGTACAGAATATTTAAGGCAAATAAAATGACTTCTTTACTATCAATATTGAGCTTTATTTATTTTACAATGAGCACCATTCACCATCCTCTACCGTAGCAGCAGAACTCATGTAGTGGAGCACCATTGTCCCTAACCTCTTTCTTTTCTCTTGTCTTCATTTTTTTTTTTTTTTTTTTTGTAAGTTCCAACACCGCAATCTGTGGTGTGGTAAAAATAAGAAAACAAATTATAGATAGAGAATAGAAAAAAAAAATTTGACTGGGTAACAAGTGCTGGCGTGCTGCCACGTGGTTAACCCTTATGGTCAGAGATTTTTTTTAAATTCGCTAGTGTGCCCAGCAGCAATAGTCCTGATTATTACTGTACGTAAAAGCGAGTAAACGTTAATTTCTGAATATGCATCCTACTGAATGCATTCTATCCTGATTTTGTTGCTTTGCAAATTTTCCAGATTCTATACGTTCTATAGCACACAGAAAGCACTGATTTTATACCAGACAACAAATGTTTCCAGCCAAGTTACACAGATTCAGTCAGGAGGAGCGAATAAAGACTGGACTTGACTTCAGTAAATGTGACAATTTCAAGTCTGATTGCAACTCTGCCATTTTCACTGCCTGCTAATATTAGTTTTCTACAAGTTTTTCATCCGATGTCTGCAGACACTGCATGTTTAATCAAAACACCAGACACCGTGGACAGGGTGCCCATGGTGGGGTGACTTACACACTCAGTGTCAAAGCTCCTGCTGTCCAGTTAAAAACGTCTTCTCTGTTTGACCTCTGCCCATCCTAGGTCAAAGAAACTAGACACTCTGGTGGGAATGTATTTCCCATTTAAACAGAGGGTATGAACCCTTGCTTGACTACAGCTCCTATCATCCTCAGGAAGTTTATGGCTGGGACTAGTGGGAGTTAAATTGGATATAAGGGATAATAAGACACCCACTTGCTAAACAGCCTATGTGTTATATGATTCCAATCAACCTCATCTAGTCATTGGCAAAGCCTGCTAAGAATTGTAATCACAAAACCTCAAATAATTCATTTTACTAAAATTTCAACTCACATAGAAAAAAGGTTTGCATGAGAAAATACTGTTCAACCAATTTTCTGATGGTCAAGTGCTTGTTTACAGATTCAAATGAGCAGACCTCACAGGCGGGGAGGGAGCTGCTGGAATTAGTCTGGGCTACCCAGTACTGATACCGGTAGCTGAGATGTAACATCATCCCAGCCCTGGCATTAGTCAGTACAGAGCTGCAGGAGGCTGTGCAATCAATGTCCAGACTGATCCCAGCAGGTATCTTAGGGATAAAGGTTGACATAAAAATCAAATGTATGTGAGTGTGTGAATGCAAGTATGTGTGCATATGAATATGATTATGTGTATATGAATGTGTGTGTATGTATCACTGTATGACTTTGAGTGTGAATATTTATATGTGCGTATATAAATATTAGTATGTGTGTATAAATAGGAGCTTGTGTGCAAATGTGTGTGTATACAGTATATTAATGTGAGTGTATATGCATGTGTATGTATTACTGTATATTAATGTTTGTATCTGTGCGTGTATATGAATGCGAGCATGTGTGTATATGAGTGTGAGTCTGTGTGTTTATAATTTTCTGAACTAAAGGGAGTTACAAACATAATCCACAACCCCTCACCCCAAAAAATTCTACAGTTTCGAGGGGAGGAGGGTTTTGTCCGTATACAAGTCTGCCACAAATGCAGGCTACAGACATATTCCTCTGGTCTTCACATTCTGATAAAGCAGATTAAAGTTGTTGATACAGTTCTGGTGATTAATGCACCAGTTCCAAAACCTCTAGAAAGTAAGAGAATTTAAACATCTTGGCTGAATTGTCTGATTTGTTACTGTCTGATTAATTCCAATAAATATCATACACCAGGGATTACAATATACTACATTTTTAACGTTGAGGATCTTTACTCTAGGAAGAATTACGTATTTTAAAAAAACATGATTCAATATGAATCTATTTTAAAGTAAAATTAGGATAAGTTATTGAAGTAGTCAGAACAGAGAGAGCATGGATAATATATTAATCAAATATCAACTACTTCAAATCCAGTTAGGGAACCATGGTAACACAATCACATGCAAATAGACAGCGTGTTAAATCATTTGCAGCAAGTTACATTTTATTATTTCCCAAGTTCATTATTTTAGGCCAACTGTAAATATATGGACACACCACCAGCAAAAAAATATAAAAATAGAATGATCTCCAAGGAATAATTTAACCTGACATTTTCCTTTAAACTATAGATATATATACACACACACACACACATACAATAAACATCACAGTGAGAATTCCACTATTTACCTTAACATAAATGTCTTATATATGAATATACATATTCATATAAATTATAAATTAGCTTTAAGACAAAGTACTGCAAGAAACTCTACATATTACATTGTAATAGAAAGACATTCTCCACTTTCTTTATCACGGGTGCTCAACCCATGCCAAACTGGACACTTGTGGCTCACTGGACCCTTCAACATGGACAGCATAAGCAACCATCAAATATTTACTAATTCTGAAGCTTCAGACAAACCATCAACTGGTGCATGTCCTGTTTAATGACATCATAGCTTTTCAGAATTAATTAGAAGTCTACAAGTGCAGACATTGACTAATTGTCAAACCACACTGAAATTGTAATCTGCAGAATATCCTCCTAGGTGCGTGACGGCAAGCCTCTGCTCCAGGATGGGTTCCAAGAGTGTTCTGCACTCAAGAAAGGACCCTAAATGTGTTGACTAACCCCCCTCTCTGTGAATTTAACGGAGACTCCAAGGGATCTTTAAATGGAAATTATTGACCGTCAATGTGACTTAGACCTCAAATCTAATAATAGAGAAAGACTCACATCCGAAACGTTGGGGGGCCTTTGGTTTGGTTCGCCTTCTCTTTGGTACTGCTATTTATCATTGGTATGTAATTCATATTTTGTTGTTTCATACATTTCCTTATTAGCGTATTTATACTGTTAAGATATTTGCAGTGTGTGGTCAGGTTCTGATCTTGTTTGGTTGTATTTTTCATTTATTTCTTAGTATAGGTTTTCTTGTATCTTTTTAGTATTATTTATACATTTATGTATGGTATGTTTTAGTATGAATTTAATGAAGGTTACATTTTCTTTTTCTAACTTCTAATTTTTGACTGTAAAAAAAATCAAGCCACAGAACCACAGAAAGTAAGAGTTGCAGGTAATAAAAATGGAATTCAACATTTTTCTGTCTTGGCTATTTTTTTCCAGTTTGGCTAATATGCCTTTGAATTCCCAACAATTCTATCTTTAGTAAATAACCCTGTCTGTGTCTAATATTACCTTTACAAAAAATATTCAATCACAAAAAAACGGTAACATCGCTCTGTAGGTAATACAAATTAATTTACACGCTACAGATAATTACGGGAGAACTTGTTTTAAATGTAGTCTCTGTAAACACATGGTTACCCCCCCAATCTATATATACATGTATACACAGTTTTATTATGACACAGGGAGTCATTTTCAGATGTAATGTTTACAACAAACAGGGAAAATATTTGGATAAGCTGGTGTGCGTGTCACTAGGCAACATCCTATCTCCTCCCAACTGGAAAAGTGCACAGAGAATAATACGATTTTAACTTCCCAAAAGGGAGTACGAAAAGCATTTGACTTTTTTTTTCTCTCTCCCAGAAACCCTAAGGGAAGTCGTTACAAACAAAATGATCACTGCCTAAAGAACACAATCGAACATTTCCTTAATTGTATTTTTGATCTTGGACTATATGAAATAGATATAATGCTTAAAAAAAACTCAAGATGATTTTTAAACATAAAAAAAAGAAACTACAAAATATCAAATATATAAATGTCTTTACATTATTTATTTCGGTATGTGAAAAATAATTCAACATTCCACGATTTATATCCTCCTTGGTAATTCAAGTGATACAGAGTACACATAATCTTGTCCCCAATTCCTAGCATGCACGTGCAGCCTTGGAATTGTGGGTTGCCTCCTTTCGCATTGGACAGTTGGAGGCTGTGTGCATGTCCTCTGTCTATATCCAAGTGAGGGAAAGTAATAATTATTTGCTCACTTCCTGTTATTTTGACATCATCATAAACAGACAAATAACGGCAGCGCTGAATGCAGATAAAACTAGTGAAAGAACATTTTAACTTAAATGTGTGTCCACGTACACTGGTGCAAAAAGCTTTAATCTCAATCAGGAAGTCACTCTGTTTGAATAGCTACTAACTGGTTACATCTAATTGGTGAATGTGACAGATACTGTGTGTATACACATCAGCCATAACATGAAAGCAACTGACAGGGGAAGTAAATAAAATTGATTATATCATTACAATGGCATCTGTTAAGGGATGGGGTATATGTAGCAAGTGAACAGTCAGTTCTTGAATTTCATGTGTTGGTAGCAGAAAAATTGTCAAGCAAATATATCTGAGTGACTTTGATAAGGGCTAAGGACTGGGTCAGATAAGCTGAAAAACGGCAAGTCTTGTTGGGTGTTCCTTTTATACAGTGGTTAGTACTTATCAAAATTGGTGCAAGGAAGGACAACTGGTGGACCTGTGTCAGGGACATGGATGCTCAAGGCTTACTGATGCATGTGGGGAGTGAAGGCAAGTTTGTCTTGTCCAATCACACTGAAGAGCTACTGTAACTCAAACAGCTGAAAAACATAATGCTGGTCAGAATACACAGTGCATCACAGTTTGCTGCTTATAGGGCTGCATAGCCACAGACTGGAAAGATTGTGCACCACCAAAAGCTCCTCGGGTGGGGACATGAGCATCAGAACTGGAGCATGGAGCAATAGAAAAAGATTGACTGGTCTGATGAATCGTGTTTTCTTTTAGATCAGGTGTATGTCAGGGTGCGTGTATGTTGTTTACCTGGAGAAGAGATGGCAGCAGGATGCACTATGGGAAGAAGGTAGGGTGGTAGAGGCAATCCTGGCAGTCATGTGGGTGTTACTTTGACACATACCATCTACCTAGAGATTGTTGCAGACCATGTACACCCCTTTATAGCAATGGTGCTCCCTGGTGGAAGTGGCCTCTTTGAAGAAGATAATGCACCTTGCCACACTGCAAAGATTATTTAGGAAAGGTTTGAGGAACATGACAAATAGTTTAAGGTGTTGGCTTGGCCTATTAAATTCCCCAGATCTCAATCCCTGCAAAACGGGGTCATCGACAACTATCCAGCGGACTTTAAGATGCAGAAGGGGACTGGGCACTAGGACCATGCACAGAGCACTTTACCAGGACTTTTAGGGGAAAGCCAGTCAGTCAGCCTGGTCACCTTTTTTAGGAGGTTTTTTTTTTTTTTGGTTTTTTTTTTTTAAGCATTGCTCAAAAGTGATTTTCTTTAGTGTATCCTTTTAAAAAAAAAAAAAATACTAGTTGCACAGTAATGTTAGACAATAACAACTGTTTTTTTTTTTCCTCCTCTGTGCTTCAGGGTCAAACTCATGGTTAGTTCAGATGCATTAGCTTGTCTTTGGATTGCTTTCTCATTCTTGCGTATATGTAATCTATATCAGCTCAATATTCTTGCCGCGGAGTCTGCGTTGGACTTTTATCTTCGCGGATGGTTTTGTGAAATGTTATTAAACATCACGTTTTTTAATTGGTTAAAATCCTCACTCTAGCAATGGTTTGTTTTTTAAATTTACTTAAAAAAAAATGTTCTGCCATTTAGGAATGGAGGATGGGAAAAATATTTCATTCATACTCACAATTTGTGTTACTGGCTGACAATGAAATTAGTTAAAGTAAAGCTGACTTTGCGCTCTATGCAAATTGTCTTGCTTCTTCAGTCTCTCTAACACTGTGTCATGTCCCCTTTCTTCCACATTCACTACATACACCTTTTCTCTGTCCCAGACTGTATACCCGGAGCTTAGCATATCTCCACCAGATACATGGAACTTGAGAGGTATGGCTGTTTTAGTGTTTTCTGTCAATAAGATTCTGTAATTAGCCCCATCAGAATTGTCAGCACCAGGCCTCATGGACTCTTAATCTGGCCCTGGCTACATCCCCAATACCCACACACACTACATCACATATACACTGAAGCTGACGGTAATTACTCTAGTTGTGTTATCTTCTGAATTTCAAGTTAAAATATATGGGTCTTATAGATGGTTTTATAATCAGAAAAATATGTTAAGTTCCATTCTTTTTATCTCATAATAGTTTGGCAAAATCGAAAGCATTAATAATGTTTTCTTTACATATACTATAGCATTGCATGTTACGAGACATTATACTTTCTGTTTTCTTTAATGTGTTTTCCTCATCAATCATGGCAGCATTTACTCATGGGTTAGCTTGTCCCCTCACACCAGAAAGGACAGGAAATAGAACTATGAAACTGGTATAAATAGATCATCCCCCTTCCCATCAGGTAGTCTTTTTTTTTTTATCCATTACAAGATGGGTTCCTTTTTTCTTACGAGAGTTTGTCTTCTATTGGTTTAGCCTTGTTCCTCTAGGTTTGGCTATCATGGTCTTAATTCCTATCTCCAGGATATTTCAGACATTTGAGACATGCCTGGGGGTTGCTGACCTAGCAGCCCATAGGGTAAATTAACTTGTCTGAACAGATTTTAGGACAATATCCTATGGATTACTTGTTTGGCTTATTTAAAGTCTTCTAAGGTTTATACAGCTCAATAATGGGTTTATAGCTATTAGCTGTTTTTGAACTCTGTCCCTCCCTCGATATATACTGCTTGGGTATTCTCTTTGGGTAAATACTGCCATGATTGATCAGGAATAAGGAAAATTGTTTCATACGTACCATAATTTTATTTTCCTGATAATTATTCATGGCAGCATTACGTTCCCACCCATATATTATAGGAGTTGTGAAGCTAGTTACTAAGACTGCCTGATGGGAAGGGGGAGGATCCATGTATACCAGTTTCAGAGTTCTATTTCCCGTCCTTTCTGCGGTGAGGAGCTAACCCATGAGTAAATGCTGCCATGAATAATGATCAGAATAAGAAAATTACGGTAACTATGAAACAATTTTCCTTATTATAGCACATATATCTCATTTATTAACCACGCTGAGAAAATGACTTGCAGTATTTATTTAAATGAAACACAACATCATTGGTCAATTTTTGCTGTCTTTTCCAAGAAATTAAAATTATATAAATGTGAGAATCATTAGCATCTTATTTCTTCAATTTCTAAGAATAAGTAACTGGATATACTTACTGGTACTTCCACGTACTTCGAGGCAGCTTTCACCTGCAAAGCAAATTAATGGTGAATAATTAACCAAATAATTAGATATGGAACGTTGTCAGCCTTTTTAAATTTATGCATTAATATCTCAGTTGGGAGATTTGCTAATTACCTATTTTTCTATTGAAATAAAATTGTAAGATGAAGTAGCAGTTTAATTTAATTATTCCTACCATTATACTTTGCACATGAATTGGAAAATACAGATTTTTATAAAATACTTTTTAAAATTCTTATGCTTATATTGAGAATTGTTTATTTATACGAGCTGTTACTAGATGCGTTGATTTTAAAACATTTTAACAATAAAAAAACCACCGTAAAAGTTCACATTTTTTTTAATAGAAACATCATCTACATGTTCTATATCCACATACAATTGTATGAAACATCTTCTGTTACAACTCTTGTGAAATAATAAATGCAAATGTAACAAAACAATGTTTCTGATGTGCACATAAAAGTTACAAGTTTCTTATTATTTAAAAAAATATATATAATGTAACCAAATAATATAGAGAGTGTGATTGATCCCCAGCTGAAATGAACACATTTTTTTTTTTTTTGAGATTAGGGGTTACTGAGAATCTTGTTCTTGTGAGGCAACGGTCTTTTATGTGATGGGAACATAAGTGAGCAGAGAAAAGTACAATGTGTGAAGCGAGAATTATGACAGAAGACTAGAACCTAAAGTAACATAGAATCAAAAAAGGAGGCAATAGTTAAAATTAAAAATATGACATTTATTGTCAAATTATATTTAACTGGATAACAATAAGGATTGACCAGACTTGAAGTTTTGGGAGAGATTGAGAAAAAATAATGTTACAATTGGGGTTATTAATGTGAAATAATGGAGAATTATTTTTGTTACTCAAACCTGTTGCCGTGTCAAAGCAAAAATTAAATAAATAGGGTGATAATCTCATTAGATTTTTGCACAAGCTGTATGCCATCATACGGGAAAGTAATGTTGAGATTAGGATGTGGCAGTGGACATCTGAGATGTAAATTTAGTTCTAAAACATGAATTTAAGACATTGCATTCCAATAGGCAAAAAAACAACCCCGTTTATAATCCATGGCTCCATTCGCCTAATTTCCAATGAATACTTACAGTGAATGTCAGTATAGAAGAGAATAACGTCCCTTCGTCATATCGTGCCAGCTTAGACAATACACCTTCCAGCACTGAAATAAACTTTGAATAAATATATTAGAGTAATTGGCTAATAAAGCAGATACCGCAACAACAGAACAGAGTGTGCAAACAACAAAAGTTTTGTTTCTGAATTATAGATATATAAATATAGATATATACCTCACTAATAGGAAATATCGGTGGGAGAGACCAGAGACTACTCGTGTTAGCAGCTGATGTATAGACAAATCCTTATCCCTGGATACGGGTAAGAATAGGGTAAACTGGTATGATACACTGGCTAATGAATGCCAAACAGAACCACAAAACGTGTAACCATATAGAGGTATAGAGGCATTAAAGCCTCAACAGAGTTACACTAGAGGGTACTGCAACATGCAGTCTCTGGTCTCTCCCACCGATATTTCCTATTAGTGAGGTATATATCTAGAGCAACATTTTTCTATGCTCAGATCTTTCCCATAGCTCCCTGAGCCCCTTAAGATCTCCTCTTTCACTATTTGGGTGCATTTTCCTATTTATTTTTTATTTTTCATTATCGTTTTGTTCATGATTATGTATACCTAATTAAAGATTATAAATTTTAACAGACAACTGAGATCTGTATCTCACCAGTGTTTCCTAGACCTATGGTCTCTGGTTTACACTATCTTTTTTTCTATAACTAACAATATCTGCAGAAACAACAGAAATGAACAAACAAAGTGAAAACTTCCTCCTACACGGATTTAGAGGTTGAGCAGGTATTTTGAACCTGGCTGATATAATCAATGGAATACATTTATCGTATGGTATTAAGTGCACTCCATAACACAAAGCCACGTTAAAGAAACAATCAAAGTAACTTATTCCCAAAATGCATTGACTAGAATGTATCTACCAGTATGGCTTACTCAGTCCTAAGTTTGAAACTTAGACAACCTATGCTACTAGTGGTCCGTTAAACCTTCATTTCCAGTTAAAGTAACCCAGGCCTTTTCATCTCAAAGAAGTAGTCAGGACACAGTGATGCTGTCCTTATAATCCTGTAGTGTAAAACACTGCATTTTATTTTTAAACATGCCATGATTACATTGCAGGGTTACACTTACCTGTAGTAGCCGTCTTCTTGACAATCACTAGAAGTACTTTTGCGGCACTGACTAATTAAAACTAAGTCATGGGATGTGGAAGCCCCCATAGGAAAGCATTGATTCAATGTTTTCTTATGAAAAAAACTTGTATGTGCACCTTGTATGACGCTTGCCACGAATGTGTAACAGGACCCAGTGCTCCTCTATGCCTCCTCCATGATGTCACGGGAGGCGAAGAGGTGAGCGAAAAGCGTAACTTTATTATTTTTATGGCAAACAATAAGGGGGGCTGTACTTAGGCCTATATTTAGCTTAGAATAATCTCAGTGGAGATGAAAATGTTGCGTGATTTTCCCGTTGTTCCAATGAAACTCCTGCAAAAGTGATCCCGAGTGCCTGGACTATATTGTTCTTTTTACCATTGGATTGGGACAAGTCAGCCTCAGATCTGGATGCACCATGAGCAGTGAGAAATAATAGTGTGCATTCTTCTTTATGTTTTTGTATGGAAAGGTATGTGCAAGGAAAGCTTTTGTTACTTACAATGGTCTTTATGATAAGAAATAAATATAATTTAATACAACAAAACAAATGTGTTAGGCCGATATCTAGACATGAACACTATAAATACGGTATAAATGTAGCAATGCTATATACACGCACTCATTGCAGAAACAGCGACTTGCCTTTAAAGTCTACTGAGACTATTTATGTCTACGACTGCTGCCTTTGAACACAATTCATGTTAATAGACCTCAACGTTGTTACCTGACAATACATTCACAAAGGGTTTTAACCGTGTTTGATGGAATGTGATTAAATATTGTGAGAGAGTGAAACAAAAAGCATTAGAACACATCTACCTTGGAAACCAGGAGTGATATGATTTCTGTAACAGTTTCTTCAATTAAGTCATCTATTTTCGAGTGGTACTGTTGCTGCATTTTCAAGGAAAAAAAAAAAGACAAAGCAACAATGTAAATAAAAGAATATAACATACCAATGCAATTCAATAGAAATGGAAAAATATAATAATAATGTATAATAATTTGTGTACAAAAAAACAATTTGTGCTGGCACTCAATTAAGTGTTAGGTGCCGGTATTCGAGGTATAACCCTACTAAAAAACCTCCTAATCAATATCATAAACACATATGAATACCGCACTCAATCAATAGCATAAATAAATGTTAAACCTATGCTTAATTTCATAGTATTTATTGTAAAGCTTATAAGTATAATTCATAAAGATAATGGTATTTCATCAGATTGGCACATAATTCATCTTGTATACACAAACTATGTACAAATATCTATCTAGACACAGTATCTTCCTATGTGTAATGAATAGTTCAAAAAAGTGAAAAAAATGGAAAAAATGAGTCAAAAAAGATAAAGAGAAAAAAATGAAAAAAGGCAAAAAAGAAAAGAATAAAAATGAAAAAGACTGCAAAAATGAAAAAAATGGAAAAATAATGAAAAAATGAGAAAAATGCAAAAAATGAAAGAGATGAAAAAATATCAAATATAAAGGTCCTAATAAGTGGCAGTCCAGTATATAGTGCACTATATGTTTGCCCACTCTCTGTGGGTAGATCTCACCAATGTCGTCTGTTTCTTTATGCTGTATCCTGTAGGAAGGTGCTGTAGTCTGTGAGAGATGGTCTGGATGGAAGGGATGGATAAAACGATTTCCTGATGGTAGAAAGAGTGATCACCACTCTGTATCTGCTGGTGGTTGGTCAGATCTGTTTGTAGTAAATGAAGTCAATCGGCAGTATAAAGCTCCTTTGGAGATGGACTGTAGTATATAGAAGGGCTTTCCTTGTGAGCTTTCCTTGTGGATGGGCTGCGCGCTCGGGACATATGCGTCCCTTCGGTGGCCCCAGTGTCCGTGCTGTCAAAAGGAAAACATCAGGGTTTAAATATCCTAAGATTAGGCGGCAAACCCTGCCGCATTAAGTCCACGGTCCTACTTCCGCATTCCGACGCATACGTGCGTCATTGCGTCATGCGTATGTCACACAACTTTATTGAAAACGAGCATTCTGATAAAATTCTTTAAGCTAGCGAAAATACAGGGTGTTTGTGTTACCACAATGCATTTACAGATACGAATGAGAGTCGGACCGTGCAGTAGGGATCTATATATAAACCCCAATGCGAATAAGGATATAAATTTTATATAAACAATGGATTAATATGTACACCAATGATAATGCATAGGTACTGCATCAATGGATGCATATCTTATAGACAGACTTGCATACACTTAAAACACAGAATAGTATATTGTATTGTTATGTTAATGCTCACCTGTAACAGGAGATCAAGAGGGAAAAAGCGAAATCTTGTTGTGAGAAAGCTAGTTGGGTAACCAGCTGTATGAAAAAGAAAGAACAACTATTATATTCTCCAATAGAGATTTGGTTAAAACTGCAAAAAATATACAAAAATATATTTAATAGACAATGAAAGGGAGGAGGAAGAAAAAGTTTTTTAACAGGTTTATTAGGAAAAGGTAACTAGTTCAATGCAATCGACCTGTCTACTATGACTCCACTGTGTCCCTAGACCCTGTCTGTGGGGGACCCTGTAATAGCGACAGGTAGCAGACCCTTAAGAGTCAAATTGTTGGCAGGAAAGAGCCACGGACCAAAATTGGTCAAGGGGAGCCTCTGTACGGAGCACAAAATCCCAGATCAGACAATAGTGAGGATATCGGGATGTAAATATTTTATAAGAAATGTTTAAGGTCATAATCCTCATTGAGTCCTAGCGGTGACAGAGTCTCCAAGATACTGATCCATTTAGTCTCTCTCTGGAGTAAGAGCTTCTGTCTGTCTCCCCCCCTTCGTAGGGGTGGGATTCTGTCTAGGATTTGGAACCTCAATTGGTTCACGTTGTGGCCATGTATTTTAAAATGTCTGGGTACCGGAGCTTCCACTTTATTGTGTAATAAATATATGTGGGGGAGACCATCAGGCCAGTGAAAGAGCGGATAGGGGAGCACAAAAGGAGCATCAGGGCGGCATTATTACACAATAAAGTGGAAGCTCCGGTACCCAGACATTTTAAAATACATGGCCACAACGTGAACCAATTGAGGTTCCAAATCCTAGACAGAATCCCACCCCTACGAAGGGGGGGAGACAGACAGAAGCTCTTACTCCAGAGAGAGACTAAATGGATCAGTATCTTGGAGACTCTGTCACCGCTAGGACTCAATGAGGATTATGACCTTAAACATTTCTTATAAAATATTTACATCCCGATATCCTCACTATTGTCTGATCTGGGATTTTGTGCTCCGTACAGAGGCTCCCCTTGACCAATTTTGGTCCGTGGCTCTTTCCTGCCAACAATTTGACTCTTAAGGGTCCGCTACCTGTCGCTATTACAGGGTCCCCCACAGACAGGGTCTAGGGACACAGTGGAGTCATAGTAGACAGGTCGATTGCATTGAACTAGTTACCTTTTCCTAATAAACCTGTTAAAAAACTTTTTCTTCCTCCTCCCTTTCATTGTCTATTAAATATATTTTTGTATATTTTTTGCAGTTTTAACCAAATCTCTATTGGAGAATATAATAGTTGTTCTTTCTTTTTCATACAGCTGGTTACCCAACTAGCTTTCTCACAACAAGATTTTGCTTTTTCCCTCTTGATCTCCTGTTACAGGTGAGCATTAACATAACAATACAATATACTATTCTGTGTTTTAAGTGTATGCAAGTCTGTCTATAAGATATGCATCCATTGATGCAGTACCTATGCATTATCATTGGTGTACATATTAATCCATTGTTTATATAAAATTTATATCCTTATTCGCATTGGGGTTTATATATAGATCCCTACTGCACGGTCCGACTCTCATTCGTATCTGTAAATGCATTGTGGTAACACAAACACCCTGTATTTTCGCTAGCTTAAAGAATTTTATCAGAATGCTCGTTTTCAATAAAGTTGTGTGACATACGCATGACGCAATGACGCACGTATGCGTCGGAATGCGGAAGTAGGACCGTGGACTTAATGCGGCAGGGTTTGCCGCCTAATCTTAGGATATTTAAACCCTGATGTTTTCCTTTTGACAGCACGGACACTGGGGCCACCGAAGGGACGCATATGTCCCGAGCGCGCAGCCCATCCACAAGGAAAGCTCACAAGGAAAGCCCTTCTATATACTACAGTCCATCTCCAAAGGAGCCTTATACTGCCGATTGATTTCATTTACTACAAACAGATCTGACCAACCACCAGCAGATACAGAGTGGTGATCACTCTTTCTACCATCAGGAAATCGTTTTATCCATCCCTTCCATCCAGACCATCTCTCACAGACTACAGCACCTTCCTACAGGATACAGCATAAAGAAACAGACGACATTGGTGAGATCTACCCACAGAGAGTGGGCAAACATATAGTGCACTATATACTGGACTGCCACTTATTAGGACCTTTATATTTGATATTTTTTCATCTCTTTCATTTTTTGCATTTTTCTCATTTTTTCATTATTTTTCCATTTTTTGCATTTTTGCAGTCTTTTTCATTTTTATTCTTTTCTTTTTTGCCTTTTTTCATTTTTTTCTCTTTATCTTTTTTGACTAATTTTTTCAATTTTTTTCACTTTTTTGAACTATTCATTACACATAGGAAGATACTGTGTCTAGATAGATATTTGTACATAGTTTGTGTATACAAGATGAATTATGTGCCAATCTGATGAAATACCATTATCTTTATGAATTATACTTATAAGCTTTACAATAAATACTATGAAATTAAGCATAGGTTTAACATTTATTTATGCTGTTGATTGAGTGCGGTATTCATATGTGTTCATAATAATTTGTGTACATGTTTAATATTATATTGAACACCAGGAGAACAAAACCTTGAAAACGATCCAACCAATCAACAGGTTCTCCTATTCTTTACAGAAGATTTTCCCATGTACGATGTTGATTTACACAGCTAACAGGTTGCAATATTTAGTTGAATTGATTTCTCATTCTTATTCAAAAGAAAGAATGTGAAGGATACTATGTGTGCATCCTACAATTAAGGTAGCCGCTCATTTTTCTAAAGCATAGGTCTAGTAGTTAGACTAGCAAAATAATGGGAAAAATATAAGATTAAATCAACATTTCAAGTCCGATAACTGACATTTATACGTTTGTACAAAAATGCTTTAGAAGAAGACTTTTTTTTTTGATTTATTAAAAAACAAAGAAGAGCTTTTTTGGTCCTGCAAATTAAGCTTTGTATATTTCAAAAAACATTCAAAGTAAAGCATAATAGAAATATAATCAACAAATGTCGATAAATAGCAAAGAAAAGACTTTTAAAAACAGCACATTCAGAAATAGTAAATAGTGGGATGATTTTCCGTAACCCAAAGTAATAAGGTTCTATAAAAGGGCAATATCAGTAGTAAGAATTCTAAAGCAGTATCAAGGTACGAGTTTCAAATAAAAATACAAATTCTACTCTATCAACTAAAACCGCTTCAAATGATGTAAAACAGAGTTCCAAAAAAAATACGTTATTATGTGTAAATACAATATAGCAAATTATAGAAAAAAGCAAACAAGTGTGATGACAAAACCTATATACTATAGTAATCTCAATACCAAGAAAACAATCTTAGGCTTTGATTCAGTAACATAGGCCAAGCATAGGTGATAATTATTGACTTCTTTTGAGTTGATATTTTTTCTTCGATTTAATGCAATAAAATTCAAACAACCAAACTCAATAAATAAGTTGCCTGCTCGAAATAAAACTGCCAATAAATGTGCATTGAAAGCACATTTCAGTTTAATAGTCTTCAATAAAATACAGCGTTTGATTGATAATGTCTTAGAAGGTTTTATTCCAAGGTCAACCCCCAATTATTTAATTTTATGCCCCCACCCAATGCTGGTGGGGGCAATGGGGGATCGGTGCCAGTTGCTATTTTTTGCTGTTGGCTGCTCACTAGTGATGTCACGAACATAAAATTTTCGGTTTGCGAACGCGAACTTCCGCAAATGTTCGCGAACCGGGCGAACCACCATAGACTTCAATAGGCAGGCAAATTTTAAAACCCACAGGGACTCTTTCTGGCCACACAGGGACTCTTTCTGGCCACCTACTCTTCTTCCCCCCCCCGGCCCCCACCCCTGGGCGGCTGGTGGGGGCCATAAAGATAATGAGGGGGGACCTACTGTCCTCCCCCTCTCCAGCCCCCACCCATGGGCGGCGGGTGGGGGCCATAATGGTAATGAGGGGGGGGACCTACTGTCCTCCCCCTCTCCGGCCCCCACCCCTGGGCGGCGGGTGGGGGCCCTAAAAAAAACAATAAGGGGGACCTACTGTCCCCCCGGCCCTGAGCGGTGGGTGGGGGCCCTAAAAATAACAATAAGGGGGGGACCTATTGTCCCCCCCCCCGGCCCCCACCCCTGAGCGGTGGGTGGGGGCCCTAAAAATAACAAAAAGGGGGGGGACCTACTGTCTACACGCTATGAACTATTCGCCAGCGAACCGTTCGGGACATCACTACTGCTCACTGTTAAGGCCCTATAGAGTAAAAAATAAAATAAAGCATTTGTCAACAACTTTTTGTTGTCTAATCCAATGAGACCATTTGTTGGGATATACATGCCCATTGAATCGAATTAACTCATCTAATCTGATATTTGTAAAGTATATGTATCAGTTTCTATATTCAAACCAATATTTATATGGGTCCGATAAGTCTCTAATGGTGGAAATTTAATTAATCCGAAATGATAAAAGGTCTACCAGTAGCCAATAAACTGCTGATGACACCTGCTCCATTTAAGTTGAGGCCTTAGTTTCTGCACATAATCCTTACAACCACAGACCCTTGTGTTAAATACCAAAATCAAATTTATTTTCCAACAGGAACATGGGTTAAACCTTTTTCTTTAAAAAATTCCTTAAACACGTGAAAATTATTTCATTAGTTTTACAAATGTCTTTGGCGCGTTGGTCCAAATTGTAAGGCTGGCAGTTAAATTAAATAATGAAATATGTCACTAACTTGATTATGAACCACACACAGCAAACATTTTATTGTAACAATCCAAGGTTAGAAGAAGTGACTTTCTGGGCACACATTTTAGATTTGTTTCCAAAAAGAATCAGAAAGTCTATGTTAATATTTTAACTATTCTTGGGAGTGTGGAAAAGGGCAACAGTTGACACAATGCTTTAATTGTCAAACCAGAACAATTTAAAATCTTTGCAAATTATTCATGCAAATATTTAGATTGCAAAAAAAAAAAGTCAGGCAAGTGACATGGTCAAACAGATGTTCTAACGGCAGGTTTTTACCCCACCAGTTCAATCCTATTTTTGAAACTCCCTACCTCCCTACAATATGATAGTATAATTATTGCACTTGTACCAAGTACACCTGCTAGAGCTATGCAAACAACATGTACATAGCAACACTTGACAATAAAGAAAGATTAAAAGTATCAATTGCTTGATCCTAGCAGGCTAAGAACGAGCTCATTTATTGAACACACAGTATGTTGTACCAACTAGGGATTATTCAGAAGAAAACCTTGATGTCAAGTTCTATATTTAACACGGAAGGAGAGAACGTTTGCTTACACTATATCACCAGTTTTTCTTTGAGTATTTCACAAGAATGTCTGCAGGGCCAAGTTTAACGCAGCCATTTGCCAAGTAAGAATCGTTTCATTTTACTGGTATCCTTTAAAAAATGTAATTTGATCTAGCCAACTATAGCATTTTAAAGGGACACTATAGTCACTAAAACAACTTTAGCTTAGTGAAGCCGTTTTTGTGTATAGATCATGCCTCTGCAATCTCATTGCCTAATTATCTGCCATTTAGGAGTTAAATAACTTTTGTTTCTGCCTATGCAGCTCTAGCCACAGCACCCCTGGTGGTGACTGATACAGGCTGAATGAAAAAAAAATGGTTTAATTTTCACGTTAACCTATTTTTGAAGTTTGAAGGAGATACAAATGGTTCATTTGGTCTACCATCCAACCTTAACTCTTAAAATAGACCATTTACACATAATTGAAGAACTGAGGGGGTCTACCTTAGGTCAATCATTTAAATATCAAAATAGTTGGTAACCTTGGATACTATACATGAGGGACTATACATACTATACTATACCTGTCTATATGACATACCCTGTCACCATACACTCGACTAAGCTATGACATAACTTCACTCCAGGCTAGCTAGAGACGAATTGGTAGAGAAATATGACCTACTGACAGACTGATATTTAGCTACTTTTACTACACCTACGGATATTCTAGAGAGGCAAGGCGGGTTTGATTTAAACCAAGGCAAATGGTATATGTTATTGTTTTTATTATACTGTTCATACTTCCTTTTAAATTTTTCTTTCCTTTTATTGAAGGGTCTATGCATCCCCAATTTTTGCATTTCTTATCATCATTGGAGATGAATCACATTACCTATTTGCTGATCAAGACATTTTTGAGATACAAATGACACAATCACACATATAATTGTGGTCAGACCTACTGCTAGCAGTTTAATATTGGTACAATGTTGGGTTCCTATCTCTGCATAATACTGTTTTTTCCCAGTGCACTTACTAGGAACTCTTAAGCAGTTATGGTTTATATGTACACCATGTAAGTTATGGTTTATATGTACACCATGTAAGTTATGGTTTATATTTACACCATGTAGTGACCCTGTAAACACTGAACTCAATTTCTATATTCATTGTCAACAATATACATGTAATGTAAGAATTTTTTGTACCACCAATCTATTTATATGTGACAACCCTCCAAGAAAATAAAAACTTAAAATAAAAAAAATAGTCCATTTGGAGAAGCAGACATAATGGTCCATTTTCTTCTCCTTCAATGCAACTCGTGCCATGGCAATGCCTTGACTGAGCTGAATTGTGATGTCCATTTTTAAATCAGGGGTCCCAACATCCCGATATCACAGTTACAGTCACGATTTTGGCGTACTGTTCTGCTGTCTTGATTTTGTTCCATGGTAGCCCACATCTGGGGACACCAGGGAACTTGGGCAGCCCAGTGAATGGCACTAGGACCATACAGAAAGCACTTCACCAGTGATCTATGCATGGTCCTGTATTGAGTGAGCAGGCCACTATGCTTTCTTTCAGCCTGATGTGTTTGACACCAGGATGACACATTCACGCCATCTCAATCTCATACCTCCCAATGTTGGGAGGTACGGTTAAGGCTTAATCTAAAATTAAAAGAGTATGACGAGGGTTCACATAAATTATATGTAATTTTCAATGTTCTATTCAATGGTATAATTTCCAGATATGTGATCATTCATTCAGAATACTGACGACATCAAACAAGAAAGACATTTCACAATGGCATTGTCGTATGTGTATAAAAAAAAAATTAGAATGATAATGGAGAAATAATGTGAAAGGAAAAAAAACACTTACCCACTGTTTAGAAAACTGGATGGTGCAACGGAACAGATGAAACACAGAAACATGGGGGAAAAAACATGGAAATGGAACATTAAAAACTTAAAACTGATACATTTATATTGCACGGACACTAAATAAATTAAAGACGAAAAACCACTGCACAGAAAAAAAAAAACTTTGGCTATTAATGTGCAATGGAAAACTAAAAGTTTTAAAAGTGACTTCTAAAATAAATAATAATAAGAGACACGTTTTCTCAAAATCTTATGCTTTTGTTGTCCTGAATGTGAACTCATATTTTTTAAATAACACGTACCTCTTGTCCTCCATCCAGGGCACAGAGCTTGCAGCATTGCTTCTTGGCATCCACCAACACATTAAACATCGTACAAACAGAAGAAGGAATTCGGAAGTCAATGGTTTTACTCGTCCTCTGCAACTTAAGTTCAAATGCTGTCCGTGTCCTAGTGTATAAAATGACACAGATTTGAGTTTTGTAATGGAGACTTTAGTATGAACTATTCATTCCTTGCAGTTGACAATGGAGAGGATCCTAAAGACTCCCTTGTGAGAGTTCCATTACTGAACATATTGAGGTGCATTCTTAGGCTATATCTCTTTTGTGGTTGCAGTCCCCCACCTCTTCAAACGCTTTTCTTTTCTTTTCCGATTTCTCCCTTTTTTCTCTAAGTTACTAACGCTGCTTTGCAAGCAGTTCTACAAAGAGAAAACTGGACTCTCTAGACTAATGTTCTAAGTTAATTGGAAGATTCGAAGTATATCTGCCTGTTACCTAATTTGAGGGACTCATTATATATATAACCCAGATAACTACAGGAGTTTGGCAGTTCATGCAATTGCAATTTTTGCCGATATATTCCTTTTTTTTTATATATATATATATATATATATATATATATGGAACTCAGTGTTTTTTTGTTTTAAAACACAAACTTATCTTTATAACAGAGGAACTGTTCACAATCATTTGTTATTGAGTCATTGATTGTCTTTATTCTTTTGTATAATTTAAGATAATCATTTAGCTACAGTAGACTTCAATTAGTAAGATTCCTACAGCTATCATTTTTTCCACACTGTACCTATCTTAGTGATGACACAGTTACCTTCATGCAACCTTAATGTCACTATATAAATATCAGAAAGACATTTGTGTCATGCTTTGGAACATGGGAAGCCTTAACAATAATTAGTATAAAATATCTGCATATTGTTTTCAAAAACAAAAAACTCCGTGTTTCAATACTAAGATCATGTTGTATACTGGCACAGATCAAGTTTAGACAGACTTAAAAGGATACTATAAGCATCAAAATAACGTTAGCTTAATGAAGCAGTTTTTGCTGTATAGATCATGCACCTGCTCTTAGTTTCCCTGCTTAATTCCCTGCCATTTAGGAGTTAAATCAATTTTGTTTCTATCTATGTTGCCCTAGCCACACCGCTCTTGGCTGTGAAGGACACAACCTGCATGAAAATAATAGTTTAATTCCCTAACTCTTAACTTTGTAAATTAAACTGTAATCACACAAAGGGGGCACATGTGGGTTCTAGCAGGCCATTAACAGAGCAGGAAATAAGAAACGGTTTTGATTTTCAATAAGATCTTAAACATACTTTAGAAATATTTGTCTCCTGCACTTTTAATTGAACATAAATCACACACAGGAGGCCCCAGCATGTTATCATTTTAACAGAGCAGGATATAATACATTCTAAATTAAACAGACTGTGAAATTAAAGAAGTTTAAACATTAGATCTCTCTTTACAGGAAGTATGTTGGGAGGCTGTATACGTCACATGCAGCTAGGTTTAACTAGGGCTGTGAAAAAAAAAAGTGATTTAACTCCTAATTGGCAGAAAATTGAACAGAGAGACTGCAGGAGCATGATCTATACACTAAAACGGTTTCATTAAGCTAAAGTTTTTTTGATGCTTAAAGTATCCCTTTAAGATCACATGCTGTTACAAGTACATATCTATAGCTAAAACACGGAACAGTTTGTGCTGTTATCCTCTACACAAGACTGGAAGATGAGGGTTATAATGCAAATTTAATCTATGAGCTTCAGAACAATAGCACAACTGTCACACTTTAATTGGGGTTTACCGATATCCTTTTCTAATGTTCCAACGTACACATCTCATGTACCCCCTCAGAGCCATTTACGATTATTTATTGTAACAGAATCTAACCCTTAACCAATTCTCTGGTTGAAATTTAGTTCTTCTAGTTCTTTCATTACAAGAGATGTGGTCATGACTTTTAATGCAATTTTAATGCAATTCAAAACCTAAAAATGGGACGGTTTTCATAGAATCTCACCTTCTAACACATGCTTCAATCATATCACTGGCCATAAGTTTAAGCCTCTGCTCTAAGTGACTTGCGAATTCTGTTTCTGGCCAATGGAGGTCATGTATAAAATCTTGCAATGCATCCAGTTTCCAAAACAAGTCTTCTGAAGTTGACGACCCATTACTAGAGACCGAAAACAAAAAAAGAAAACAATTTTGATTCAACTGTTTAGATACATTATCTTAATTAGAGCATAATCCTCAAAAGTTCTTTGTCCTTTATAAAGACCTGCCTTGTACAAAAGGTGCTAATGACGAGACAAGAATTAAAATGTATTTGAGCCACAGTGTTTGCAAAACAAGCCACCAAATACACAAGTTAAAATACACACTTACCACAAGTGACAACATGGTAGGAATTATTGTATGATATATTTAGGATTTTGGGGAAACAATGGACTTTGAATTTCACTTTTAGAACTTACTTATGTTCGTTTGTTTTCTGGGTATTGGTGACTGAAAAATCCCTGCAACGGATTTATACACGTTTCTGACGACACAAATGTGACTTTGAGGACTGCTAATATTTTATTTATTGCACCTTTTAAAGTTTGTTATTGTATTTTTATTGTTATAGAGTTTAAACAGTTTTTATATTGCTAACTTATTGGTATCACTTCATTCTGGGCTTTCACTGTTCTAGAGACATTCAATCATTTTGAAATACCAAATTAAAGGGACACTCCAGGCACCCAGACCACTTCTGCCCATTGGAGTGGTCTGGGTGCCAACTCCCATTACCCTTAACCCTGCAAGTGTAATTATGGCATTTTTTGTTATAAACTGCAATAATTACCTTGCAGGGTTAACTCCACCTCTAGTGGCTGTCTAGGGAACTTCCTGACTCATAGCAAAGATTTTCTTTGCTAGAGCGTCGCTGGATGTCCTCACGCTGTGTGAGCACCTCCAGCGTCGCTCAATTCCCCATAGGAAAGCATTGAAAATCTTTTTCAATGTTTTCCTATGGGGAGTGCTAATGGGCATGCGCGGCATTGCCGCGCATGCGCATTAGGACTCCTCGGCCGGTGGGCGGGATCAGTCTTGCCGACGGAGCCAGAAGGAGGATCGGCGCGGAGGAGGAAGCAGCGACGAGGGACATCTTCACTGCCTCAGGTAAGTGACTGAAGGGGTTTTCACCCCTTCAGCAACCGGGGATTGGGGGTGGGAGGGAGAGGGAACCTGCAGTGCCAGGAAAACGGATTGTTTTCCTGGCACTGGAGTTTTCCTTTAATGTATATATGAGGAAGTGTCATATTGCTACAAAGCCATTTTATCCAAAGCAGGACATCAGCTAGGTTAAATTAGTGTAAACTTTGTTTACATATTTAATTGACTGCCGAACCAATTCTGAAATATCGCACTATTTTTCTTTAAGTGGATTTTTTTCCCCATTCTTAACAATTGAAATATCACAATCTATACTTGAATCACTTGTAAGCTCTGTACATATTTCTGATATATTGTATGTTGGTTGGGAAAATCCCATATATTGCGTTATAGCTGCTAATTGTAAAAAAAAATTAAATACAACTACTGTAGTGGGATAATTTTAAAAGGTCATATTACTATAAGCACAATGTTTCACAATTTTATTTTTCTTTCTATCCATAACACAAATAGGATCTGCTGAATAGAATGTTAAGACTAGACCTTCAAACTATACTTCGAACATTTTGTCATAAATAGGGGGTTATTCATTTAACATCAAACTTTGGGAAATTGAAGTTGAAGACACTTTGCAATTTGACTCTTCAATTCACTACAAATCAGTTTTCAGAGAATAAACTCCACTGGATTTGAAAGATTCGCCACATCCACCTGTGTGCTGTATTAAAAACAAAACAAAAAAAAAACTACAATTCCTATTGTTTTTCCGATGTGCAATGATTGTCTATCCAATTATTAATTCACAGGATTTAAAGTGATTAAGAAAAGGAAATCTTTGTGTGAAAGATATAAAACTTACACCTGATTAACTAAATCTTCTTTATTTTAACTAGCAAAGTTCTCTCTCTACGATGAAAATGATTTGATTTTCTTACATTCGTTGCCAACAAATTTGCAGGGAGCGAACGGTCTAGCCAAGACGTCTCACGAGTGCAACTCCCGGGTGGCCAATCAGAGAACAACACAGAACACATTGCATCGCGCCCTAATATCTCCCAAACCTTAACATGCCCCCAATGAAATATTATTGAACTAGAAAAAAACAAATCAAAGTGCATTGATGAACTTGCTGAAGATTTACAGGGCTATAAACCCAGTTTTATAACTTCACTTAAGAATCCTTCCTCATTCACATGTGCCTGGCACTGAACTGTGTCATCTTGATCTTCTAAATATACCTACATTAATAATCAGACACAGCATGTATAGAAGGGAACGGATAATTTATTTTCTAGATATTATATTGTGCTAAAATCTAAATGGTAAAAGATGGCCAAAAAAAGTTCTAAATATGTAACAAAAAACACAAATCTAACGACTGCATCTTGCCACAAAAATTATTATAAATCCTATCCAAAATCATATAGATTTTTTTTAAGTAAAACATAACCCAAAATGCAACAGGTTTATTTACGAATGTTAGAATTCAAAGTAAATTTCCCATTTAAGGCCTTTACTTTGAATTCACTTTAAATTCTCAATTTAGTGAATAGGGCTGCACTTGTTAACTGCAAAAAACAACTGCCACAAATCAATAAAATTAATATAGCTTTCAATTATATAGTTCCACCATAATGTCTAGGTCTATGTCAAACATTATGGTATTTTATTATGCACTTGTATGAAAAGGCAAAGATTGTTATTCATGGCTCATGGCCTTTTGGCTAGCAGTTTCATTGAGCTTGAAAAGTTACCAAGTAAAATAGATCAAGTACTGAAACTAGATTTACAGAATCAAGTGAATGTATATTTATTTACATGTCGATTTATTTTAATGATTACGTTCTACATTAAATTGTTACTGTAAAATTACTTTTATTCATATAAAACCAACAAATATCTTGTGTTGTTCCCAGGAAAGGGACTGGTCTCGCCCAAAAAGTGTTCATGTTACAGTGGTATTCATGCGTGTCAGGCTGACTGGAAGATGCACTGGCCAGCTCCTCTAAGACAGCCCATGTGTAGAGCACTGCAGAAGCACTTCACATGGTCTGGACCCCAATTTTGGCTTATACACCATAAGCACAAATAAACAAACCTGGATTGTGGGACAGTGTCCCACCAAAACTGGAATGCTGAAACAAAATAGCATAGGACTCACTCATGCTTCCAAAACCATGGTGCCATTGTTGATGCAATGAGTTAGACTCAATACTGTAGTTGACCAATTTTTTTTTTAATACATTCTATACATAATGCCTTAACAATATGCAAAAATAATTACATTTACTGCAAATTCCCAGGCTGGGCAGCTACTGAAGTGAGCTCCTGCCAAACCAGGTAGTGACTCCACTCACTAGTATTGTGCATAGTGTGAACATTCTGATTGATTCGTGAAATAAATCAGATGACCCAAAACAAAATGGGACGAACGAAAATGGGCCAACATTTATTTATTGATTTGTTATATTTTGCAGTACACTGAGAGGAGCATTTTCCCGCTCTTTGATTTACAGATCAAGTGAGGAAAAATTAACGAATAGAGGGAAAGACAGGAGGATCAGTAGAGATAAATTCTATATTTATACATTTATTGCATCTCTTTTTTCCCTTTATTGTTCACTTTTCAGTTGATCTATGAATAAAATCAGTATTTAATGAATTGTCCCCTAGATGTCAATCATTTTTGTTTCCCAGAAGTCATCTTTTCTTGGTGCCAAAGGTTCCATTCTAAATGATGAATCAAGATGAACATGCTCGCCCCTTGAGCCTTTTGTTCCTGATTAGGCCTGGGAGTTTGTGAATTTGAATGATCACCCAATTGGATGTATTGCAGTTTGGACCAAAATGAATTTCCAAGTTTACGATTCACTTTTCTTCTAATTTCATTCTGAGCTCATTGCTTAAAGTGTTTCTTTTAAATGTAATTCAACTGTACATTTTCCACAGTTGAATTACAGCTCCCAGCAAGATCACGACTGCAATATAATTTGCGCAAAGGAAAAACACCTGCATTTAAGAAGGAAAGGGCACAAAGGACGAGTTTATAGGGCAAAATTAATTATCTTAAAAAAATCTAAAGAAGATTTAAGGGAAACAATCTGGTAGAAACTAGCCCCTAAGATAATGCATAATTAAAATAATGCAATTGCTGCATTGTAGTAGCTTCTATTAGTTTACAAACAGTCTGGTTCACAGTTAAAGTCCCTGTAAAGTTGAACATCATGCATTTCCTGGAAGATAGCCCTAGTTATGTAAGCCAAGTGCTGGAACTGCATATGAAACCTGGAAACAAATCATATACCCAGACCGGAATTCCAGCCAGATGTGAAGTAGTTATGGTAATTACAGTAACCAATAAATAAAATGCTATTTGCGATTTTTCTAAAAAAATTACCTTTCATTAGCTGCAGAACTCACCTCTGCAGCTCATAAAGATCCACCCCCTTTTGCCAGCACTTGCGTCCTTGTTAGTGCTGGGTACTTTTTGATAAAATGTTTCAGGACAAGTCTACATTCCAAAGCTTTGCAAAAAGATTAGTGGCTTTACCAAGATTAAGGTATTCATATAAAATATTCATACCTAAACGCTGTATCAGTTAAGTGTGATGTAAGTATTAATTTTTATCTATGAATTAAAATGGTGCCTTGCCTATAGCTCTTGTGGAATGAAATTCAGGCAACCACTAGATGAGGAGGATTGAAATTCACATGAACTGTTTAGTTCCCAATTCATCACTACTCTCACTAGCCTCAGCCAGTAATTCAGCATGTAGAAGGCAACATCTTGAACTACATTTGATGGGGCATACATTGTCAACAATACAGCTTGTGTCGTTTTGTTTGTGGTTTTTGTTTGTTTATCTTTTGAAATTTGCACCTATAGAGGGTAGAGGTGAAAAACTAGCAAAAATTTCGGTTTTTCCTTTATCAGGGAGTTAGAGACTTAAACTGTATGTGAGCAGACACCAGGAGGCAGACTAACAGGCCATGGTGGGGGTCCTACACACATAGAAAAAACATATTGCAGCATACATGAAGTGCTCCTTCAATCACCTTGTGGAAGCCAGGTTTTTTTATATTCTTTCTGAATCTCATTATGGAACTGTAATGAGAACTAAATTTGTCAGTAAGGAAATTGTGCCGCTGCCTACAGGCACCTGTCTAAAATGAGTGCCAAAACTCAATTACAAATGTGCATTTATGTATATTTTCATACATGTGTTTTGCTGTAAATGCATTTTTTATTATTATTCACGGAGGAAGGAGTGAGAGATATACATACTGGCTGACGTGTAGCCTGCAAATCATCAACGCTGCAATACAGAACTGCCCTATGTTAGGTAAGTAACACAGAAGCACCTGAGATTTCCTACCTAGATGTACTTGTGATTTAGATCCGGCCCTGGTTGCAAGGTGCAATTAGGATGTACAGTCACAGAATAATTTTAATATTTAACACCACCACAAATGGTACTTCAACTACTGGACAACCAACATCACAACTGAAGCCATGCAAAACAATCATGCAGTTTGAGAACACTCATTGATACAGACGTGGACTCATATAAAGACATCATCCAGGACGGTGCTGTAAAACTAGGTATCTGTGGGAGGTTGAGAGCCAAGCTCGGAACCTTTGGAAGAGGTACATTAGGGAGGCTGTTGGTAATGCTTCTGTGAAAATAGAATTAAGGAACAATGCTTTATTTTGCAAAGGAAATTAGCAAATGAGGTTATTGTTCTTAAAATTAGTCTAACCAGTAATTTTCCAGAAAACTGTGTTGAAATGCTTCCAATCCTGACTATCAATTTGACCACAAGCATGACCGTAGCCAAGTGCAAGAAAAAGTGGATGCTGGCAGTCACATCACAAAGACTACAAAGAGTTTGCTTCCATCACCACCATCATTATTAGTTGGCTGCCATAGCAAGACTGCTCCTGTGAACGTTTTGTGTTGAGTGCCATTTTTGTTCAAATATATATTTTTTCATTATATGTACCCAAAACCTTTACGTTACCTGATACTGTTTTAGGACATTAAAATAAAATAAAAAAAGTAATTAAAAAGAAAATACATTTCAAACGCAAACTCTAAGAAAACAAACAAACTTGTTAACATACGAGGTCTGTCGAGAAAATATCCAGCCATGTAATATGAAAAGAGAGACATTTATTGAAGAAGATACAAAATACAAGAAACGTTGTACTCAGGACAAAGACGCCACAGTTCCCTTCAAAGTAGGCACCTTGGGACTTCACACAGTTCTCCCAGCGTCTCTTCCACTGTCCAAAACACTCTGCAAAATCCTTTGTTGGAATCGCCATCAGTTGCCTTGTTGTATTTACCTGAATCTCATTGACGATCTGAAATCTCTTCCCTTTCAATGGGGATTTTAGTTTTGGGAAAAGTCAGAAGTTGCAGGGTGCCAAATCTTTTAACAGACTCTTGACCATCTTTGAAGCGTTTGTGCCACACCTTTATTTGAGCTGCGCTTATAGTATTGTCTCCGACAGCCTTCCGAATCATCCGAATAGTTTCAGTAGAGGAATGTTCAAGCTTAACGTAAAATTCGATGTAGGTTCGTTGCTCTGACTAGTACAGTGAAGTCGTCATTGCTCATGCATGCACATTTCAGTCCACTCTGCTTGGCTGCCAGGTTCCTTCAATGTCACGCAAACCATTCTCGCTATATTAACAATGGCTGGACTCTTTCCAGACAGACCTCGTATATACTATAAACATATCATATAATGATTGAAATGTGAAATTTCTATTAAAGGGACACTATAGTTACCTGAACAACTTTAGCTTAATGAAGCAGTTTTGGAGTATAGAACATGCCCCTGCAGCCTCACTGCTCAATCCTCTGCCATTTAGGAGTTAAATCCCTTTGTTTATGAACCCTAGTCACACCTCCCTGCATGTGACTTGCACAGCCTTCCATAAACACTTCCTGTAAAGAGAGTCCTATTTAGGCTTTCTTTATTGCAAGTTCTGTTTAATTAAGATTTTCTTATCCCCTGCTATGTTAATAGCTTGCTAGACCCTGCAAGAGCCTCCTGTATGTGATTAAAGTTCAATTTAGAGATTGAAATACAATTATTTAAGGTAAATTACATATGTTTGAAAGTGAAACCAGTTTTGTTTTTTTTCATGCAGGCTCTGTCAATCATAGCCAGGGGAGGTGTGGCTAGGGCTACATAAACAGAAACAAAGTGATGTAACTCCTAAATGGCAGTGAATTGAGCAGTGAAATTGCAAGGGAATGATCTATACACTAAAACTGCTTTATTTAGCTAAAGTAATTTAGGTGACTATAGTGTTCCTTTAACCCCTTAAGGACGCATGACATGTGTGACATGTCATGATTCCTTTTTATTCCAGAAGTTTGGTCCTTAAGGAGGTTAAGGAACAATTCAAGTGTAGGTCATCAAAATCAATTTAAAAATCGCACGTTCAATAAACTGGCAAAATCCTGTGGAACAAATAAAATGTATCTGTAACAGCACACACAAGTTTACCTCATTGAAAATTAAATGAAAATTCAATCTATACATTGTGAAGAAGAGTTGCGAGAACATCTATATTTTATAAAATTCAATATAATATGTATATCTCAGGGGAAAAGGGCTATTCAGTTTAATTTAATCATCATCATCATAAAAGGTTCACTTTAAATATATAAAATGTATAAGTTTTCCGACATGGTAAAATGTATATTAAGGATGCAGAAATCAATATTCAGTAAAAGAATATATAGGCACATGCTGTTCCATCCTTAACAATATTATCATAGAGCAGATTTTCTTATTGCTGCACGTAACCTGTAAAACTATCTAACTTACTTGACTGGCTGCCACGTCTCGTGCTCAAATCCTTTGTGAATAGACTGTGCAATAGAGGACTCCATAAGATCAATATAACGGATAACAAGTGGAACAAACAACTCCTGAAGATGCTTGTGAAATTTCCCATTACATAATAGCGCTTTCAGGAAAAAAAAAAAGAAAGGAAAATATTTGAAATTAATTAAGTATTGCAAGAATCTACGGAGACAAAAAAAGTGAGCACAGCGTTTACCTTTATATAGCAAATAATGACGACTACAAACCAAGCAGTTTTGTAGCAAAATAACGGTCAGCTATTATACAAATAACAAAGCTATTATCACAAGGTCATTTTACATGTCATTGTCATGTGTGCTTCATAAAAAAAATATATATATATATATTATTATTAAAAAAAAAATGCAACAAACAACACACTACTAGATAAAAAATATCTATGAACGATTATTAAATATTTGAAAAAAAAAATACACCTAAATGAAACTATTGGAAACAATAAATACATTACAGAAAGTATTTTGAAATCCAAACAATTAATAGCAAAAGTATAATTAATTAATTAATTGAATTAATGGACACACCACCTCCTTGGCTGAGATCATCAATCTTGATGATCTTGGCCAATACAATGCTTCTCCATAGATGCACAGCAAATTACTATGCCAATCAAATGCTGCTCCTTGATTAAGAACAGACTTGGCACCATTCTCAAAACAGAAATGTCTCTAGTGGCTGTTAGGGAGACAGCAACTAGATCTTTTAAAGGGACACTATAGTAACCAAAACAACTTTAGCTTAATGAAGCAGTTTTGGTGTATAGAACATGCCCCTGCAGCCTCACTGCTCAATCCTCTGCCATTTAGGAGTTAAATCCCTTTGTTTATGAACACTAGTCACACCTCCCTGCATGTGACTTGCACAGCCTTCCATAAACACTTCCTGTAAAGAGAGCCCTATTTAGGCTTTCTTTATTGCAAGTTCTGTTTAATTAAGATTTTATTATCCCCTGCTATGTTAATAGCTTGCTAGACCCTGCAAGATCCTCATGTATGTGATTAAAGTTCAATTTGCAGAACAAGAGAAAGTTGTTTAAGGTAAATGACATCTGATTGAAAGTGAAACCAGTTTTTTTTTCATGCAGGCTGTGTCAATCATAGCCAGGGGAGGTGTGGCAAGGGCTGCATAAACAGAAACAAAGTGATTAACTCCTAAATGTCAGTGAATTGAGCAGTGAAACCTGAGAGGCGTGATCTATACACCAAAACTGCTTCATCAAGCTAAAGTTGTTTAGGTGACTATAGTGCTCCTTTAAACTTGCAAAGGAAACACGCTTATTCAGAAATCCATGAACAAATGTGTTGTTACAGAACAGAACATACAAGGAATACTTCCATTATTTCATTGAAGCTCCATATAAGTAAGCATTTAAATATGCATCACTTGTCAATGGAAATGCAGCATGTTGCTCAATCTCCAACAGCAATTTACAGCCAGACAGCAAGAAAAAAAAAAACGTACGATCACCCAACCATTTTATTAATTATGTCTTCATTAGTTATGTCATCCGGAGAAGTCATTTGTAGACACATTTGTAGACAAGGCCAGTTGGAGTAGCCTTAATGGAGGTCAGAGAGAGTACAATGGTTGATTGTGTAATGACTGTTTTCTAAACCACACAGCAGGACTCAAATGAGAGTACCTAGACTATTTCATATTTCATCTGCTGGAGGAGAACTCCGTAAAAAAGCTATCCATACAGAAAACACAATTGATTTCCAGCATAATCAACATTAATCTAAATTGTGTTCAAAAGGTATGTTCAAAAAACATACAGGGTTATTCACTGAAGTGAGAAAGCAAAGTGAATTTTAAACAGACACTATAGGCACCCAGGCCACTTCATCTCATTGGGTGCGGTGTTCCTGCCCACCTTAGCCTGCAATGAAAAACACAATGTTTACATTGCACTGCTAAGACTGCCTTTATATGCTGTTTCATGGAGATTGACTCCGTGTAACAATGATAAACGTCCTTAGGCAATGAATGAGGACATTCCGTGTCAAGCAAATCACCATTGATTCAATGCACTATGAAGCAGTTATAATGCGTGCTGCACTCACCGTGCATGGGCGTTAGGTCATCCCCCTATTGGTTGACATCAGCGGATGAGGAACACAACCCAGCACCAGCTGACATTGGCTCTGGAATCAGGTATGTGTTTAAAGGGATTTGAACCCTTTTGTGGATGGAAGGAGGGCACTTTAGCATTAGGACTACACATTTCACTAAAATGCTCTAATAAGTGAGTTTCAAATTTAATGTAAAAAACATCAAATCAGAAAAATTCTCTAAATTAGCTATGTTTCAAGTTCAGCTATTTGGACCTAAAATTTTAAATTTATCTTGAATCTACTTTGAATTCTCACTTAGTGAAAAACCCTGTTGAAGTTAATTATTATTGGAGTGATCATACCTCCGGAAAAAACACTGTTAAGTAAAACACGAACATTGAATGTGACAGCAGATAAGAACTATTCGGCCCATCTAGTCTGCCCAATTTTCTAAATACATTCATTACTTTCATTAGCCTTAGGCCTATCCCACGCAAATATCACCTATACATTGTAGTAACATTCTTCTCATGTAATGCTCTGTTTCTTTTAAAATGTTTAAAATAATACCATGTGATATTACTGTCCAGCACAGTTCAGGAACAGCCGGGGCATTGGCGGCTGGTGAAGTTTAAAGATGGTTGGGGCACTGCTCTGCCTATTTAGCCCCATCGGATGCCAAGCCCTACTAAAAACTAGCTGCATCTCCCGTCATCAATAGGAGGGAGAATAAAAACTGCAGGTAAAACAATTTGAGATATATATTTTTTTCTAACACACACTTATCACCAGTAGTCCTTCCAATGGCAATAACATGTATATATTTTTTTGCAAATAAATAAATTAAAAATAGAAGAATTCGGTCCCAGCAGCTTCTCTGGACCAGCCTCTAGTAAGCCAGGACACTCCGTACAAAAGAGTAGGAGAAACAATGGGGGAGGGGGGGGGGGATTTATCAAAAGTGATGCTGAGCCTTTTCTGTGTAATCTGTGGCAGATGTTTGGCACAATTTATTAAATCTGCCAGATTTTTTAAAATTTTCACTGTTGTTTTTTTTTTTTTTAATGACTTTGTTTTTTCTTCTATATTTTCTTCCCATGATCTTGTGTAATAAGACAGCGCTGTATAAAAATCGTGCCAGTTTTCCAAGGATGTGCTTCGGAGAAATGGTCAGCTCAATCTTTTCATACAGTAGAAAATGTGAATCAAATGGTTTTTGACTAATTTCCAGGAATCCATGCGCACTCACTGTATTATTTTACCAATATAAGAAGAATACAAGTCAGTTTTGCAGGTCGCTAATGGTTTCCAGTCTCTTGTATAATGCGGGTTTGTTTGTATAGAAATGGAAAAAAATTAAGGTTTTGTTTTGTTATTTAAAATGGGGTAACTTGTCCGCAATGAATTTCTTGTTAGGTAATAGAATAGATAAACAAATATCCCATTAATTGAAAATCAATGCTACCAGTGTAACCACACGAACAAAACAAAACAAAAACAAAACACTCCAGCTTGGAAAACTGCAAATCTTGAATTTTAAAGTGTGTTATCAGTACACTATGTGATGCTCCTGATGTGGAATTGAACTTGTGATTTCCTTAAGCTACTGAATAACGAAGCACTTGAACGGAAACAGTAGACAGCACAGTTATAGCAAAAACACAGACGTCCTTGAATCAATCGTAGATTTTGTGAAGTGTGTCATCCTACTTTAGCTTCTGCTGGATGTAGATTTAGATACCGCAAGATTTAACTGAAGCCCAGTTAGAGTTCCCTAGAGCCAATTCCTTCCTTCTAAAAGACCATCTGTAGGTTATAACTGTTAACCAGCCTCAGAATTTGTGTACAATGAGTACCAATTGCTCCCAAGAGATAGGGTTTCGGTTCTCAAAAACCTCATTAAAAAGGTCTTCAGGGGCCCCAATAATAGGCACATACAGCATCATGACAATGAAAGGCTAGCTTTATTTTGGACTGGCCTCGTAATAAAGCTACTGCTGTTTAGAAGAATTGCTAATAAATAATTTTGTTTGTCTTATTTAATTTACCCACATTTTAATTAGCGTACAATCTGTTTCAAGTGACATCCCAATCCAAACATATACATTTTATACAGCATGTGATTTTGTCAAAAAGGGGCTATACCAGCTTAAGGTGGAAACTGGTTTGCCAGAGCTCGGGATGGTGGACACTGACCCAAAGACCGTGTAGGACCTCACTGTGGTGGTTCAAAACTTGCTTCAAAAAAATGCAGGACAAGATCCAGACTATGTCCGATCAGATTATTGGGAGAATTGATGATATGAGCATCCGAATCAATGACCTAGAGAAGAACATTGCAGATCTGATGACACAGGCCGGTGTAGGGGAAGAAAAAGGGGGGCGAACAAGCAGGCTGCCAAACAATGAGAAGAGGCCAAAGACACAGATTTTATACCATCTACAAAGGAAGAGAATCCTTTCCTTTCCAACAGAAATGACTGACGACCCCTTTTGTATTAACATTTGTGATAGGAGGTTTAATTTATCTTTGTATATTTAGATTGTTTTGTATTTTATGATTATTTGTGAATTCATATTTGTTTTTCATATCTGCAGTAAAATTCATGGATAGCTAAAGACGTGACTATCGTATTTAAAAAAAATATATATATATATAAAAAGGGGGGCTATACCAGCTTAAAATGTAAAAAACTAATTTTAAGAGTATGTAACTTAAGATGATAATTCCTGATATTTCTTTCTTTGGAAGACACACATAATATGACAGAAAGCACTGTGACACCCTAATTGTAACTGAACTTGTACCTGGTAATCTAGCTGTAACCTTAATAGAACGAGACGATGTACACGGAACAGACATGTAAAACCTGACTGCTACATTTGCAGATCAAAGCTCAAGTAAGACGTTTGCAATAGGATAATATGCAGATGTTAGTACACCAATTTTAACATTTGCAGATTAACCTAATACGCAAGGAAATGACCCAAGAGTTTCTGATTTGAAAGAAACCTGAAAAATAATCTCCAATAAGATACTCATTTGAAAGAGGACCCAGTGGGATTTCCACGTCTTGATTTCCTAATGAGTTTTTTTTTGATAATGAGACTTGACTGCCAGTTTCTCTGAGCTCTATTATGGCTAATTTGACTCCACTTCATTGTTTCATTGCTTGATAATCATTAACACTAGCCTTTTTAGCCTCACGAGGCTACATTAAAAAAAAAAAAAAATCTTCCTTTTACTGATTTTGACATCTATTTTTTTTCCCCCTTATGACGGACATAGCAGAAAAACCTACATATCATTCACTGTTTAAACAGAACATTCATTACCTGTTAGAGCAATGCAGAGCTATATTTATAGGATAAGTAAGGACTTTCTTTCTGTGGGCTGTAATGCACAAGCTGTGCGAAAAGGCTGTTAATTAAAGAACAATCACCGTGGTGAGTTTCACTCGGGAATTGGCTCTCGATAGAATGGTCATTTGCCACTTACCAGCATACCTATCACAGATTAAAAAAAAGGTGAATAGTGTCAAGAGATGGGGACGCAAAGACTTAATTTGTCAGAACTGCAATTACTTTACTTAAATGCAGCCTTACTGTAAATGGAATTGAGAAGACTAATACACGTTCCAAAATGGTTAGCCTAAAATACAGTTCACACATTTTCATATTTTTATAGGAAAAAGCTCAGGTGTTATTCTCCTACTTCCAAATGTGCTTACTTTTAAATGTATCCAGGACGCCTTACGAAAGGTTATTTTTGTAACTGTGAGAAAAGGTCTAAATCTTTTACTACATCTATATCTGTAGGACGAGGTAAAAAGAATACAATATGTATGATTATATTTCTTTTACATTAGGAGTCGTTCTCCTTAAACCTTTTTTTTTTTCTGTTCTGTTTTGGAGGAGGTTCTGTATCGACACCAGGATTCTGAGTCTTGTAGTGTGTGAAATGCAGGTATATTAACACATATTGACCTACATTAAGAAAAATGTAAATGAGTCACACACTATTTTTGAATACTACCAGGAAGCCATCAGAAATCATGTAATAAATTAACATAAAGCAAATGTAGAGCAGAGCAATTGTAACCTTTCATGTGGTGCTTTAGGACCTGCATCAAAAAACGTAACGCAGTCCACCTCACAGTAATATATTAATTTACCTTTATTTGTTAATTTAAAAAAATTAAACATGAATGTAACTAGGGAGTCACTGGATCAGTTATGCGTTTGTATATCAGAGAGTCTGATGAAGGGCTTCTAAGTCACGCAATGTGTAAGCATCATCTGTCCCTTTCTGGATCCTTTCCTGTCTAATTCTCAAATGAAGTAATAAAGGCAACTTTGTTTATTTTTATATTTCTGTAAAGAAACATTGAATGTGACGGCAGATAAGAACCATTCGGCCCATTTGGTCTGCCCAGATTTCTAAATACTTTCATTAGTCCCTGGCCTTATTTTGTAGTTAGAATAGCCTTATGCCTATCCCACGCATGCTTAAACTCCTTTACTGTGTTAACCTCTACCACTTCAGCTGGAAGGCTATTCCATGCATCCACTACACTCTCAGTAAAGCAATACTTCCTGAAATTATTTTTAAACCTTTGCCCCTCTAATTTATGACTATGTCCTCTTGTTGTGGTAGTTTTTCTTCTTTTAAATATAGTCTCCTCCTTTACTGTGTTGATTCCCTTTATGCATTTAAATGTTTCTATCATATCCCCCGTCTTGTCTTTTTTCTGCTCTATTACCTTGTCTGCCTACCTTTAGGTCATCAGAAATAATTATCCCTAAATCCCTTTACTCAGATGTTGAAGTTAGGACTCGATCAAATATTCTGTACTCTGCCCTTGGGTTTTAACGTCCAAGATGCATTATCTTGCACTTATCCACATTAAATGTCAGCTGCCACAACTCTGACCATTTTTTTAGTTTACCTAAATCATTTGCCATTTGGCTTATCCCTCCTGGAACATCAACCCTATTACATATTTTAGTATCATCAGCAAAAAGACATACCTTACCATCAAGACCTTCTGCAATATCACTAATATAAACATTAAAGAGAATGGCTCCAAGCACAGATCCCTGAGCTACCCCACTGGTGACAAGACCATGCTTTGAATATAGTACATTGACTACAACCCTCTGTTTCCTGTCACTCAGCCACTGCCGTACCCATTCAACAATCTTGGAATCCAAACCTAAAGATTGCAGTTTATTGATAAGCCTTCTATGTGCAACAGTATCAAAACCCTTACTGAAAGCTAGGTAAGCAATTTCTACTGCACCACCCTGATCTATTATTTTAGTTACCCAATCACAAAAATCAATAAGATTAGTTTGGCATCATCTCCCTGAAGTAAACCCATGTTTTCTCTGATCTTAAAATCCATGTGATTTTACATGTTCACCAATCCTATCCTTTAATGTGGTTTCCATTACTTTCCCCACCACTGAAGTAAGGCTTACTGGCCTATAGTTGTCTGACTCTTCCCTACTACCTTTCTTGTGAATGGGCACAACATTCGCTAACTTCCAATCTTCTGGAACTACTCCTGTTAACAATGATTGGTTAAATAAATCTGTTAATGGTTTTGCTAGTACACCACTAGGCTCTTTTAATAACTTTAGGTGTATTCTATCAGGTCCCATTGACTTATTTGTCTTTTCTTTTGACAGTTAAAATAGAACCTCTTCCTCTGCAAACTCAGATGTAACAAAATACTCATTTGTCCTTTTTCCTAACTGAGGCCCCTTTCCTTCATTTTCATCTGTAAATACTGAACAAAAATATTCATTGAGGCAGTCAGCTAGACCTTTATCCTCTTCTACATACCTTCCTTCTTTTGTTTTTAATCTAACTAGTCCTTGTTTTACTTTCCTTTTCTCATTTATGTATCTAAAAAATGTTTTGTCCCCCTTCTTTACTGACTGGGCAATATTCTCTTGTGTGTGTGATTTGGAGGCTCTTATAATTTGCCTCTTTATGCCTAATCGTATAGATCTGTCTGTCTTCTTTTTTTTTTACTATTTTGGCCACATCTGTGGCGTACCACAGTGGTTTCAATTGGATTGAGGTTTTATCACCCTTATGCCCCTCCCCCTCCTAGTTTAAATACATCTTAGCAAAACCTCTCAACTGCTCACTGAGAACATTTGTTCCCTTTTGAGAAAGATGCAAACCATCTCTTTTGTGCAGTTTATTTCCATTCCAAACAGAGCAACCATGAAAAATTAAGCCAAATTCTTGCTCCCCACACCATTCACCAAGCCACAAGTTAAAGTCCCTAATACACATCTGCCTGTCGTTCTGAGTGTTATGCACAGGCAGAACTTCAGAGAATGACAGTGTGGAAGCAACCTGCCGTATATCATTGGCAAGAACACAAACAATTTCCTTTACCCCAGAAACCTCATTGCAAGCCTCGTCATGTGTCCCTAGATGGACAAGTACATCCAATTCCCCTTCCTGCTTTGCTCACTTAACAATATTACAAATATGTCTCCTGTCTCTGTGAGCAATAGCTCTGGGAAGACATCTCACAAGACCACTATCGTCCAGCTCCACACCTCTTATGATAGAATCCCCCAACAACTGTTTTCTATCAGGCCTCACCATAGTCTCCAAGTCTGTCTCCACAACACCACTACACTCAGTGCTTGATACTGTCTCCACAGCACCACTACCCCCAGTGCCAGAGCCTGTCTCCATAACACCACTACACTCAGTACCGGAGCCTTTCTCCATAACACCACTACACTTGGTGCCTGGGCCTGTCTCCATAACACCATTACACTCTGAAAGTACTGAAAATGAATTATGTAGAGCAATATGCCTTTTATCCACAACTCTAAGTCTACCAGATCCTACAGTAGTCCATCTGCCATTCCTAGTATGTCTCTGCGGCAGTGGCTTTGCAACAGTTCCAGCCTGAGTTTGTTTACCGGGTAATTTACAAATCACAGACTTAAAAATCACAATCTCCTGCTGCAATATAGAGAACTGGCTACAGATTAGACAGCATCCAAATCTCAAAAAAGTGGAACGTGAAACAAATGCATAACAACTATTACACTGAACTAAGTCTGCCATTTTAATGAGGTGAGTAATTTAAATCAAACAAATTGTAACTTTTTTTTGTACTCCTGTATACCTCAGATTACCTCCAGTTTATATCCAGAATATCTCCAAGCACACACTTTGAAGCAGCACTTAGAAGCAGCAACCAAGCTATATTAGCCAAGCTAATGACCACAACCCTTATATAACTCCTAAAAGCACCACACACTAGGAATGTTTAACACCTAGGAAGGCCTATGCTTATTTGCACACAATAGCTAATTAACCAACAATCAATAGCAAACACCTAGCTAATCCAATCAAATGCCTTACCAATTACCGACAGGAAATCATACCTTGTGCAATCAGTAACCTTTTCCTACAGATGAAAAGGTTACTTATCTGTAACAGTAAAAAGAAATCTCTTAGTAAAATTTTAGACAGTTGAAGAATCAGTAAAACTCTCCAGAAGATCCCAAGCACACACTTTGAAGCAGCACTTAGAAGCTGCCTGAGGTACCTTGCCTTTTGTAAGCTGGGCTCTGTGCATTTACATTTTTGAATACGATCCATGTTTTAATGTAATAGTTTTGCTGCAGAAAACTGCAGTTTCAACCACTATTCATTCCCGCTACATGGTGAGATTTTGCTTTTAAGTTTATGTGAATTGCAAAGACTCAAAGTTACCAAGACTACAGAAAGCACCCATAGTGGAACTCCTTTTTGGACAGAATTTGAATAACCTTTTAATATCCTTCAGCTATTTTACTCACAAGAAGCACTTGCAGTCAAACTACATTGTACAATAATTCAGCTGATATTTGGTTAGCTTTTAGCTAGTGTGGAGCGCCTATAGTTATGCCTCTTTTGTTTTTTGATGCCTAGATCACAATTTTGCCTGTGGCATCAAGAATACTTTCATTAACCTACATAGCAGGAGTGTGACGGAGTTCCGGTACTCTGACTGAGTACCTCTGCTTAATCTGCTTCCTAGCTGTTGGGGAGGGAATCTGGAATGCTTCAATCCCAGTTGCCAAAGCTTAACTGGTGTCTCTCTGGAGGTTTTCCATCCTTCCAGGCAGGTATTGCCCCCTCTGTCTATTCTGCTGCAGCCTTTCTTCCAGGCAGATATTGTCACCTCTGCCTATTCCTCTGCAGCTCTGCTTACAGTGATTGCTACTGCCTTTACAAAGGCACTTGCGGCTCTCAGGCCTAGCTCTCTTGCTTTATCCCAGGGCTAGAGGGGTTGTGCAGTCTGCCAACAGGTCCGGAGACTCTGTCACTGGGATCCCTAAAAATCCACTCGGGATTTAACTCGGGACTAACCATCATGCGCATTACATAAAGCTTGTTGTGACAAAAATAATTAAATTCAAATAACACATGTCACAAAATATAAAATAAATAGCATAATGGTATATTTATAAAGGGATGGGGCAGACAATAAGCAGCACAAAATATCTCTCCTGCCTGCAAAATTTGCAATATGCAAATCTACCCGAATATGCAAATTACCATCACAAGGAGTATGGCAAATAAATATTTATTGTACTTAAGGTATTCACTACCTCATGTGAAGAACCTTCGATCCTCCATCTTTGTGGATTGCTCCTGACCATTGAAACCGGCTCTGGTCATGCACATGTGTTGTGACTTGGCAATGATGTTTAATGCATTTTGAATGCAGTAAACATAGGTCAGATGCTTCATATTGCATATATCCTCCTTAAAATTAGACACGCATGCCTGGCATTATAAAAAGATTTAGCAGTTGCCCTGTCTTTGCCACCTAGACAAATCAGTGGTTTGCGGAATGTACCGTATATACTCGAGTATAAGCCGAGTTTTTCAGCCCATTTTTTGGGCTGAAAAACCCCCAACTCGGCTTATACTCGAGTCATAGTCTGTATTATGGCAATTTGCATTGCCATAATACAGACTGGGGGGAGAGGGGTGCTGGCAGAGCTGTACTTACCTTTCCTGCAGCTCCTGTCAGCTCTCTCCTCCTCTGCGCCGTCCGTTCAGCACCTCAGTCAGCTCCCAGTGTAAATCTCGCGAGAGCCGCGGCTCTCGCGAGATTTACACTGTGAGCTGACAGAGGGAGCTGCACAGACCGCGCGGAGGAGGAGAGAGCTGACAGGAGCTGCAGGACAGGTAAGTTACAGCTCTGCCAGCACCCCTCTCCCCCCCACTGAACTGCCACTGGACCACCAGGGAAGGAGAGCCCCCCTCCCTGCCATATATCAAGCAGGGAGGGGGGACGAAAAAAAAAAATATAAATAAAATAAGAAATAATACAAAAAAAATAATAATAATAAAAAAAAAAATTAATAATAACAAAAAAAAAGGGGTATAAGGACCACTATGGGAGGGAGGGGGGGATAAGGACCACTATGGGAGGGAGGGGGGGGATAAGGACCACTATGGGAGGGAGGGGGGGGGATAAGGACCACTATGGGAGGGAGGGGGGGGGATAAGGACCACTATGGGAGGGAGGGGGGGGGATAAGGACCACTATGGGAGGGAGGGGGGGTATAAGGACCACTATGGGAGAGAGGGGGGGTATAAGGACCGCTATGGGAGGGAGGGGGGGGATAAGGACCGCTATGGGAGGGAGGGGGGGATAAGGACCACTATGGGAGGGAGGGGGGGATAAGGACCACTATGGGAGGGAGGGGGGTATAAGGACCGCTATGGGAGGGAGGGGGGTATAAGGACCACTATGGGAGGGAGGGGGGGATAAGGACCACTATGGGAGGGAGGGGGGGGGATAAGGACCACTATTGGAGGGAGGGGGGGGATAAGGACCACTATTGGAGGGAGGGGGGATAAGGACCACTATTGGAGGGAGGGGGGGATAAGGACCACTATGGGAGGGAGGGGGGGTATAAGGACCACTATTGGAGGGAGGGGGGTATAAGGACCACTATGGGAGGGAGGGGGGATAAGGACCACTATGGGAGGGAGGGGGGGGATAAGGACCACTATTGGAGGGAGGGGGGGGGATAAGGACCACTATGGGAGGGAGGGGGGGTATAAGGACCACTATGGGAGGGAGGGGGGGTATAAGGACCACTATGGGAGGGATGGGGGGTATAAGGACCACTATGGGAGGGAGGGGGTGGGATAAGGACCACTATGGGAGGGAGGGGGGTATAAGGACCACTATGGGAGGGAGGGGGTGGGATAAGGACCACTATGGGAGGGAGGGGGGGTATAAGGACCACTATGGGAGGGGGGGGGTATATGGACCACTATGGGAGGGATGGGGGGGATAAGGAACACTATGGGAGGGAGAAGGGGGATAAGGACCACTATGAGAGGGAGGGGGTGGGATAAGGACCACTAGGGGAGGGGAGGGTAAGGACCACTAGGGGAGGGGTGAGTCAGGACCACTGGGGGGGGGGCGGTGAATGAACACGGGGGTGGGGAGGTAAGGACCACTGAGGGAGGAGGAGGGGAAGTCAGGACATATGGGGGGGGGAGGGGGCGGCAAAAAATTTTTTGCCTACGGCGGCAAATATCCTTGCACCGGCCCTGCACACACTGCATTCACACACTGCATTCATACACACACACACTGCATTCATGCACACACACACTGCACTCATACACACACGCTGCACTCATACACACACGCTGCACTCATACACACACACATACGCACACACTGCATTCATTATACACACACTGTAAATAAATATTAAATTAATATATTTTTTTTAGGATCTAATTTTATTTAGAAATTTACCAGTAGCTGCTGCATTTCCCACCCTAGTCTTATACTCGAGTCAATAAGTTTTCCCAGTTTTTTGGGATAAAATTAGGGGCCTCGGCTTATATTCGGGTCGGCTTATACTCGAGTATATACGGTATATGTGCAAGGATAGCGCCATACAGTATTTCCCTCTGTCTCGTGCCACAAGTGTCTCTTCTCCAGATGTAAAGTGGCTTCAGTGGAGTCTTCTTCTGATATTGTGCAATCCTTCAATCCATGGTCTTCTGTCACATGATACAATGTATGGAGAATTGAGGATATGGCACTGTGGGGATGCTCTCACTGCTCTCTACTAACGTTGTGGAGAGCTGGGTGTCTGTATAGACTGTGTGGAATCTTTACACTACATGTCCACCTGAAATTACGTTGTCATAATTTTTTTAATGCCTTTTCTAGCCTGTCCCTTTGTTGCTGGGGCCCACTGATGTTGGCTCTGAACCGTTCGATATATATATATATATATATATATATATATATATATATATATATATATATATATATAGTTGCTGTATGTCTGCACTCCAGCATATATCTTCATTAATGCCTGGTGCTTGTCCGTAAAAATATACATGTGAAAAATGATAGCACTCAAAGGTCTTGTTAAAGGTAAAAAAGTAACTTAACTTTTATTCAGGTTGTTGCCAGTAAAAAAGGTCAACGTTTCAATTCCAATATGAACTTTCCTCAGGAAACTGAACTGAAACGTCAAACTGTTTTTACTGGCAAAAACCTGAATAAAAGTTATGTTTTACTTTTTTACCTTTAACAAGACCTTTGAGTGCTATCATTTTTCACATGTATATATATATATATATATACACACAAATCAAAATATTGCTCCAATGAAGTAAAACTTAGCTTTTATTGCTTTACATGAACAAAAATCGACGATTCAGTGTGCCCCAGCAGACTTTCATCAGGATTAACATACAGTAAAATCGTACATCAATATATGCCATATGCCAAAAAATTAATTAACTCACCCCACCAATGTGTACTATATATATATATATATATATATATATATATATATATACACACACCTAATCTTTACTGTACATCCATTGTATGAAACACACAATATCTCTCTCTGTACACTAGCTGGCAATTTGATTGGTTTTTATAGTACAACGAGAAGAACAATTATTATGATTTCATGCAAATAATATTCGCACAAAAAGTAGCAGTATCTGGTGCTCAAAACTAATTGAGTCTCAACCGTAATCAATATCATGGTCTGAACTCTTCATTCCAAACGGTTTCATTTGGGAAGCAGTGTATCTGGAAGATACAGAGAAAACAGGTCTATGTGTAAAGGTTGTTCAGTGTCATTTTCTTTTTACACTGTCGTGTTGCATTAATACAACGTGTGCAGAGAGCACGGAGAAGGTGGCAGTAATTAAATAGCCTTACACCACTGAAATTCTTGACTTTTTGCAACCTTTGACAAAGCACAAATATACTGGATCACCCTCATTAACCTTCATTATTGCTAACCTAGAGAAAGTACTGCAGGTGTTATAGTAATAATGATTAGTATTTCTGTTGACTTAAACTGAACAGACAAGAGTAAAATCATGAAACTTGCTGTTTAAGTAGTTTTCAGAAGCTCTGAAATAAATATCTGTTTCTCACAATGAAATACCTATTTACCCTCCTGGACCCTTCATGGCTGTCCATTATGTGGACCCAGAATCCAATGCTGGGATAATTCCATAGTGTCTTCCTTCTCTGGGATGCTGGGTAAAGCTTACGGATACTCCTGATCAACACCTGTTACATAGTAATTCACACATGTATCATACTATGAAAGAACACTAGGGTGTCTTAGTGAATCTTTCGATTTTGGACCCACCTATGTTACCTATAAAAATAAATAAAAAAGGTTTTACTTATCCTTTTTCCAGCACTGAGACTCCCACAGTGCTGTAGCCCACTTCACCTCACATCACTTTCTCGTAGATCGTCCAATCCAATGGGGACGAGGTGCTTGTGTCCAGTCAAATGTTCCTCATAGGAAAGCACTGAGTTCAATGCTCACTTGTGAGCTGCATTTGATCACATGATCATTGTTCCAGTTAGTTGTTCCAGGGGATCTGCCTCCAATGGCTGTCTCAAAGACAGCCACAAGAGCTGTGTTTAACCCTGCAATGTAGAGTTACATGGTAGAGTTAAAACTACAGTGCTTGCCAGCAGGCGGACACATGGCCTGGAAAAATTCCGGTGGTATACCATGGACGAGACCGGGGCTTCCCAGCCACACTACATGACTAGCAGCCTCCACAGACTTGGCCCCAAATAGGCTTGTACCCACCGCTACACTATACCCATGTTCTTCCTTTGTCATAAATAACTGTAAACCTGCAAGATGCCCTTCGGCACCTATGTTTCACTAATGATGTCAATGCTGTTACCATTATTGTCACATGACTGTTTATATACGTCAAATATTGTTATGCATAACACTGTCTACCACTCAAGCAAAAATAAAGAATGAAAAAAATAAAAATACTACAGTGCTACCGCACCCGGACCATTTCATTAAAATGAAGGCGTCTGGGTGTGCATTCAGTAGTTGACAATAAATATCCTTCTAGACAAATATCCTAACAAATGTGGGCGTTCTTTTCTTCCTGAACGAGGTTCAAAAACGTGATAGAAATGATAAACAGATCATGCAATATATAATTTTTTTATATATTTATATAAAACATATTATGACATCAAATCTTGATACTTACAGTCATTTCGCAAAAAGTTATTTAGAAGTTGGAATAATGGGAAACTGTCCCAGGAATCATGTGGTTGCACTTCTAATGCGGCATTCATGTCCACTGAGAACAGAGCCCAGAATATCTCTGCATGTTCTGCTATTAGATCTGGCCATGACGAAAACGCCTAAGTACAAAGTTCACAATGGGAGAAATCAGTAAATTCTTTATAATAGCTCTTGCAATAACAAATTCACATAACACAATAGCCTCATTTAACACTATCGCTACTGATACAGACACAGAACTTGCATGTTTACGCATCTAAACTGGAAAAGCTTTATAGAATGTTCATCACTATGTTAACCAGATTTATAAAGGTATCTATCGACATATATATATATATATATATATATATATATATATATATACACACACACACAATTTAAAAATGGTGTTATACAGAAACATGAAAAGCAAAAAAAATCTTTTCAAATTTAACAAAAAAAGTATACATATGACATATGACATTAAAACCAACGAATAGTCAAAAAAAAGATTACAACTATGAAGCACGATGTTATGTTATGTATGCAGGACTACAATAGCTTAAAATATTATTTAAAAATTAAGATATTAAATTCCCACAGGATAATTGAAAGTCACAGACTCTGGGTAAGATGAGCAGTTTATAAGCTTCTGTACAACTTTACAAATGTAGAATAAACAGACCAAGAAAGCAGAGTGGGAACAAAATGTAGGTGAACACAGAGGGACAGCAGAATAGCACGTGGAAACAAGCAGATTTCTCTACAAATGGACAAAGGATACAGGCAAAACAGGACCCTAAGCAGCATATAGATTAACAAAAGGGTAACCCAGATGATCAAAGATGGCTGGCCGTACAGATGTCAAGGACCTGCATGACAATTTAAACTTTGATACATAGTTTATCGCTTCAAGTTAAAAGAAGGCAGTAGGGTTTTTGAAAAACTTTGGCTAAAAAATTTTTTGGTTTTTTTAGGTATGTGTTTTGCCATTTAAAAAGAAATGTTTAAGCTTTCTTTTCAGATTTAGGCCAAAATTATATATTTTTGATAAACCTTTGAAATGTTTTTTTTTTTTCAAAAATTGTTAAAATTCCAATATCCCTATATACAAAAAAAATGACATTTATATAAATAATAAAATAAAAAGTGTTCCAAAAATATTCAATTATTTGAAAAGATTATACAAAAATATTAGACACCTCGGGGCAACTGATGCATATTACCTTGACTCCCAAGATATTGTCCATATGGATTCAGAAGAACAAAATGGAATGCCTAAGTGTTCATGTGCTCTTAGTGCATTTTTTAAGCAGATGCCTGGAGCATTATGGGGAGATGTTGATGCTGGAACTAATAAGTGCTGCTTAGGTTTGTTGTTTTATACTTACCTCTGTATAACTTGTCACCTCAGTAAACATCTCAATAGTGTTTATTGGTGGGAAGGGGGAAACAACTGCCACTACCAGAAAGATTCCCGACTCTTCCTCTTTATGGCTCTGAGCACATGCCACTACATGATTTCAGTAGATCACATCGGATACTTACCATACATGAGCAGTTGGAGACAGCCAGTACTAGTTAAAAGCAGTAGAATCTGGTACCAGGACCACTGGAAAGCTGATACCAGAACAAATGAGCCGCAGACAGAAGAACATAAAACATTTGAGCAAGACACAAGAGACACAGAAGCTAGGACTTGGATAAATCCAAAAACAATGTACAGAGCACGCTCACTATATGAATGGCTTATGGCATTAAAGCACTGTGTAGTCTGCATATTTAATAAATAAAACGTGGAGAAATTATGTGCGCATGGTTATAGTTTCCTTTTTAAAAATGTCCAGGCTTTAGAGCAATGTCCCCCCTAACCTTTGAAGACAGGGGAGCAAATTCCATACAAGGAATTCGTCTAGCATATAAGAACCATTTAATGTGCAAAATGTCGACACCAGACGCGTTCTACCACAGAGGTCTCCTTTGCACTAGTGCTGCTAGAGTGGGCACTTGCTTGTGGTCTTATCAAATGAAATGGCTGTTGCGAAATTCGGGGTCTACTGTAACAAGCCAGTGGTTAAGAACCACTGTTCCAGAGTGATCTGTTACATCTCAAGTAACAGTTAGCCTATTTACATCATGATATTTTTTATTTGAAAGCCAGCTAATACGAGTAAGAAGAAATTGTTCAAAAAACTCAGATTTTAGAGAACAAGCTGAGCATTTAAAAAACAAATTTGTGGCAAAGAAATACGAAACAGCATTGTTAGACAAAGAAATTAAAGAAATAGGAAAAAAGAATAGAAGAGATCTGATAGCTTCTAACCCCAAAAAACAGTCTAAGGATAATTACAACTTTTCCTTCATTACCCAATACAACACACAACACTGGAAAATAAAAAAGATCCTCAATAAACATTGGGACATTCTACGTAAAGATCCCATTTTAGGTAAAGTTTTACCAAAAGAAAACACCAGTCATCTTTAAGAGAACGAAAAATCTAAAAAATGTATTAGCCCCAAGCTATGCTTTGAAAATTCCACGTAAAAGTATGACTCTAAATATTAGTGGCTTCACCCCTTGTAACTCATGTAAAGCATGCAAAAATCAAAAAATTTATACAAAAAAAAAAGATTTACAAGCTTTGCTACAAAAGAGAGATTCAAAATAAAATCTAATATCAATTGCAACACAAGAAATGTGGTATATATGCTACAATGCCCCTGCGGGAAACAGTATGTGGGGAGAACATGTAGAAAATTAAAAGAGAGAATACTGGAACTGGAATATATATTTCTTTTGTGATTAGACTTTTTTTTCTTGAATTCAAACACGCAGAGGGCAAAGCTCGTTGTTAAATCCCAACACGTGCTTTAATGATTCATGTACTGTGGGCACACAGTGCACATCCATTGAAATCTCAAAGCACTACTGAATTTTGGAACCAATAATTATGATAAAAAAACAAAAAAAAAAAAAACGTTTACGCATAGCCACCTACCTCTTTCCCCTAAAGCAATCCATGTGTTAAAACGTTGCAAAATAGAAAACAAATGGTATAAATATTAGCAGAATAACAAAGACTTTCATCAGTCATAAGATGCAGACATAGAGTAAAAAAGTCAGATTGATGACAGTTTGAGGTCCCTTTTGGTTTTAGAAAGATATTTCCCCCTTTTTTTGTACTGCGATTCACATCTGAAATAAATGGCTAAACTATATAGCAAAGACATAATGATCTACTGTCACAGAGTTATTTTTTTAAACTACCTACATGCATTTATTCTAACTTACACATACTAACACTGCTAACTTACTAAATATAGCTTGCATCACAACTTCTGTAAAAAAAATGAATATGAAAATACATCGACAGTGATCTTTCTAGTTCAGAAACGTTTACTCGTGGGGTTTTTAACTTCCACATTCCAGGGACAGATGTTTCTTCAGTGTAAAATAAAATTTGAAGTTCACACATGGCAGATGCACGTTAAAAAACAAAATATACAAAACTGCAAATCATTTACGTTGTGCGAGTTAAGCCAGATGTTTTAAAGTATTTCACATTTTAACAATATAACAGGCTATCATCATATCTCATGATTGACATTCTAAACTTTTTGTAACTTTTTTTAATTACTTTTTTTTTACTAGAACAATATGTAATAAAAAAAATCACAAGAATTTTAAGGGAAAAACACAATTTAAAGTATCTTTTTTATCTATGTAACAGAAGAAAAAAAACATACAATTTTTTTTGTGATTTAAAAAAAAAACAACAAAAATCAATTTATATATATATATATATATATTTTTTACTCCATCAACATTACCCAAATTGATTACAATTATTTTATTTATTTTCATTGCGTTACTTTTAAACTCATTTTTCCGTGAGTGCAAAAGTTCCCTTACACGTTCTTACTTCAGAGTGATGCTCCTCATTTTGTTGAAGAACCTCAATGCACAGCTCGGCTAAGTGGATTACCTCTTCAAGTTTTCTGGAAGCAGTTTCTTGATTCATAATTTCTGTATGGGAAAACCAGTACAAAGTAGCACTTATTATAGCGATCTCTTATAGCTTTTAGCACATGCCTCCCAAATGTCCATATTTAGGAAGGACAGTCCCGGGTGGAGAGTCTCAGCGTACAATAGAGCTCCACGGCAATAATGCTTACAGTAAATTGTTTAGAAATCAGTCTGTTTATATAAGATACATTGTTCTTGTTCTAAATTATATTTTAGTTACATTCATAGTTATTAGTAGGTCAACTCAAATTTTTGAGAACTGAGACAAGCACAGACAGCATTTTTGAGACCAAAATCGCAAGATAATCAAGTTTCATCTAGGGACTGGACATAACAAGGTGCTGCATAGTAGGAGGATAATATAGTCATTAGAATTATAAGTGGACCTTTGTGATTCACTAAGATATGTTCTCACATACAAGGAAGTTATGGTAGGGTTAAACTAGATTTAGGTTAAAATAAAATAATCCGTTCTTGCGGATTACTTACACCTTTCTTGGTAAACTATAGCAATCCCAACATGAATGTAAAATTAAATACCTACATACTGCGATAATGAGGGCAAAAGTTTCACTTAGAATTGATATATATGGCAAATTGTGGGCAGTGTAAGAAAAACCTCAAGACAATTAATGGATGCCACTGATATACAACCCCAAGCGAAATGTACACACAGATTCTAGAGTTAGGCATTTCCAGTTGTCATCCTATGGTGATACCGACTAGGGCGTTCACCTAATATTTTTAGATAAGCTTTTCAGATGATGTTACAAATTTGCATGAACGTCTAAAATGATTTTTTTTTTTTAAATAATAATATATATATATATATATATATATATAAATAAATATCAATATAAAAAAAGTATTAACGTATTACAATATTTTTCTAAATATTAATTTGAAAAGTTTTTCCAAAAATATTTAATTATTTGAAAAGCTGATCTGAAAATAATATATCTTTCATAGTAAATCTGGGCTCTTAAAATTTGTGATCGTATAGACCATGGGCCTACAGCACTCTTTTGTAACAAGCTACGTAGAATGCTACTTTAAATTCAATAAAATGTAAGAGGTAGCTTTTCCTGCCTATAATTACTGTACTGATGGAAAGGGAGTTACACGGATTTCTTGAATACATATACAGTGATAGAGAAATACTTTTTATTGCGAAATTATAAAAGGACAGACAATAAGAGAGCTGCCTGAGTCCACATCATTTGCATCCGTCACATTTTACTAAAGCAAGGTTTAGGGAGTCATCTGCACTTTGGAAAGCATAGACGGTTTCGAAATGTATTCTTCTAGTTAATCATTTCTTTCCTTAACATAACTCAAAAAATGGCAACAAAATCTAACAAAGACAGCACCACATTTAGATAAGAAATACAAACATGTTGCTGGTATTTTAGTATTTAGTTCCATTTTGTTCCAAATAATCAGAATGTGGCAAGTATACAATCACACATACAGAATCTTTCAATCTCTTTCCAAGGCCAGCGACACAATGACAAATAGGCACTTCATGCACCCATTCAGCTTCGCCTTGCAAGACTAGACATTGTTGGCTATTGAACAAATCCTCTTTAATAACAGGCAACATTCCGTGAATTCCTCTTAATCAATACAACACTGAAAAGCCAATGCTTAAGGCTCTTCTCAAATGGGTCAATCCACATGTAAAGCCAAAGATAAGCATCTATGCTGGGAAGGTAGATAATAATAAAATGTGTCATTTAAAATAATATTTTTTGAAATTTACAAACATGTATTGCATTTGTTATATTATATTGCATTGATAATGCGTACGTTTTTATAAACTGCCCTGAGGTCAGGGAGCCCAAACTTATAATAATAATATATTAGGCACCCCAAAAGTATTATAATAACTTAAAATAATACTTATTATTATTATAAGACATTTGGGGTGCCTAATATATTATTATTATACGTTTGGGCTCCCTGACCTCAGGGCAGTTTATGAAAACTTAAAAAGTTTGTACATTTGTAAAAACACAATAAAATATTATGGTGTTTTTTTTATATACCAAGTAATAAATAGTTTCTACCTACGTACCTACCTACCTCTTTCTCGAGTTCCTGATTCAAGTACATGTGCCCTTTTTGGGACTTCAATCTCTGGAGGAAGATCCGTGAGGAGACATATATGCCCTACAACCCCAGAGCCAACTTTTAATGGGCTCTGAAAAGTGTGAGTGTTTTGATTTCTGACACCTATTCACATATTGTGTATACATATTACACTATGTTGTGTTCTGTTTTTACTTCTGTATAGGACATTTAATTACCTATTCAATAATTATAAGAAGAATATTTATAAAAGTAAGATCTTATATATGTGTGCGCTTATCACCTTTTTGGCTTTATATGAATTAACGTTTTAAGTGCATTTCGTGAAAATACACTTGGGTGATTTAGCAGCACTAGATTTTCTACTCTGGAGCGCAACCTATTTCTTTTGTTTTGATATATTTGTAAATTTGCATTTTTTTTCAATTAATATTCTAATTTATAATACCCAGTTTTAGATTTCTTATTATATAGCACATATGCATTTTTTTACACACACACACACACACACACACACACACACACACACACACACACACACACACACACACTCTAAATGTAGACTTATCAAATTACATACATACTTATAAAAAGTCATTAAGTCCTATTACACAAACATATATACATACAGGTATATATTCATAGAGATCATGATCAGTTTGAATAGATTCTGAGCTTTATGAATAGAAGCCTGGGTCTCTCTGTGTGCCATTGACTATTTCTTTGTTTTCATACTTATTGTCTTTGCTGTGTTGATTGTTTTGTGGATAACATTTTGAAATCCTTAAGGTACTTGAACAGGGCATGAGTTACATTGTAATTGTCAAGCCAAACTAGTTAACTCAGTCTGATCCATTTAACGTTTATGTGCCAATAAATGATTTGCCGCACTACTTTTTAATGGCATTGTCAATAAATGAGTGCCACGTGGAAGAACTGCACATTTATGTTATAAAATGTTCTAAGGCTATGAATAGCAGCTAAACAATCTACAACATAATAGATCTGGTCTCCACTACGAATGTATGTTCAAATACAGTAAAGAAAAACAGTCACCATTCGTAAAATGTAAAATATTTTATATTATAAGCATTTCAGCCAATGTGTGTATTATTTTGTAACCTATACATGTGATTAAAAATAAAAACCTTTATATAGTGGGGGTTTGGGTTTACTGGATTTTATTTATTATTATTATGCAACAAATGCAGTGATGGTGCTGAAATTCAACCAAGTGTATTACCGTCCACTTTGGCTTGAGATGGAGGCTAGCAAACTCTCTCCGCATTTGATAAAATATATTTTATGGTTGCTTCCATTTCAGCGCACAATGTTGGTGGACATGTTTCTTACAACCAAGACCACCATTAAGGTGTGGAACATACTATATCGAGAAATTCACGCTTCTGCTGTCTGGTCTAGAGCCGCTCCTGTCAGAATAAAAACTAGTTATGCCTGAATAAGATGCAGAATATTGGTCCTCCCATTCAATTTGTTGTGTTAATGATTTTTTTTAATCTTTGAATTTTTTGAATTTCTATTCAAATCTGTACTTTTTTATAAAATGAAAAAATGTACATTTACATATTACATATAAGAGCTTACTACCCAACATTGGGAAGTATGAAATAGAGTGAGGCAGTGGGCCTATAGAGGACATGTCAGTGACACTAAACCTATAAAGTTGAGAAAGATGTATTGGAGATATTCTTTAATAAATTACTTTTTCCCATTTGAATGAATTCATTATTTTGACATATTTTAGTTCAATTTTCTACTATTTTTTTTTGTTTCCATATGAGTGAAAATAGATTTAATTAAAAGACCACTATAGGCACCCAGACCACTTCAGCTCAATGAAGTGGTCTGGGTGCCAGGTCCATCTAGGGTTAACCCTGCAGCAGTAAACAGAGGTTTCAGAGAAACTGCTATGTTTACATTAGGGTTAATCCAGCCTCTAGTGGCTGTCTTATTGACAGCCGCTATAGGCGCTTCTGCGCTTCTCGCTATGAAAATCACAGTGAGAAGACGCTGACGCAGTGAGAAGACGTATACGTATATCAGTTGGAAACCCAAAAAGTGACAACGCTGTCTGTGGTTGTTGATGTATTTCACATTGCATTTTGGAAAGGTTGAGCAGCTTTTAATCCCTTTTGGACAATTTCTCATATCAAAACACATCTTAACACCTGGAGTTAAAACAAATGTTATTATAATTAGCATTCACTCTACACTCCACACCTAACACTTTGAAGGTGCAATATATTTCTATTGTGGCACAAATTTTTATTTAAAAAATATATATTTTTGGGTGCAATTATAGCTTTTTTGGGTGCAATTATAGTTTTTGAGGTAGTTATTTCAGTCTGCCACATTTGATGGGAACAGTTTCTGAACGGCAAATTTCAAATCTTTCCAAAGACTAAAATTGGTTTGAAGGTCTGCATTTTGGCTGGAACGCTGCAACATATTAAAATTCTTGATTTTAAACTACTGTACTGTATCTTTGTCAATGTTTTTAGAGACAATATGCTATGGGGTGTTCTACAAAACACCAGTTACTGGTCTTTTGCAGACAGGCATCTAGAATCATCCTATGCATTAGGTTCCATCCATTTTGACCTCAATCCTAACCAGTTTCCAAGTTGTCATGAAAAAAACAAAAAAAAAACTATACTCTTGGCTGATGCCACCACCATGATTCACTGTGGTCAATAGACCTTCTCATCAGACCAGATAACACATTTTCACACTGGGAGATTACAAAAAGGCATCTGGGGGAGACAAAGTTTTATATTTTTCATCTTCTTCCATGTCCATGAAGCTCAGATTTGTGGCGAGTGTGAGTTATAATAACACCACCATTGGTTTCTTCTATCTTAGCTGGTGATCTCTACAGTTCTTTCAGAATTAATGTTGGCTGTGTCTTGGACAATTGCTCTGATAACTCATAGAAAGGTCCAGTTTTTTTGGGGCAGAGCCTGACCTTCAAATGAAGCAGACGTACACAGATTGAGCTTCTGCTAGCTACGTCGATTTGAGGGTCATTATCCAGGTACCACACGATTAAAGAGCACTATGTACTACAGAGATTCCCTAATGATCATATCAAGACTTCAATTGAGTCTATTATTCCCCGGGGTCCCATGCTGGCCCATGCTGATCGATGCAGTTCACAACCTGAGTGAAGTGGCACTGGCAAGATGGTGAATGCGCCTCTACGTTCAGAGTCAGCACCTACAAAATACTGCTGAGATCATCGTGACATGGTAGAGCAGTCTCTCAGAAAGCTAGACCATGTTCTCTCCAATGCTCTGTCCAAAACTTCTGGACAGAGCTGGAGAAATGCACAGCCCCCACATTACAATTACCTCGGAAGGAGTTGAGGAGGGAGTGGAGCCAGATGCGGGGGGTCCTCTCTCTGTCACAACCCTTGATGCACATCTACCTAGGCCAGGGATAGGCATCCTTTGGCTCTCCAGATGTTGTGGACTACATCCCCCATAATGCTCTTACACACATAATGCTGGCAAAGCATCAAGGGAGGTGTAGTCCAAAACATCTGGAGAGCCGAAGGTTCTCCACCCCTGACCTAGGCTGAAAGCCCCAAAGGGGTTTGCCCCAGAAGCATTAACTTAATCGCCGGATGACCGCCCACCTCTGGCGGCGGCAGAGCACATGGACCTTCTACTGCACCCGATTTGGGAGGATTTGGACTCACAAAGTTCCCGAGCCCGTGGCACATGAATGCTGGCCCTCACACAGGCCTGAGGCAAGGGAGGGACCTTACCTCATCCCCAACTCACCACTGCCTTCGGACACCTCCATATTCCCGCATTTTCTTGGCTCAGTGTCGGAATTGGCTGAACACGAGTCTCCTGAACTGCATTTCATGGATGCCTCCTTACTGCTTATATGCATCACAGAATCGCCATCTGATACTTAATGTTATGCCATACTTTTATTTTATATGCCATCATTTTGATTTTGCAGCTCTGAGGGGGGGATGCTGTGTCTCAGTGACTTATTAAGCATGTTTTAACTGCCGTGATCTAGTTACAGACAGCATGTCTCAATAGTTGAATAAAAGTCTAGCTTGTGTTTTCATGTTGATTAGTGATATACTAAATGTCTTGGCTAGTCATCTCTCTCGTTGAAGAAAGAAAAAAAAAGTGCTATGATTTGGAATGCCAGACACTGTATTAACTATTGTCTTGAACCATGCAATTGCTGTTGGGGCATTGTGAGAATGCTTGTAATAATGCGCATGCTGAAAAAAAAAAAGATTGACAAAAAAAATGCTGAACAAAAAATCAAAAATGGTCTTTAAAAAAAACAAAAAAAACTAGATAAAAGATCTAGCAAGTGCAGAATTCCGATATCCACAAAAGTGAATACAGCGGAAGGTTTAGAGGGAATAAGAACAATACATCTATTAGCTCTGAAACTGGAAAAAAGGATTTCACCCAATCCTATAAAAATAGTTAAAGAATGCACCATAGAGTGTAAGTATCCAGGAGCTAAATCAGTAGAAGTAGATATATATGTATGTAGAGATATGCATAACCTAAACAAAGAAATTAGTGGTGGAATAAAAGACAGGAAATCACATAAATAAATAAATCGCTTAAATAAATCAATAGTATTAAACTTAATAAATATTCAGTCCAATAAAAGAGTCCACAATTCAACTGATAGTCCCAAATTGTTGAAGATTACATTGGAATCCACATAGCGTATTAGATCATAAGGACGGTTCTATTTATGCTATAAATACCATCCTTATGATCTAATACGCTATGTGGATTCCAATGTAATCTTCAACAATTTGGGACAATTAGTGAAATAGAGTCTGTCTATTTAGAATCATGTGCTTTCTGGAGGAAGAAGTGTCCACCTTCACTTGTGAAGGGATTCCAATCAACATGAGTGATTTCTTATATTTATGCAAGGCCACAAATGTTTTTTGTTTTTTTTCTTGTGTACCATTTTTGTCACTATAAACATATTTTGCACTTTCAAGGTGTCAGGTACGTTATGTAAGCCAATGCATAAAAATACCAGAGAAAAAACAAAACAGTTTTAATATAGTTTTTAACTAGACAAACCTTTGGAATGTCCAATAGATAAATAAATATACAAGGATTGCATGCATTAGCCACACACCAACAGAGAATTTTGCGGGAGAGAGAAAGATATATACACACTCAAACATGAAACACAAAAATATTTTTTGATTAAATCATTTTCTAGTTATGAATAATTTAAAGTCCGTAACATCCATTTTCGGTGATTTATATTCAACAACATCTGTCCAGGAATGTTGTTTCATAACCTTCCCTTTAGGAAACAGAAATATTAATTCTGCATCGTAAAACAGGATACTCAAACATAATAAAGTGAAAAAACAGAATTCATAAAAAAAAAAAATGTACAATACTATGATACATTAAATGTAAAACATACACACAACATATGGACAGTGAAACAGTTTTTGAATACATGGCTTTTTATATTCATTTTCACACAGCCACAAGCAACGCACACTAAAACCTCAAAAAGATAAGAGGACTTTAGAATTAATTTTCATAAACTGTTCTGCTATTAGTGTTCATTATCAGCTTTGGTTAGATGGAAGTCTGTCATACTTATTATATACTTATCCGTTTATTGAAATTTTTCTATTTCATGGAGGTGACTTGTTATTCGTTATATAGTCAGATTTACGCATGACATAATGCTTATTTTATACATTATGCTTTTTATTTCCTAGGCCATCTTCAGTCTTAAAGCATTTGTGTTTATTAAGTACAGGTGGCATTTATATTACATTAATTTTATCCAAACTGACCATGGAACACGTTCTAGAAAAAGCTTTGGTAGGAGTAATTATAATAATATATAAGACACCTACCAACCAAACACTGTTCAACACATCTTTGCAATTTTATAGATGTTCGTGATATTTTGATTATTTGCAATGGGCATCTCTGATCCGGTAGCAGATTTCTGTTCTGCATATTTGTGTTTTATTACCAATAATTACTTGGAATATTAGAAGTACACAGAACAATTTAAGGTATTATATGAAATACTATTTTAGTTAAAAGTAACTGGTAAGAATAGTTTAGCAGTCAAACACTGTGTTTTTTTTTTTTTTTTGCTTTGTGTTATTTTATTGTGCATTTTACCGTTTATGAATATATTGCCCATTGTGAACAATCATATACAGTGAATGTTTATTAAATATTAAAACAAACCTTGGGCATGCTAGGGATTTCTAATCCAGGAGGAACTGGCACTGTTCATATCCTAAATCTTATAAAGATTATTGTATTTAAGTGATCTGTAGAAGCCAGAATAGGATAGTGAAGTATTGACCATGAGATCAAGAGTGTATGATACACCCAATGCTCTTCTTTTCATTAAATATAGACATTATTATGGTATTGCGCTATTTGTGTTTTCCTTTTTGTGTTTTACAGATCTTTTCTAAAAGTCTGTTCTTTGTGTTGTAAAGGACTGAAAACCAAAAATGATTACTTTAATATTCAACTGAACTGCCCCCAAAATGTGATGCTTGGAGAGTATTTCTGATCTGATTATAGCAGGCAAAACTGAAAAGATATATAGAATAAGAAATAAATAAAACATAATATGCAGAATACCAGGGAACAATTCCAGAATGATGGTACAGGTTTCAGAATTCAGGACAATTCCACTAAATCCGAGAATGTTGGGAACATTAGTTACTAAAATCTACTCCAATAGATGCAATCACAGTTTCTTAACATGCAAACATTAGGCAAATCACTTTATATCCTGCCATGCTTCGTGGGTTAAAGGGGCTGCAATTACTGCATTTTTTGCATATACTAATATGATATATTGCCACTGCAAACAATTGTAATTTTAAGACATGACAGGAAGCTTCAGATTTATATATATTTCTTTACTACTCAACCAATAGCAGCACAAGTGAACAGGAAATTAACCAATCATAAAACAACACAGAGGCAATTTAAACCCTAGCCCACAAAAGCTCCTCCTCTTTCTTTGCTTCTCCCGGACAAGTCACTATCATTTATTGGATTAATACGATAATCTTCGACTTTGTACAATCTGTATGCCTTACTGATTTCATTTTACATTCTCATTTTGTTTCTTTTATACTTTCCCATTTATTCACCTTAACCTATGTATTGCCCCTAGTTTTCTGCTTTTAGATTAGGGCTAACTTCCAATTTTTACATTTGTTCTTCCTCTTATTCCAGTCACTATGCATTTTTCCTTTCACTGCCACCCTAAATTGATATGTGTGTGTTGCTGTATTCTGCTTGTGCTATTTATGTGTGCTGCAGTTTCTTTGTAGCATTGTATTTGTAAGTATGTGGGCTGTTATATTGTGTATGTTCATGAGCAGTTTGTGATATTGTGAATGATTGCTATGAATGTGTATGCTGCTTGAAGCATTGTGTATGTGGATGATATGTCACATTTGTTTGGTGGTGTGTGTACGTAAAGGGCTGCCTGTGTTATTGCATGTGAGAGGCTGCTTGTGGGGTTGTGTGCGTTAATGTGGATAGTCTGTGTGGTTGTGGGACCTGTATCTGTGCTTGTGTGTGGGTTACTTGTATTGTTTCTATGAGATGGAGGCTTCTTCTGCAGCCTTCTAGCAGTGTGGGTGGCTTCCATGGGTTCCAGAGGGAAGTGGACTGGCCAGGAACAGGTTAAGGGCAGGAGCTGTGATAGCTGCTGTGGGCTACTCTACACTCATTTCACAAGTGTGGGGAGTGTTACAAGGTATAAATTGAGGATTGTCCCTCTCCACCTGCAATCTCAGCTCAGTTTGCACTAGCAGATATCTGAAGTTCCACTGGCACCGAGTGTCGTGCAAAGCCACCTCGAGTACCATGCATGGCACATGTGCCATAGATTGCTGAACCTTGATCTAGGGTAACCCCTTTCTAGCTGGCATATGAGAGTAGCTCAAGGCCAGCTACAATTCCAATTTACACATGGTTTCTAAGGCACTATTGTAGCCCTCTTGCATGTGGCATATACATATACCATAAATAACACTGGTTGGTATTCTACCTGTGTGAGCCCCAGAAGACTACAGTACATGAACAAAGTATTTGACCCCCTGCTGATTTTGCAAATTTGTTCACTGACAAAGAAACAATCTATAAGTTTAATGGTAGGTGTATTTTAACAGTGAGAGACAGAATAACCAAAAAAAAAAAAAAAAATCCAGAAAAGCGCATGGCAAAAAATTGATTTGCATGTCAATGAGTGAAAAAAGTATTTGATCCCCTATCAATCAGCAAGAATTCTGTCTCCCAGGTGTCTTTTATACAGGTAAGAAGCTGAGATAATGAGCACTCTCTTAACCCCTTAAGGACCAAACTTCTGGAATAAAAGGGAATCATGACATGTCACACATGTCATGTGTCCTTAAGGGGTTAAAGGGAGTGCTCCTAATCTCAGCTCGTTACCTGTATAAAAGACACCTGTACACAGAAGCAAATAAATCATCTAGATTCCAAACTCTCCACCATAGCCAAGGCCAAAGAGCTGTCCAAGGATATCAGGGACAAGATTCTAGACCTACACAAGGCTGGACACAAGGCTGGAATGGGCTACAAGTCCATCACCAAGCAGCTTGTCAAGAAGGTGACAACAGTTGGTGCAATTATTACCAAATGGAAGAAAGACAAAATAACGTCCTGTCTCCCTCGGTCTGGTGCTCCATGCAAGATCTCACCTCGTGGGGTTTCAATGATCATGAGAAAGGTGAGGAATTAGCCCAGAACTACACGGGAGGATCTTGTTAATGAACTCAAGGCAGCTGGGACCATAGTCACTAAGAAAACAGTTGGTAACACACTACGCTGTGAAGGACTGAAATCCTGCAGCACCCGCAAGGTCCCCGTGCTCAAGAAAGCACATGTACAGGCCCATCTGAAGTGTACCAATGAACATCTGAATGATTCAGAGGAGAACTGGGTGAAAGTGTTGTCGTGAGATGTTTGGAGGAGGAGGAATGCTGCCTAGGACTCCAAGAACACCATCCACACCCTCAAACATGGAGGTGGAAACATCATGCTTTGGGGGAAGTGGAGGGGATGTTTCTACTAATGGGAGAGGAAAACTGCACCACATCAAGGGGACGATGGATGGGGCCATGTACCATCAAATCTTGGATTAGAACCTCCTTCCTTCAGCCTGGGCATTGAAATTGGTCATGGATGGGTATTCCAGCATGACAATGACCCAAAACACAAGGCCAAGGCAACAAAGGACTGGAGTGGCTTAAGAAGAAGCACATTAAAGCCCTGGAGTCTCCAGACCTTAATCCCATAGAAAATATGTGGAGGGAGCTGAAGGTTCGAGCTGCCAAATGTCAGCCTTGAAATCTTAATGAATTGGAGAGGATCTGCAAAGAGGAGTGGGACAAAATTCCTCCTGAGATGTGTGTAAACCTGGTGGCCAACTGCAAGAAACATTTGACCTCTGTGATTTCCAACAAGGGTTTTCCCACCATGTACTAAGTTGAAGTGGTCAAAAACTTATTTCATTCATTGACATGCAAATCAATTTAGAACTTTTTTTTTTTTAATTCTTTATTTTTCTTGTGCATTAGGTTACAAAACAGAGTAGACTGTAGCGCCACGATATCGGTTACAGGCATTTCAACGGCATACATGGTCACGGCAAAGATAAACTGCACATTTTTGTAGGTATATATAGCACGCTAGGAAAATTGTAAATCTGAGAAACATAGTAAGTACTTGTTGGCTTGTTGTCTTACTTCTATTGTGATGAGTCACAAGTGGGACGACAAGCTTAAATTGATAAACATAGGATGATTTCACCTCGCTCAGAGGTGAGTAGGTACAGGTAGACAATGCTTGACTAGTTGGGATGTACACATGAGACATATGAGCATAATTGTACACTGTTTGCCAAGTTATCAAGAGTGGCCCTTTGATGGAGCTAAGCTAGCTAAATTAGTATATCAGTACATCAGAGCTCAGTGTAAACTGTACATAACAAAAGTGAAATCAAAGTTAACGTTTGGAAGGCATAAAACATTGCTTTAGCTGTAATCTGTTAACTAATAACTAGCTGCAGAAGGGATTAGGTAGAGAGAGTCAGTAGGGTATTACAACACTGTTCTGCTGCTCAGGAGCTCCCTCCGGTGCTTGGATTAATCAGTGCTCACCCGATGCCTGCTCTACTGAGCTGCTGGTGCTGTGTGTGAGTCTCTCGGTGTTGGAGTCATCCGTGTGGCAAGGTCGGTATCCCTTTGGGGTTCTTTCTCCGGTGGGCCATGATTGGGCTCTTTGTCCTGTTCTGCCCGTCGGTGAGCAGGCTTGTTGCGTTGCAGGAGGCTTTGTGGGGTCTCAAGTGCGGGAAGCTTCTTGTTGATCAAGGTTCGCAGGAACCGCGGGGAGATAGGCAGGTCTGATGTACAGGCTGGTTCTGTCGTCCATTACCCGTGAGCAAGCTCAGGTGGTGGCTGCCGATCGTCCTGTGCTCTGGATTGCAGGCCCTGCGCACATGGTCTCCGCCATCTTGAACGCGGGTTTCAGGACTGCATGTCTGTGCTTCCACAGAGCCCCTGCATGAATGGGATCCAGGAGAGTCTCACTTAGTTTAGCGTAGTGTAGTGAGCTGACACATCCCTGGAGCAGGTTATTGTGGTGCTCAGATGGCGCTGGATGGTTTCCTCTGTGTGCAAGTTCCAGTCTGTGGGGACTTCGCAGATGTGGCTGGCGTGCGGCGGCCATCTTGGGAGGGTGCTGCCGGTGAGTTTTCCCCAGCAGGGTGATTGTTTGCCACCTAGCTTAGCGTGATAGGAGTTGCTGATGTTGATGTAGACCGGGATGACCCCCCCGGCCGGACACCAACCGGAGACCCAGGAGAGCGGCCGTTTCTTCCCGGCTCAAGCTCCAACGCGCCTCGGGCCTTCGTCGGGTTACTGTAGGTGCCAGATAGGGTCTTGAGGGGTATCTCCTTGTACCCCAGGGTCTGGGGCTCAGTTTAGTCTCCGTTGCCGGTTGTTAGAGAGAGTTTGCCTCCAGTTTGCGCCGATTTTCGGGAGCTCTGACAGGGCATGTCTGATCCCGTTGGCGGTCCGGCCCCGCCCCCCTCAATTTGGAACTTTTGTGACATGCGTTTTTCTGGATTTTTTTTTGTTATTCTGTCTCTCACTGTTAAAATACACCTACCATTAAAATTATAGACTGATCAATTCTTTGTCAGTGGGCAAATGTTCAAAAGCAGCAGGGGAGGAAATACTTTTTTCCCTCATAACACCTATTTCATGGTACATCTTACAGGTGTCATATTGCTAGACACCCTGATGTCCTGTATATTGCCAGTTTTATAACATATTGGCTGCACCCCAGCCTACCACAATTCCTGGACAAACCCCAGTTTAGTGATCATTGGATATTTGTGCATCCTTCTTGTCCAATCCTATGCTATTTCCGCTGATTTGTGTATTTGTCCATATAGGTATCCTATTGGACTGCTACTTCATATGAATCTCAGAATCAAGAATTCCAATCCATGATCAACACAGACATTGCTGCATTCATAGAGAAGGCCATTTCCAAAGTCCTTATTTAGCTCTCTAATGATGAACCCTGGGAGGCGGGCTTTGACGTTCCAGCCAGATCTCTCTCCAAGCCCACTAAGAGGCAATGGAAGGGTTCATCTGTGACTCTTCATGTGTCCAAAGAAAAATCCCCAACCAAACGTCCCCAGAAACCTGTGGATGAGACCAAATGCAGTGTGCACCAGACTTCTGCTAACTGGTGAATGACAAGTGGACTAGTTGATTTCATAGGGTGGTTAAGAATGGGGAAAGACCCTCATGTCACAATATATGAAAGAGTATATTGTTGGGGAACCTCAAGCTCCTGCCCTTTCCACCAAGGAGAAGATATTTCTGGATGCCAACGGCATTATTTGACTGCAGACATATCTGTCATCCTCTTTCCTCCGAATGGTCCCTTGCAAAACACCGAGCAAGGTTCATCCATGTTTGGCTGCACAAGTCACATGAAAAAGAGTTATTCAACTGATTAAGAGCAGAATATCCTAGACCTTCCCTCCCAGACAAAAGTACATTAACTCTAGCGTTCAACGCTTCCATTCCATGGATAAAACTAGGATAAATGATAAGCTGCACCTTGAAAAACATTAACTCTTAAGTGTGATGGTACAAAAATTAATCATACATCAAAGAAAGAGGGGACCTTCTGAACTGGCGTTCTGTGTGTTTGTGAGTGATTGTATGAATGTGTGTGCATGTGAGTGTATGAGTGTGTGTCAGTGTGATTGTGTGTCTGTCAATGTGTGTTTGTGAGTGTCTGTCTAATCAGTGAGAGTATGTTTGTCATTGAGTCTGTGTCTGTCAATCAGTGTGTGTGTGTCTATCAATGAATGAGTGTGTCAGATCAGTGAGCCTGTGTCTGTCAGTGACATCTGTGTGTTTGTCATTGAGTGTGTGTGGCTGTTGGTGTGTTTACACCACTGAGTGTAGCGTGGTGTAGCGAAGCACTGTACAGGAACTTCTGTTTCCCGTACCCGGCCAGACTGATAGGAGGTGCTCACTGAGAGAGCACTTCCTGTCAGTCCAGCCGGGTACAGAAAACTGAAGCTCCTGTAGAGGATCTGCTCTGCTTGGCAACGCTACAAAAGAGGTAGGAGGCACACCATGAAGGGGAGTGTGACCACTAAAGGGGTGCGGGTGCACCAAGGGACAGGGAGGGGAGAGAAACACCAAGGGACAGGAAAAGAGGGGGGAGGGGAGAGTAACACTAAGGGACCACTAATGGATGCGGAGGAGAGAGGGTTAAGAGGCACATAGGTGAAGATGTTATTTTTAGGGGGGGTGCAGAAAAAAAGCATCTTCGCCTATGTACCCAAAAATCCTTGCACCGGCCCTGCCCACATACAGGCCGTAGAGGTAAACGAAGCAGCGAAAGCAGACAAATTAGTCCTGCAAAGGAGAATGGCCCAGCTAAAGCGGCAAACACTACTATGGAAAAAGTGGCAGCACTGGAAGACTCTAAACACCAACGCAACCTCAGGATTAGAGAGGTCCCAGAGGATGTGCAGGACCCTAAGATCCAAGACTTTCTGCGGAGATTAATGGCCTCCCTTCTACTACGAGCTAAAGCAAAATCTGTCCTGCTGGAGTACCACTTCAGAGTCCCTAAGCCTCCTAGAGCCCCAACTGAGGTCCCACAGGACTTGCTCATATGCTTTCAATCTCTCTGAGGCAAGAGGATGGTGCAAAAAGCAGTCCATGAAACAACCACTTATGCATTCTAGAGATCTGATCTATCATTCTACAATGACCTCTCTAGCGTGACTGTAGATTGACAACACTACATGAAAGCAATGACCCAGATTCTGAAGACCAAGGGAATACAATACCGTTCGGGACCAGGACGAAGGTTTTCTGTCTCTCAGGAAGGCAAAAGAGTGCATATCTCACAAGCTAGTGACTCTGAGAAGTTCTTTGCAGCTCTGGGTATCTCACTGGAAGCCACCACAAGGAACACCTCTGTAGACCCAGTACCATTGACTTCCTCCAGGCTCTGGGATGTTAAGAGAATAAAGACATTCTTCCCAAGAGTGAGCCGTGATGCAGGCTCACTGAGCTAAACCAATCCGATAACCTGAGCCTCAACAGAGTTCAGACGTCTCACATTTGCAATATACATAGGAATGCCTGTTGTAGTCCTCTGTTCTTTACGTTATCACTGATGATTGTTAAACCATTTCTCTAAATTTGACCCAACAGCCAATATGTTACTAATAAATGTCATTGTATGTAGATCTCCCACATAGCTCACCTCCCCCAAATGTAAGCTGTTCTCAATAAGCAATTGACGATTATTACTATTACCAATATGCAACCTTAAGCTAATGAGTTTATGCATGACAATACAGAAAATATGTTATCTCTAAGGTCTTATAGTACCCTGATCTATGTCATTATGTGTGCATATGTTGCATTTAAAATGCAGCAAAATGTATCTGAATGACTGTCTGTACAGATTGATATGCTACAATAAAAAAAAATATAAACATAATTGTCATACTCTATTATCTTATCATACGTTTTGCACTATTATTTGAAGAAAAAGGGACCCCTCTTTCTTTGATATATGTATAATTTTTATACCTTCATTCTTCAGGGTTAATGTTTTTTACAGGCATGGTTTATCATTTATCCTGATTTTATCCTCCTGTTTATTAAAAGGCGGGGGAATCCTTGTAGGATTTACTGCTGTCTCACCATTATAATAGAGAGCACCTAATCCTCTACCAGTTTTTAGCTATTACCAAAGAAAGGGCATTGAAACTAGAGCAGGTCGAGTTACTGGATGTCATTAAACCAATGGCTAAGATCCTTCTCATGGCTGATACCACCCTCTCTCAAGGTACTGCATTAGATCATAACTGCATTAGGATATGGACCCAAAGATCCCTTTGCCCTCTCGGCAATGCAAATGTTGCCCTCTGCACAGAAAGACACAAGACTGTCTACTTATTATGGATAACAAGCTTAGGGAATTGGGTTTGAAGAAACTTGGCCCGAAAGCAAAGAGGCTTCTCTTTGGGGAACACTTCAAAGAGTTACAGAAACATGTAAATGTATTGACATTTGTATCAACAAAGCTCAAGTCTCCATCTAAAAGGTCTTCAGATCCACCACTGCGAGAGGTGTTTTGGGGAGGGCTAGTCAGTAACAGGGCTGTGCTCGACCCTTCTTTTCCCCACAATGGGTGCAACACAAGGTAGTGGAACCAAACTTTACCTCAGGTAAGCAATTCACTTAACTGTTCTTCCCACCTATTCACTTTGGTTAACATGTCTCTTTTTTTCTAGAACAGGGAAGATATTTCCTCAGTGGTATGGGTTCTTCATTGGTAGGCACACTTTGTTTTGTAGGCTCATGTGGAGCATTAAAATGGCACGCTTGCTTACCCCTAAATACACATGTCTCTGAGACATTCAGCTGTTTTTTTTGTTTCTTCCATGATTGGCTGGACAACTCTTCTTTGTCAATACGCCAACTCTCGGCCAAACTTACTATGTTGTTATGCCAGGTTTATTTCTGCTGAGTCTCGGATGGTCATGCCTTTTATGTTGACCATTTTTCCTTTTGTCTTTACAGAGTCACATTCTCGATTCCCTGTTGCAAAATTCACACTCCATTTCTTAATTTTTTTTTTTTTTTACTAATGCTCCTAAGTTGTGTGTTGCTTCCGCGCTTATCAATATATAGACGATACTGCTCCTCTTCGCTCATCTTGGTCAGGTCAACTCCCCATTTCTCAAGCTTTATCATCCATAGCATTGCTCGCGGACATTATGCGCTCAGCCAATTGGTTGCTTGAAGAAACTTTTCATGTTTCTTATTTCCGTCCTTTTGACACTTTTTTCTCTCTCTCTTAATGGAGCGTTAAAATAGCAAATATGAAGTCTATTGTCATGTGTTAAAGCTTGTTAAATTGTTAAAATTAAGATTATAGGTATACTAAAGCTAGCACAATCTACACTTTTCTTCATTTCAAGTCCACTTCTAATCTGAGAGAGCATGCCTAATCAGTAAAAAATACACAAGTACTATAATTAACCCCCACCTTCTCTATTTATTTACTGTTTAATTACAACCTATGCCTTAATCCACCCCAGGGATCTAATTGACTCTATGACGAACTCATGCTGTGTTGTATCCCATTACATGCTCATATCGATATTAGATATTCCATATGTCTACACAGACCATGACACCTCCATGTAAATATACCCATTGACCCTGCTCACATTTAAAAACATTGCGATTCAGACCCTTGTCCTGCAAAAGGTGCTTTTGCAAAATACACATGTCTATACCATTGTACTTGGTAATAAAGTGTTGTTTTTATAACGTATGCTTGATACCATCTATAGCCAACAATACGTGGATGTATCCATATTTTTTTGTTTTTTTAGTATCTCCTCCCTTTGTTTGTTTTCTGTATTCTTATTTGCAATGAACTATAATTTAAAAACAAAATGTACATGTCTGGTTAAAAAAAAAAAATAATAGTATGAAAGTAAAACCGATACATGCCATGCATGCTCAAGTATAAACATATATTATCTTAACATATTTTTTTTTAATATAAATACATTTATAAATTCAAAAACTTTTTTTACACCTTACGGGATTTTTTAAACGCCCCTAAAAATCTACAACAATTAAGAACAGTTTATAGTCTCATATATTTTTAGCATCCATTCAGCATCAAATCATTCCCATGTGTAACATACATGACCTTGAATTTTTTTTCTACTTAATCCTAAATTGCAATACAAAATGAACTAAATTGAACCCCATTTAACATCTCATCTGCTCCTTCTCTGGCCCTCACTCCACATAGAAATAGATATCTCCACCACGGCTTCAGTTAGTGTACTTGACAATACTCTGACAAGAGATTATTTAAATACTCTTCAGCTTATCACTAGCACTATTTGACTTGTCTCCCACGTTGGATTAATGTAGGACCCACCAATATTGGGGTACTGTTAAGTAGTGGTGGGCTTAACACAATATGGCCATATGATAGAACTGATTCAATATATTTGTTTGCTGAGATAGGCAATTTTAAGTAGCCTTATATAATTTAGCAATGTATATTATAAGTGCGCTGTTCCTTAATCTGTATAATGTATACATTTTTTTTTCATTATGGCAGCACCATTCCTGCAAGATGCATGTTCCAGGTGTGTCCCCAATTCCCTTTTGTTCTTACTAGTACAGTGAAGTAGTCATAGGGAGAGGTATTAGCAGCAGAAAGAGAGAAGTGCTCATGCAATTGTACAGAACGCTGGTGAGACCTCACTTTGAGTATTGTACGCAGTACTGGAGACCGTATCTCCAGAAGGATATTGATACTTTAGAGAGAGTTCAGAGAATGGCTACTAAGCTGGTTCATGGATTGCAGGATAAAACTTACCAGGAAAGGTTAAAGGATCTTAACATGTATAGCTTGGAGGAAAGACGAGACAGGGGGGATATAATATAAACATTTAAATACATAAATGGAATCGGCACAGTAAAGGAGGAGACCATATTTAAAAGAAGAAAAACTACCACAACAAGAGGACAGTATTAAATTAGAGGGACAAAGGTTTAAAAATAATATCAGGAAGTATTACTTTACTGAGAGGGTAGTGGATGCATGGAATAGCCTTCCAGCTGAAGTGGTAGAGGTTAACACAGTAAAGGAGTTTAAGCATGCGTGGGGTAGGCATAAGGCTATCCTAACTATAAGACAAGGCCAGGGACTAATGAAAGTATTTAGAAAATTGGGCAGACTAGATGGGCCGAATGGTTCTTATGTGCCATCACATTCTATGTTTCTATTGTTCACGCATGCGGATTCCAGTTCACTCTCGTTAGCGGTCAGATTACATTGTCGCACAAACCGTTACCATTTTTAACAATGGCCGGAATTTTCCTGATAGACCTTGTATACCTTGAAAGCTTTCAATGATCACAAGAAAAGCAAGTTCTAGAAATGAGCTCAGCGCTCTCAGCCTGTTATTGTTATCCAGTTTGGAAAAAATTACTATTAATGTAAAAGTGTACATTCTGTATTATCAAAGAAGTTAAAATGGGTGGCAGTCTGTGGGTGCTCTCCAATGGTTTAAAAAGAAAAAAAGAAGGAAAATGTGTTAAAGATTACAGGAACTCTGTGCGCTCTAACCACTTTTTGATTTTGGTGCTTAAAGCTCTCTTTAGTGGTCTTCACACTAAGTTTATTATACAAGCAGTGCAGGGAGTTGTAGTGCATTTGTTCGATTTCTACTGTAGAGCACTTAGAATTGAACTACAACTCCAAGAAACCTCACAACGTTATTTATAACAGTATTAGTGGAGCATAACGAGAAACACGTCAGGTTGGGGGGCAGTAGCATAAAGAGGGGCTCATAGAAAAAAAAAAGTATAAAAATAAAATGGAATAAATGAAAACAAAAACACATAGTGTTACTTATTAACCTACACATTGCACCTGATACGTGTGGGAGCCTGGAGGGCTCCTTTTAAGGCAGGCATAACTAGTACAAACATAATCCCTTTTAAATGTCCTTTTGCTTCCGTTGTCTACATTATTTAGGTTCTTTTGAAGTCACAATTCTGAGAAAGGTGCACTTTCTTCTATTAAAGAGCACAGTAGACACACAGACTGCAATCCATCTCTCGGAGAATGAGAGACAGCTCCATGGGAAATCTGCCTGTGTGTGGCATCATGCCAGTTTATAAAGAGTCTCTTCCTCTCCACTTACTGGTGCTACAAGGCTTGTTCTCCAGAGACCTGAAGCTTTTGCTTAAGATCAAGTACCTTTCCCAGGAGGGCCTAAATCTCGGGATTGCTCTACTGGCTTACAAACCTGGTATATTCCTCTTTCAAGTGTACTTTGAGAACACCACATGTTATTTCAGCTGAAATATGATCAATGTTCAGTAAAGAGGCATAAGTATCACTTTACTTCACCAGCCATTTCTTCCTACAGAATATAGCATCCTATTGGCAGTTTTCTATATTTTTCTTAAATGATCAATCAAATGAAATAATAAATAAGTGCTTTTTAGGGATTTATTAAACTGGTGAAAATTGGATGGGGAGAGTGGTGGACGATAATATGTCCACTCCCACTTCTATATTTTATTAGTATCCCCACTAGCCACCATTGAGTGGGTTCTGGGGGGACATTGGCTTCAGGTAGAGTTTATTAATTTCATAATTGGAGGAACCTAAAGTGTGGGTACTGGGGGAGAGATTAAGTCCCTGCACCCGGTTATTAAATGAATAGCCCTTACCCACCACCCATGGTTAAGAGAGTGTTGGGGGGAGGGGCATTACGTATCCTCAGGTTACTATAATTATAACCCCCACCTGCCACCTACATTAGGTCTCCATGCTTTTTTATTTAAACTGGCTACGTGTGAATAATTGCCAAATATCTCACTTTGGTCTAAAAAGCACACACACGGCAAGAGCTCTCTCTCATTAGCAGGATGTCCCAATGGGCAGGACGAGGAACTAATCAAAAAAAGAAAGCCTTTCATCATCTGGAAATAGGTGCATAGTTCAGAGTTCCTGCTTTACCCCATAGATACCACACAGATCAGAGAAAAATCTGCAACTCGAAAATGTGCGAAAAGTCAATATTTATATTTGTTGCCTCTGTTTTCCCATGCCCACATCTTAGATAAACAGTGTGCGAACAGACTATATTTATATTTTTATACCTCCACGTTCTATTCTCTTTACTTTCACTTTAGCATCACAGTGGTTATTTGTTAAATATCAGAACATAGTCTCTAAATGAAATCTGATTATCGTTTATCATTGAATTGCACTTATCTCTGACAGCAATAAGAGATATTCTAGCTAATTAGTAGAAATAAACCTATTTCAGGTAAAAGTATCCAGCCTTATCTGTGAAGAATATAAAGCTATTTCAACACGTGTTTATATTAAGGTATGACATCTAGTTAAGTCAACCAACTCTGCAGGCAAAACAGCTGTTCACATTACTTTACTTACTAGCAATTTAAGGTAAATGGGAGCAAATTCATGGTCATGTCACTTTAAAGCAGCTGTTACAGATTGTGTAAATAACCAGTTTTAGAATACAAAGTAATTCAAAGAACATAACAATAATGTGTCACCTGATTCCTTTTCTGCTGCTGATGAAAGGGAAAGAGAAGAGAAGCAGATATAAGTAATGGTGCAGAACAACATCTTTTGCTCGATTTAAGCTTTTTCTGAAGAATTCTTTATTGGAAATGTTAATATCTACAGGAAATTATTTGCTTGAAAAAAAAAAAACCAAACAAATAAAATAAATATACACATAAATTATTTTCCATCATCTCTCCCCGTGCATGGAATATTAAAGTTAGTTAGTGTTTATATAAACATACCTGAAATGTAAAGTCTTACTAATTCGTTATCCATCTAGTAAAGTGGTATGCGAAAGTTCAAACCGCATCCGTGTTGTAGTTGGACTGGCTAGACCCATCATGCCTTGACACGGATACAAACAAGGCCAATAATCACTCAGAGGCTACATTAGTAAAGCCAGTACCTGACTGGCAGATGTTATCTGGAAAATAATTCCAAGTAAAGAGGGGCATACGTGGGTAAGCCACATTAAGAGGCAGTCAGCACTACAGCTTAATGTAGTTGTTCTGATGAGTATAACAGTCCCTGCAGGCATTTTGCTGTACACACTGCCTTTTCAGGTAAAAGGCACTGTTTACATTGCTGGCTGTGGACACCTCCAGTGGCAGTCACTCAGACCTGGGTCAATGGTGAGCAGTGTGCAGCACGCTCTAATTCACTGCATCTCTATGAAGCTGCGCCCCCCCCCCATCTCCTTAGCTGAGATCAGAATTGATGTCTTCCTATGAGATAATTAATTCTACCAATGTCAACCAAAGAGGAGGATTGGGGGTGGGGCCAGTGCCGGCCCCTTAAAGTGTTCATCCTATTTAAGGGGAATTAAGCAATCCAGGGGAGCTAAATATTGGTTTCAACACTATAGGGTCAGGAATACATTTGTATTCCTGACTGTATAATGTTCCTTTAACCCGTTAAGGACACATGACATGTGTGACATGTCATGATTCCCTTTTATTCCAGAAGTTTGGTCCTTAAGGGGTTAATCCAGACAGTTAACTAAACCTCAGACCACTTCACATTAATAAAAAAAATATGAACAAGACAAATACATGTGGAAATAGTCATCAATATACCTTTGCTGTACAAACTGAGTTGATTTCTTAAATTGTATGACCTGATAGTCAAACAACGTAAAAGTACACATTTTTAAGGATTTTTTTGGGAGACTCTTATGTACTTTGTTAGTCACCTCTACTGCATGTGTAATAATTAGTTTAAAACAACCCTGATTAAATACGTGAAACAAATACATTCTAAACTCTAGAACTATTTTCTTTGGAAATTTTAGTGACATTTTTCTTCCACTGTCCTCCAGTCAAGTTTTTACTCATATGATAACAATGAGATATTTCTAGCGTATGGACAAAAGTCAAACTGGAACAAACATGCATCAACAAAGGTTATAAGCTAGAAATTAGTGGTATAAAAAATGGACACCTTGAGCCTTTGTTTGTCAATAAAAGCAGCCTGATAAAAGGCAAACCACGTTCTCAGTTCTCCTTTATGCATCAGACTAGCGATGAGGCAGTGTGTCCTCAATTACATAGTGGGAGTCGAAGAGGTCAGCAGCTGAACAAAGGTGAGTAATACTTTTTCACATAGTTTTATTGCAAACAAGGGAGAAGGACACTAACCTAACTATGGGCAAGGGCCCTATAGCAATGTTGTGTTCCTAACACCGTAGTGTTCCTTTTAATTGAGATCTATTTCTACTTCAAAACGAGGCTCCGTCAGATATAAAAAAAATAAAATAAAAAAGCATTCCTGGTGTGGAATTAATCTATTATTGACTACCCTTCTTAGTGTGTCTACATAAAGTTGCAAAACACATTAAACAGCAAATAAGTATATTTACGTTTCTACCAATTTGGTGAATGAGCATTCTTTGTTTTATACTTGCTCTATACAATAAGTTTAAAACTTTATATAAAGCTTATTTAATTTAAACGTGTGTTTTATAATGTATATGTACACACTGTCATGATCCTTTGTTTCAAATTGACAGTGTTCTTCAATGTTGTTCATGCTTCTGCAAAATACATTTACAAATCAAAAAATATCATAGTTAATTATGATAAGCTGGCAACAAGAGAATTTTCTCTTTTACACCTGTTGTATAATGCATGTTTCCATAGTAATGGAGTGGTCTTTTTGCCTTCCTTAATTAATCCAGTTTGTTTTATTTATGCCTGTCATAGAGAGTGACCAGGAAAGAATGTATCTGTTAAATGGACATCTGACAAGGAACGCTCATCTCATTAAACTGCCTGCTTAATCTTCACAGAAATAAAACCCAGAAAATGTTAAACTGATTATCAGAAAAAAAATATATAAATTTAATCAGCCACTTACATGCTCATCTATTTCTGTAGAATTAACAATCATATAGCAAAAATGGAGTAGCATTATTTAGATTTTAAGCTCTTAATTAAATTGAAAGACAAAAAACAAAAAAAAAAACAAATAGAAAATAAAAATCACAGATGGTCTTATATTTTGGCAAAGTGTTATTAAATGTTAGATCATTACTGTTTATTCTGACAAACAGAGACTCGTACCTAAGTAATTATATATTGTATATTTTTTAGTAATCTGATACATTTTATATGTGATATATTAAATCATCATGCTTTTAAAACAGAAAATTGTATCTGATTTAAGGTATTGGACAAATCTTTTTTTACATTTTTTTTTTTTTAAGTAAGAGGATATCAGATTGTTGAGGTTTACGCCTAGTATACTCATATGTGTACTTATATTAGACACAAAAAAAAACCATATTCTCCAAAATTATTTCTAAATGCAATAAAGTTTCTCATTGAATAAACATTTGCCTTTGTTTTTGTTATGATTAAAAAGATATTTCACTCACAACTACCAACATATACTTTTACAGCTGTATGACATTTTAGTTACATATATTTAATTGTATATATTTTTAGACTGTAACTATAATAGAAAATGCTAGGTCTTCAGGCAATTTAGGAAAATGTCTAGTGGGTCACGATAGCCAGGTGGGCAGGACTTAAAACATCTTAATAGCCAGTCCGTTGGGGAGTTTCTAATATTTTGTGACAATGGTACCAAAAAAAAAAAATCCAGGAAAATTATCCCAATATTTCAAAATATGCTGATGTGTAATATACCATTTTTATTGAATATCAGTGACAGACACTACATTCACCAACCTTCTATTTTGGCATATTCTGTAAGTCGGGTGTAATTAATTAGAGCAGCTTTTTCAAGGCACCTTCTAATTACTTTTTTTACTTCCTCAGGAGGAATAGGTGTCGCAATATCTTTCATCAGCACCTAAAAAATAAAACACATGGGCTTCAGGTGGCATAGACTGCTGTATTTTTCCAATGTAGGCATCACGTGGAGCTCTGATCAATAGGCTTTAGCATAAAGGAGTCTTTGTAAATAATTACATATAACACCAGTATTTAGAATGCTTTGAGTTATATGACCGTAAGCAGGTTTAAAGCAGGGATGGATGAATAACTATAATGAATAAATGTTCCGTGTCACATTTTGCTTTAGCAAAGTATTCCTCAGAAAAATTGACAAATGTGGCTTTTTTATCAGTGAATGTCACTGAATGCTTACATGTAAAGCGGCTCTTGCGAAAAGGTAAAATGATTGAACAAAAATCAAGACTGTAACTACAGTTTCCCAGCGCCATAAAAGCAACAAACACATATTGGGTTTCCAATACTTGACATGTCTGTTTGTCCACAAATATACACAAAGATAGTCATTTTCTATAGAATCTTATAAGAGTGAAACAACAGATTTTACATGCCATCATCTTTTAAGGGAACTAATTAAATTCTTTAGCTTCCTTGAGTATGTTTTAATATACTTATATAAATCACTCTGTAATTAAAAATTATTGACGAGTGTACTCATACATTTTAATTATTATTATGTAGAAATATAGAATACTTGTCCTAACTTGTATAAAGAACTGAACATTAAAACTTTTATTTTACATAAAATCTCATTAGCGCAAACATATTATAATCAATATTATACCATGTTGGAAAATTCTATAAAAACAATGCTGACTGCCCTTTTAATGGATTTTCATTATGTACAGATTTTTTGTAATCATTTAGTACCCAATAATATATTAAAAATATGTATCTTTAAAATCACAAAAAATAGAAATAATGCCACTGCAAGCGCTCAAAACCCACAGGAGGTTTAATCGACACAAAACAAAAAGTAACAAACAGGGGGAAAGGTCACACCAAACACTCAACGCGTTTCTGACGTACAGGTCCTTAAACATAGGAGTCTCCTCTGTCTAAGGACCTGTAGGTCTGAAATGCGTTAGGTGTGACATCTCCCCCAGTTTTTTACTTTTTGTTTTGTGACAATTAAACCTCCTGTGGATTTTGAGCACTTGCAATGGCGTTATAATATATATATATATTTATTTTTTTATTATTATTATTATTACTGGATTTGGAGTTCATGTCTGGCAACCTGACTTGCACTCGGGTAAGTGGGAACTTTGTGTTTACATTTATAGTTTTTTGTTTTTATGTTTAGAGACTTGTGCTAGAGGCATTTTGGAGTTTTGCTGCCCGGTTCCAACATTTTAAAATTTTGGTTGTTCTTTGAAATTGCGTCACAATGTGTGACAAAGTGTCTGTAGCACGTTTTATAAAAAAATTACGAGGAACATTGCAGGATTCACACCATCACGGGATCCTACCGAATGAGAAATACTCAAAGCCATATAATAACAGAACCCCATGAGTTCCCAAGTTAAGACTTGCCAAAACTGGAGTACTTTGGAGTTGACAGGCTAGCCATATGTACTGCTATAATGTAAGATTAAAACCCCATTTATAAGGTTACCTGCTTTATTATAGTATAGATCATTACTGTATGTAATGTGGACTGTGTTAATGTATTGTGTACACATTTTGGTACTTTCAGCAGAACACAGGGCTCCCCATACACATAACACTGTAGTTTGCACAGTGCATGCGTGTCTAATGAGATCCTAATGATGGGTTTGCAGAAGACAAGCCCTTTGTCCCCAGATGTGGAACATCAGGACAGGAGTACAAATCTTGTACCGACTTGCCTAACCAAGGACTTCTTGGATGTGTGACAAAGAATATGTTTGTCTACAGAAAAATTAGTCATATCTCACACACCAGCAGAATGAGTATACGCAATTTCAGAGACAGAACATTGAGAATCTCAAATAAATGAATTAAAATGAGGCTTACCTCCAAACAAAAAATATAGACTAGATAGATGTCAACTGGTTTTTCAAGTTAATATAATAATGGCAAAAAGAAAATTGAACCAAAGTTTATAGAGTTGTATTGTCCCAAATTATAAATTAAATACACACTAAAAATAAGAAATACAAAAAGCTCAATGTATGGATATTGATAACACAATCTCTGCAAAGCAAACCCTCCTCGTACATATTGCGATTAATGAGATGATTATCTCTACTACAAATATGTAACTATGTCTGCTAATATCCAGTTAGTCACACTCAAGAACTCTCTGCTTAGATAGAAGCATTCACAATACTAACTTTTTAGCTTTTTTATCTATTGCCTGCTAATCATCTAATACATGCTTTCATAGAAGCAAATGATCTAACAGAGGACATAAACAACTTGATTTTTATTTAATGCAAGCGAATATTTCCAAAATGATCTACAGTAAAATCAAATGGCCTTCTTAAAAATGTTATTTAAATTTGCTAGTCTTTCCAAATCCAAGTATGGGATTCTATCTTTAAAAGGGACACCCACTGCCCAAATACTATATTTATACATAAACAGTTAAATAAATCACTTTAGCACATACACCCCCAATGAAATCAAGTATGCATCTAAACATGTATATTTTTTATTGGGGTATATGTAAAATCAGCTTGCAAAAGCTGCATATCTTGCCTGCAGCATGTGTAAGCCTTCCCTTAATCCCCAGCCCAGACGTTTTGTGTCTGTCCAATCACAGACTTCCCAATGCAGTTTAATGAAAGGGAGATGCCTTGGACAATTGTTGCATTTTGGGTTTAGCTCCACTGAGTAGTCCAGTTGTCTGACTGACAGCCAGGGGATGGAATGGGGGCAGGTGTAACAAGGTTAATTTATAGAAGTGCTAATTTCTATTGAAATAGCACTTTTTGTATAATGTAAAATAGAGGACACAGTCTTCACACATAAATCACTTCCACAGACTTCCAAAACAGACATATCAGAAATTTCAAAGAGTGATAAGTATAGTGGATTGGGGCAATACATTAAAGAACTCTATAGTGTCACAATTACAAACATGTATTCCTGACACTATAGTTAGCTATTTAGGTTACAGGCCCCCTCTCTGTGCAGTAAAAACCTGATTTTACTCACCTTTAAACTTACAGGAACGATAGGTTGAAGAGGACCCTGCTCAAACGAGCTTACATTCTATAGGAAATGGCAATAAAATAAGGTGGGAGTGAAGCAGAGCTGGAGGATAGAGTGTTGCCCTTTAGGAGAGAGCAAGAGACAGGTATGTGAGGTAGAGGTTACTCTGTGTGGCCATAAGCTTTCCTAAAGAGATAGGTTTTAAGGCATTTCTTAAACGATTGAAGACTAGGGGAGAGTCTGATGGTGGTAGGCAGGCTATTCCATAGGAAGGGAGCCGCCTGCGAGAAGTCCTGCAAGCGTGAGTTGGCTGTACGGGTGTGAACAATGGACAGGATGTCCGGACCGATGAACAAATTGGGGAATGGAACACGATCCTCCTGGACTGTTCTTTCCGGCTGATGGACTATCTAATTAAATTAGAAACTACCAACTTTGACGAAACTAACCTGAAACTACAAAAGGAAATCACAATAATAAAAAACTTTAAGTCAGACAACCTGTATGTCCCCATGGAAAACAAATTACAGCAAAACATCACCAACTACAGACAACATCTAAAGATAAAAAAACACAATAAATTCCAAAGGGATTTTAAAGATTTCAGCAGCGGCGAGATCTTTAGGGAAAAAAGAAAGTACAACAGGAGACCCAGTAACTACAGAGGGTCATCCTCGGGTGAGACTGATTGGTCTGACCAAGACCAACCCCGTCGACCGAGACGCAACAATAAGAGCTCTGACAGGAAAAGAGACCCAAGCGTTCAAACCCATCAAAACAAAAGCATCCTTAGAAGCACTGACAAATCTGTGTCTTTTCTCGACATCCCTCTTGAAACCAGTAATCCCATTACACCTTCCACCACATCCTCGGCGACTTTTTTAGAGCAGGACCCTCCCCGCCAACAACGGGGGAGACTCCGGGACAGGGAACGTTGGGCATACAAAATACAGAATCGAACACAAAGGACATGACCAATAGAATCATCAACTGGTCAGACTTCACATTGCAAACACATCACATTTCCCTCCTTAGCAAAGGTCTTTCCTTTGTACCCACCCCTACCTGTAGCAAATTTAATTGGCCTAAAGACATACACCTATTTGGCAGGAAACTTGCACTAAACATCATGCACGCTAAAAAAGACCAACAGGCTGCAAACGATTTGGGCCTCTCCCTAAAGGACTACGAATTATCCAAAATATTAACCAGTCTCCAGGAGGAACAGGATCTTAATAGACCTCTCACTGACTTTAAACCACCTAGTTACTTCACCCCCAATTTCAAAGACACCCCACATGTAGACCTATTTGTGGAAATGTCCCTAAACCAATTTGAAACGACCTCTCATCACCCCCCAACTCCAAACAATTTGAGCTCACTAGAACGCAGAGCACTAAAAGAACTCCAATCATTGGACAATATTGTTATCAAACCTGCTGACAAGGGGGGAAATATTGTGTTACTGAACAGACAAGACTATATAGACATGTGCATGAGTCATTTAAATGATAAACTATCCTACAAAACTCTTCCTTCGGATCCAACCACCTCGTTTCTTAATGAACTCAACACCCTGTTAACTGAAGCTAAGACACTTCAGATCATAACTCCAGAGGAATTCAAATTTTTACTACCCCATAACTATCCTACAATCGCAACTTTTTACTGTTTACCCAAAATACATAAGGGAATACGACCACCCCCAGGGAGACCCATAGTATCAGGGAACAACTGCTTAACAGAACGCCTGAGCCAATACATGGACAAAATTCTACATCCAATCGTACTAACGCTACCCTCCTACCTTCGGGACACTAAGACCACACTACAACTCTTACAAGATAAAACAGTCCCCCCTTATACCATGCTAGCCAGCTTAGATGTGGTTGCCCTGTACACCAACATACCCCACCACTTTGGCCTCAGAGCATGCCAATTCTTCTTGGAGAACACCACATACAACGACTCCCAAAGGAAATTCTTTATCACAGCCCTCCAATTCATACTGACCCATAACTATTTTATTTTCAATGGGCAGTATTATCTGCAAGTATCTGGGACTGCTATGGGGACAACTTGCGCGCCAACATACGCCAACTTATTCCTGGGATGGTGGGAGCAGCATGTCGTCAAATCAGCTAAATATGACCGGTTTCACAGGTTCATTCTAAGCTGGCACAGATATATTGACGACGTGCTGCTCCTCTGGACAGGCCCCATTGATATCTTTGAGGAATTTGTAAAAACCCTCAACGAGAATGAGATCAATCTTAAATTAACACATGTAATCGATGAACGAGAACTCTTCTTCCTTGACCTAAAAATCCTACTCACAGAAGACGGCACCATTCAAACCGAATTATTTCGGAAATCCACTGCGACTAATAGCCTCTTACATTGGGAGAGCCACCACCCCTACAGATTAAAAGCGTCTATACCTTTCGGCCAATACCTACGAGCCAGAAGAAACTGTTCTGAAGATTCCACCTTCTATAATGAATGCAAACTCCTAAGATCTAGATTTAAAGAATTAGGGTACCCCAATCGGGTTCTCAAGCAAGCTTTCCAAAGGGCCAGTGGCATCAACAGACATCTGAGTCTTACTATGACCAAACCCAAAATGGAAACAAAAACACCCAGATGCATTGCCACGTTCGACCAGGGCTGGAACACTATGTCGCATATACTACAGACCAACTGGCCTATCTTACTTCACAACCCTTCCTTGAGGAACAGCTTACCTGACCACCCACCACTGACAGCCCGCAGACCCACCAACCTACAAGATCTCCTTGTCCACAGTCATCTGGCCTTACCCTCCCCACCTGATAATTGGCTATCCAAGACCAAGGGAACCTACAGGTGTGGCCATTGTAAGCCATTGTGGCCATTGTACATAGGAAAGACTTTCCAACAGTTTCGCAGAAGAATTCTCCAACATGTCAACTCCATCAACAATACTGTGACCCCAACACCGGTGTCCAGACACATTAATAACTTCCATGAAGGCAAACCAGAAAACCTGAAATTCCAGGCAATTGAAAGACTTACACCAAACCAAAGGAAAGGAAATTTCAACAAAATCCTTCTACAAAAAGAATCCAAATGGATCTACCTTTTCAAGACATTGGCCCCTTCAGGATTGAATGAAGAATTTAACTACACAGCATTCATTCACTGATGAGCACAATACACTCTCTTTTATGCCATATCTTACTACTCAGCACCCCTTGGTGCTGTGACATAACATCAAAATCCTAATTGTTAATATGCATTGAACCCCACTTCTTTTCACATGCATTCTAATATTTCTTAACATATGCCACATTACGAACCGCTGGCTGACATCCCTGGTAGGACATTTCCCTGATTATTATATTAACTTAGGTACCCACACTAGGGATCTCATATTGACCACGGTAGTATCCAGCTCGGCACCCCCATCGGGATAATTATTCTCTAGGCATCTCTTCCGCCTTGTATTACTATTGATCATGCCGAGCCACCGTACCCTCTGAAGGTTACCAATGACGTCACGTCGGCGGCCTGTCCAATCGGGACCTGGGGCGGGCTTTTTAAGCTCACTCTGTTCGGGGAGTCAGTTCCCCCTGATGAGCCTGTGTGTTGGGTGAAACGCGCGTCGGGGCTCCTGACATAGATCCGACTTGGTGTGATCTGATGACACTCGGTGTGCTACTATATACTTAGCCACCTCAGCTACACTTACGATCCTTTTTCCTACTATCCTGTAGTTGGATCGATAGACTACAGCCGTCTAAGACTCTTATTGCCACTTTGTTTTAACTTAGCCTAGCACTGTTAGCACTACAGACAGGTGCCCTTGAAGGCACAGATTAGGGCATTTTTTGCTCCACTATCAGATAGTTATTTGAGATTTCTCTTTAGACGCAGGTGCCCTTGAAGGCACAGTTGAAGGTTCTCTCACTATCTCACTGGGTGCTATACAAGGGGTACTACCTTACTGCCTCCTTAACGGTGCCACTGAGACATCTCACCTTTAATAGTGTGACTCTACCTGGCTTTGATCAGACTGGGCAACGATTTTAACTTGTTGATAAGGGGCACGCACTTTGGTTTACTCTCTCTACCATCACAAACCCCCCCCCCCCCCCGGTACGAACCGGCAGACCACTATAGCCCCCTATATACAGGGGTAGGACGTTGGTGGACTGTACGTTTTTGGTACCGCGGTGTGGAACACTGTCCTGATATTGGACCACTGTGTGGAACACTGTTCGGATTTACACCATATAGATTATTACCATTATAACAACCATACGGTGCCGGACGCAGTTCCCACGCTTGGGTATACCGCAGAGATAAGCGGACGATAATGATTCAGTGAACAATCGTGCCACCTTAGCTACTAGCGGGTGCCAGATTAAGTTACTTAAACTATTACTAACACGGTTAACTGACGACAAGTTACAGTGCTACCCTTTTTATTAATGCAATTTTTGGCTATTAGTGGATCCTGTCCACAGTGTACCGGACCAAGGTATTTAAACTCATGACTGACACAGTCTAACTGACGATTAAGTTACTGTGTTATTCCTGGTCCATACACAGCATACAGTGCACATAGCACCCCCGCGTAAGGACGTATCCAGATACCTTTAACAGTATCAACTTCCTACAGACCTTTGTGATCATCACAAACTATACAGATCACCGTCCTGACGCTCTGCTGTGCCACTGACCAAACCAGTAACCTTAGATACTCTGTATACATACCAGCTACTCTAGCTAGTATTTTAGCTTTCTATATTACTAGGTGTACTACACATATTTAGACCAAGAGGTTTGGATCATTACAAATACGAATAACTGACTATCAGCTACTCTATTACCTCCAGGTTTAGACTTACCGGCTTAGTACACCTTGTTTACTGGTTTAGGGACTTATCCACTTCACCGTTATTCGGTGACTGGTGCCCTAAGTTGTTTGTCTTATGTACATATACCCTTTGTTTTCCTCACTCCCCGTCTGTATATATTCCTCACTTTAGAATTGTTAAGGTTTAGTCATCTGTTTCTGCCTCAGTTATCCAGCACTGGGGTAGCGATGACCACTGATTGTGTTATTTTCAGTGCGTGTGTTTAGTATTCAATTAATAAAAGACCATTTTCTTTTACTATTTCTGAGATTTTCTCCAATACTATATAGGGACAGTACTGTTCTCCTATTTCTCTGTACCAATTTACTTAGGGTTATCCCCTCATCTGTCCCTCAGATTTATTTTACACCTCTATAGGGCCCACCCCTCGAATCAATGGACAGGAGAAGGTCACGGGCAGAGTGGATAGACCGAGAAGGGGCATACCTATGGATCTGTGAAAAGATATAAGAGGGTCTAGACTTGTTCAGTGCTTTATAGGTATGGGTTAACACTTTGAACTGACTTCTATAGGATACAGGAAGCAAATAAAAGGAGTGACATGGGGGTGAGGTGTGAGAGGACCACCAAGATAGGAAAATCAGTGTGGCGGCAGCATTCATTACAGACTGTAGCGGGGCAATGCGGCTTTTGGGATTACCAATTAGGAGAGGGTTACAATAATCCATGCAGGAAATTACTAGAGCATGGACAAGCTCCTTGGTAGCGTCTTATGTAAAAAAGGGCGGATGCGGGCTATTATTTTAAGATGGAATCTACAGGATTTGGCAACATACTGGATGTGAGGCTCAAAGGTGAGGCCAGAATCAAGTATGACGCCAAGACAATGCACTTGCAAGGATAGACTTATGTGAATACCACTAACTTGAAGGGGGAGCGAAAGGGATAGATCAGTATTAGAAGGAGGAAAGACAAGGAGCTCAGTTTTAGAGAGATTGAGTTTCAGAAAGCAGTAGGACATCCAATCAGAGATGGAAGAAAGGCAAGCAGGGACCAGGGAGGAGAGGTATATCTGTGTGTCATCAGCATACAGGTGGTATTGGAATCCAAAAGAGTTAATACGTTTTCCAAGAGAGGCAGTATAAAGAGAAAATAGAAGGGGACCAAGGACAGAGCCTTGGGGGACTCCAACTGAGACAGTACGAGGGGAGGAGGTATCATTAGAAAAGGAGACACTGAATGAGCATTGGGAGAGATAAGAGGAAAACCACGAGAGGACAGAGTCACAGAGACCGAGTGATTAAAGAGTTTGAAGAAGGAGAGCATGATCAATGGTGTCAAAGGCAGCAGAGAGGTCAAGAAGAATTAGTATGGAGTAGTGTCCTTTGGATTTAGCTGCGATTAGGTCGTTAGTAACTTTGATAAGGGCAGTCTCAGTAGAGGCGATAAATAATAGCAATGTTAGCAGAGAAGGGTTTGAAAAGGCGAATCAAATAAATTTCAAATGATGGGAGAGGGAAGGGGGTGGGTAGAGGTTTAAAGGTGGAGAAACCCTACGCTACCACCTTTACATTCAGAGTGTCTAAGGTTGTGGGTAAGTTGAAGACCACCAAAGGACAAATATGCAGGGGTAGCAGTGTCAGAGGGGGAGTGCCTAGTTTCTGTTAAGGCTATTAAATCTAGGGAACGAGAGTTGAAGAGGTTGTGGACAGCAGTGGATTTTGTAATTTTGCAAACAGAGTGTGCATTCCAGAGGGCAGTATTAAAGGAGGATTTAGAGGATGAGTAACATGAGATGGGTATGATATTGGTGTGGTTACTTGAGTTAGTATGTGGTGGGTTTGCCGAGATGGGACCGGGGTTTGGAGAGACATGACCAGCAGCTAGGAGCAGAAGGATAGAAAGGAAGTGAAGGTGGGAGAAGGATTTGAAAGTTTTGTAGGAGGGTATGTACATAGAGGATTTGGGAGGAGTTAGGCTGGAAAGGTATATGTAGAGTGCATGGGATGAATAGAGAGGGGAAGGGAGTAAACTGGAAGTAATTAAAGGGACTCTCCAGTGCCAGGAAAACAAACCATTTCCTAGCACTGCAGGTACCCTCTCCGTCCCACCCTAAGTTGCTGAAGGGGTTAAAACCCCTTCAGTGACTTACCTGTATCCAGCTCCGATGTGCCTCTGGGCTGGGTCAGGGTCCGCCCACGCTACTCCCCCGCCAACGTCAACCGGCGGGGGAGATCTATTGAGCATGCGCGGTCGGTGGCGGGGAGAGCTAATGCGCATGCGCAGCAATGCCGCACACGCGCATTAGACCTCCCCATAGGAAAGCATTGAATAATGCTTTCAATGCTTTCCTATGGGGATTCCAGCAGCGCTGGAGATCCTCACGTAGCGTGAGGACTTCCAGCCATGTTATAGCACACTTTTTGTGTTCTATGAACACGGAAGTGTCCTCTAGTGGCTGTCTAAGACAGCCACTAGAGGAGGACTTAACCCTTCAAGGTAAACATTGCAGTTTATGAAAACTGCAATAATTACACTTGCAGGGTTAAGGGTAGTGGGAGTTGGCACCCAGACCACTCCAATGGGCAGAAATGGTCTGGGTGCCTGGAGTGTCCCTTTAAGATGGTGTTGCTAGGGACAGGTGAGCAGAAGGTTCAACTCACCAGGACATCGCTCCCACATGGTCTCGCTACAGGCCAATATGGTTCTTACTATTTTAAACTTGTATTAAGGATAATAAGGATATTGACTTGTTAATAAACCTATAATTACCATGGGGGGAATAAAATCAAACTTTAATATACATTTTTAATAGCATTCCAGTGCAGAAAGTGAATGAATGTATTCCCAGTTGTTTATACACTGACACATAAACTATATACTTTTTTTCTTATAATCTTAGTAAAACAAAACAATGCACATAAAGATGGATTTTGCTTTCACAGCTGCCGAACAATTTCTCGCACATGCCCCTGGATGCTAAAGACAGAGAAACAAAGTAATAATAACATACTCTTTCAAGCAAGGAGAGTGTCGCTTTCAAAGCTCCTTCAGGTCTTCCAAATGGAAAACAGTACCTGTTATAGAAAAGAAAAACAAACAGTAACAAAGTTATATCTAAAAATATAAACTAAATAACAAACAGAGAAATGCTAGACAAAGTTAGAAAATGCAATCTTTAATATTTGTTACCTGTATATTGCACAACTCTCAATTAAGTCTTGTCCGCTTCTGACCAATTATGAATTTGAAGAGATCCTCTTTGTCCTCATTCTTTAATTAAATGCCAGCAGATATAGACATGCCAACAACATATTATATTTAGCCAAGTGCTGGGTGATTGGCTATAGAAGTTTGGGTTCTAACATTGCTTATCCCATAACAAGTCCACCGGGTGTAAACTGGCCTCTACTTCCTAATTACCACATTAAAAAAAGCTGAAGGAATAATTTATTTGCCAAATGGAAACACCACATTAAAATGTATTGAAAATAGCATATAGGTATGAATTCCATTTTAACATGCAGCCTAGATATCTTACTATAGTGCATTATACTTCGTGGGACACCAGTGGGTGTAGAAAACAAACTTCAAGGGACACTATAATAGGAGACTGCATTAAAAATATATGTAGAAAAAAATAATATGTATAAATAATAAATTTTTAAAAAAAGATGACTCAATGTCTGTGCAGGAAAGTGTCAAACATTTTGCCTGCAAATTGGAGTACTATGGGTCTGAGCTTATTCTATTAACCCCTGTCCAGCAGCTACATATTTAGGATATGTTGCATAGCTCCAAGTAACAGTGCAACTTCTCAGTCTCTCCGCTCTGCCCGTGACCTTCTCCTGTCCACTGCTTGCATCCGTACAGCCAACTCACGCTTGCAGGACTTCTTGTGGGTGGCTCCCTTCCTATGGAATAGCTTGCCTACAACCATCAGACTCTCCCCTAGTCTTCAATCATTTAAAAAGTGCCTTAAAACCCATCTATTTTGGAAAGCTTATGGCCTCCCAGAGTAACCTCTACCTCACATACCTGTCTCTTGTTCTCTCCCAAAGGGCAGCACTTTACTCTCTCCTACATTCCCTGTCCTAATGTGTTTGAAACCCCACCTTCAACCTATCCTGTAAGTTTTCTTGTAATTGTCCTATTTATAGTTAAATCCCTCCCCCCCCCCCCCCATAATATTGTAAAGCACTACGGAATCTGTTTGATGCTATATAAATGGCAATAGTGTTGTCGCGAACCCGAAATTTTCGTTTCGCGAACGGCGAACTTCCTCAAATGTTCGCGAACCGGCGAACCGCGCGAACCGCCATTGACTTCAATGGGCAGGCGAATTTTAAAACCAACAGGGACTCTTTCTGGCCACAAAAGTGATGGAAAAGTTGTTTCAAGGGGACTAACACCTGGACTGTGGCATGCCGGAGGGGGATCCATGGCAAAACTCCCATGGAAAATTACACAGTTGATGCAGAGTCTGCTTTTAATCCATAAAGGGCAGAAATCACCTAACATTGACACCTGTCCTCAAAGCCCCTGATACACACTGACACAGAGCAGAATAGAGACTGTTCCCCGTCCTCAGAGACCATGATACACACTGACACAGAGCAGAATAGAGACTGTTACCCCTACATAGGGTCACTTGGCAGATATGGTGGGGTCGTGGGAGGGGGAGGATGACTTTCACCTCTTCCCCTGTTAGATTCCCGTTGTGCTGTGACATCACCCTTATACGCTGTGTAAAGCATACTATTTAATTTGATCAGCATGGCCACTTGAGTTTTTATAGTTTTCACGCTGCTTGTAGTTTATATATGGTTCACAAAAATCAAACAAACGATAAAGTAAACGTGTAAGGATTCAGAATATTCTTTCAAACCCTTACACATTGTGTGTACATACTTTTTGTCTTAAGTTTGTGGCTTTAAAGAGGTTCACGTTGTTTCTATGATGTGCATAACATGTTCTTGTAAATGTTTGTTACATTTTTCCTGGAATTGTAATTTTTGAATCTGAATAAAGATAGTCAAATCCCTGATACACACTGACACAGAGCGGAATAGAGACTGTTCCCCCTACATAGGGTCACTTGGCAGATATGGATTGACACCTGTCCTCAGAGACCATGATACACACTGACACAGAGCAGAATAGAGACTGTCCCCCTACATAGGGTCACTTGGCAGGTATGGATTGACACCTGTCCTCAAAGCCCCTGATACACACTGACACAGAGCAGAATAGAGACTGTTCCCTGTCCACAGAGACCATGATACACACTGACACAGAGCAGAATAGAGACTGTTCACCATCCACAGAGACCATGATACACACTGACACAGAGCAGAATAGAGACTGTTCCCCGTCCACAGAGACCATGATACACACTGACACAGAGCAGAATAGGGACTGTTCTCCCTACATAGGGTCACTTGGCAGGTATGGATTGACACCTGTCCTCAAAGCCCCTGATACACACTGACACAGAGCAGAATAGAGACTGTTCCCTGTCCACAGAGTCCATGATACACACTGACACAGAGCAGAATAGAGACTGTTCCCCGTCCACAGAGACCATGAAACACACTGACACAGAGCAGAATAGAGACTGTTACCCCTACATAGGGTCACTTGGCAGGTATGGATTGACACCTGTCCTCAAAGCCCCTGATACACACTGACACAGAGCAGAATAGAGACTGTTCCCTGTCCACAGAGACCATGATACACACTGACACAGAGCAGAATAGAAACTGTTCCCCGTCCACAGAGACCATGATACACACTGACACAGAGCAGAATAGGGACTGTTCCCCCTACATAGGGTCACTTGGCAGGTATGGATTGACACCTGTCCTCAAAGCCCATGATACACACTGGGGGGAGCTACTGTCCTCCCCAACCACTGCGCGGTGGGTGGGGGCCATAAATCACAATGGGGGACCTACTGTCCTCCCCCCCTCGGCCCCCACCCCTGCGCGGTGGGTGGGGGCCATAAATCACAATGGGGGGGGGCCTACTTTCCTCCCCCCCGGCCCCCATCCCTGCGCGGTGGGTGGGGGGCATAAATCACAATGGGACGGACCTACAGATAGGAGTGGAGTATTGTTCATATCAGTTTAATACCTTCCGCGTCTCCTATCAGTGGACGTGTATATGGCAGCCATTTTAGGAACCGCACACCTGGGACCCGAGCAAGGTCACCTCGTTCAAGCTGCTCTGGTTCCTTGATGAGCCAGCTGCCCGTGAGTTAACATGTCCCGTGGAGAAGCACTCTGTCCTGTAAAGCCTCACCACAAAAAAATGAAATAAATAACAGCACTCGGAGTGGTGAGTTTAGTAAATGTTCATATCAGTTTAATACCTTCCGCGTCTCCTATCAGAGGACATGTATATGGCAGCCATTTTAGGAACCGCACACCTGGGACCCGAGCAAGGTCACCTCTTTCAACAGACGACATGATTTGGCCCTGTAAAACTATCCTGGATATTCTCTACAAGTTCTATGGATATGGCATTGATTTATGTAACAGGGAGATGGAAGAAGATGCTTGGTCGGTCCTCTTACTTGAAATTTGTGGCACTGCGCGGGCAAGCTAATGTGCCACCAGATAGGAGTGGTGAGTTTAGTATTGTTCATATCAGTTTAATACCTTCCGCGTCTCCTATCAGTGGACGTTTAAATGGCAGAGATTTTTAATTGTTGAATCATCTCCCCTTTTTAGGCCAAGGTGGGAAGATGCTTAGACCACTGGTATATTGGTGCCATCTTGGAGGATTTTTTTTTGGTTTGGTTTATGAAGCCACAGTGCTGCACCAGTGGGCCTAACAATTAGGCATGTACACATGCCTGAAAAATTTGGTATTGTTGCAGCCGCTGCTGTAGCAGCGTCCAGAAAAATTGATGTTTGTTTCACAGGCAGAAAGTGCCCTAAAACATGGCGGCTTGAACCCTAGTTGGTGGCGGATAAGTCACGCAAGTCAAACGTCATTCAGAGCTAAAATACAGCAGCGTGTGGACCATTTTTAGCCCAAGGCAGCTCATCTCATCAGGCCTTTTTTAATCGAATGTATCGCCCAGTGTCAGTCCCTTCGGGATCCATCCCTCATTCATCTTAATAAAGGTGAGGTAATCTAGACTTTTTTGACCTAGGCGACTTCTCTTCTCAGTGACAATACCTCCTGCTGCACTGAAGGTCCTTTCTGACAGGACACTTGAAGCGGGGCAGGCCAGAAGTTCTATCGCAAATTGGGATAGCTCAGGCCACAGGTCAAGCCTGCACACCCAGTAGTCAAGGGGTTCATCGCTCCTCAGAGTGTCGATATCTGCAGTTAAGGCGAGGTAGTCTGCTACCTGTCGGTCGAGTCGCTCTCTGAGGGTGGATCCCGAAGGGCTGTGGCGATGCATAGGACTTAAAAAGGTCCGCATGTCCTCCATCAACAACACATCTTTAAAGCGTCCTGTCCTTGCAGGCGTGGTCGTGGGAGGAGGAGGAGGATGACTTCCACCTCTCCCCCTGTTAGATTCCCATTGTGCTGTGACATCACCCTTATACGCTGTGTAAAGCATACTTTTTAATTTATTTAGCAAATGCTGCATCCTTTCCGACTTGTTGTAATTCGGTAACATTTCCGCCACTTTCTGCTTATACCGGGGGTCTAGTAGCATGGACACCCAGTACAGGTCGTTCTCCTTCAGCCTTTTTATACGAGGGTCCCTCAACAGGCAGGACAGCATGAAAGACCCCATTTGCACAAGGTTGGATGCCGAGCTACTCATTTCCCGTTCCTCCTCCTCACTGATGTCATTGAAGGTATGTTCTTCCCCCCAGCCACGTACAACACCACGGGTACCAGATAGGTGACAACGAGCACCCTGGGATGCCTGTTGTGTTTGGTCTTGTTCCTCCTCCTCCTCCTCCTCCTCCTCAAAGCTACATTCCTCCTCTGACTCCTCTTCCTCACAATCCTCTTCCAGCGTTGCCGCAGGTCCAGCAAGCGATGCTGATAAGGCGGTTTCTGGTGGTGATGGTGACCACAACTCTTCCTCTTCCTCTTCACGCTCATCTACAGCCTGATCCAGCACTCTTCACAGGGCACGCTCCAGGAAGAAAACAAATGGTATGATGTCGCTGATGGTGCCTTCGTTGCGACTGACTAGGTTTGTCACCTCCTCAAAAGGACGCATGAGCACTTGAGGCGGGATGTGGACTGGAGACAGGGAGCACGTGGCGTCGTTTTGAAAGGGCGCCGTCCTCCGCGTGAAATAGGGCCGTGAGTAATGACGTCACGGGTAGCCTGCCCATAGTATCGCATAGGGTGGAAGAGCTGATAGGACATCTGAAACGTATTGGGATGGAGATGCTTAATTGTTCTCCAAAATGCTTGACACCACCCCATAGTGAATCTCTGCAAACTTTAATACCATCAGAGGAGGAAGAATGTGGCAGCCCACTGGGATTATTCGAAAAATTTCAAATTGATGATTTTCCAGACCCTGGGGTTGACATTAGTCCAGATTTACATCTAGTGACCCATGAGGATGTTCCAGGCACTACTTGTGAAATAAAGACAGATAATAAAGTGAATGATCCTTCTCCTTGGGACTTGCACCCTGTCGTTGAAGGTGGAGTAGGCAATGGCAAGAGCATGCTGTGGGTAGTCAGTGCAAACACTCTCTTCCCGGTGAATAATGAGGAGACTAACTATGATGACGTTATTTGCGTTGAAAGTAATGATGCCAGAGATCTTTTGAAACCATATGGAAGGAACGAATTGGTTAAAAGAAAGGCAAGAGACCACCTGCATATAGACAAGAATACGCATAAGAGAAAGAAGAGAACAGGTGAAAAAGAGAAGCTGCAGACTGCCTATCTGCAAATAGTTGAGTTATGTCCTGAAGATGTCCGTGTTACCACAGTGCAGACTCTGTTTGATACACTACTGAGGAGAGTCAGAGAAACCCCAGATCTTCACGTATTGGATGAGTCGGTGCGTGGAGTTGCAGAGAACGTAGAACAAGAAATATTTAAACTTTTCCTGTGTACTGACAGCAGATATAAGAATAAATACCGGAGCCTCCTTTTCAATTTGAAGGACCCTAAAAATCAGATCCTGTTCCGTCGTGTGGTCCTTGGTGAAATCACCCCACAGTGTTTGGTTCTAATGAGTGCAACGGAAATGGCTGCACAGGAGCTGGCCAACTGGAGAATTCAAAAGAGAAAACATGCACTGGAACTAATCGAGAAAGAGGAAAGACAGCCATACCAGATTCAGATGACAAAGCTGACACACAAGGGGTTAATTGAAATTGATACCGTGCCCGATCAGAACTTGACCCTAGAGGATCTGTCTGATTCTGTGTGGCAGCCTCAGGATTCTCAGCAGGATTGCATCTCAGAGAAAAGGGACACAACATCCCAACACAAGAGCCACCTTTTAGATCAGGACTGCCTTATATGCAAAGGGCTGATAAACCCCCCAGGTGATGCTGACTTAAGCCAATGGGTAATTACCAAGAAACCAGAGAAAATATGGAAACACCATATAACTAATGGCAATCAACATTCTTCATGCATTGAAAAGAAGAACAAGAAATTGTATGATCCAGATACTAGACTCACAGATCCAGCAGACTCAAGTGTGTGGAAGGGATTCCTTCACATGTTCTCTATAAAGCAGTTTAAAGTTACAGCCATGCCAGTGTCTGGTTATAGCAGTCATCTTTGCCAGGATTTACCAAAAGTGTTAACATCCGAAGGATGCATTTTGCAAGAGTCTGTTTGGGAATATGTGGATCGTATCTGGCCAGAGTGCACCAAGGACATGTGTGTGATCCGACTGAATCCAAGAACGTCAAGTGATGCAGTTTCATATGCTCGGCTGTATTCTTATCTTAATCGGAAGCTGAGATATGCAATCATCAGAAGTCATGGCATGGAGGCGTTCCTAGTGCCTCTACCTGCCGGCCAACCCATCCCTCAAAGATTGCGTCCTTTGGGAGGTCCAGGTTTGGAAGACAACCATCCTATTCTGCTTCTGATCTTGCTTCTTCCAAGCCATCCTTCCTGGACAGCTTATCCCAAAAAATCTTCCAAGAAACATAAAGAAGGTTTGGATATCCCAGATGATATTTTCTCTGACATATTAGCAGATGTTGAACGAGAGGAGAGACAAATGGCCGAGCAAGGGCTCCCTCCTCCAGGTTTCCCAAATTTTGAGCAGTGGAATCAGAATTCTGAGGATACAGGAGAGGAAGTTGGCATGCCTGAGATCATGAATATGCTCCAAAATTTGAGCAATGGCCTTCAGTTCCCAGGAGAATTCTCTGGAATTATAGGAGAGAGTCAGGGTGCTAATATTATGCCACCTCTCCATGTGCCAAATACTGTTCCAGCAGTTCTCCCATATCCATCTTTTCCATTGTATCCAGAAGCAGCCTACCCTGGCTGGCATGGTATGTTGCCCCCTACTCATGCAGTAAATCCATTGTCCATTGACCCAGCCAATCTCTTCTCTTACCCGCTTTCACAAATAATACCACCTAACTTCTTATCTGATCAACATTTTACTGCAGGACCTCAACCTTTTGCATAAATGTTGTAGTTTTGTTATATTTACGTTTTTTTTTTTTTTTTTTAACTGTTATGTTTTAGCGAAATATTGAAAAAAATACATGTAATGTGCTGAACATCAAAGCTGAAATTTTAATTTGTGTCAGTAAGTTGAAAGCCATACTTTCTATGGGAGTTTCAAATGTTCAATAATTGTTTTCTGAAGAAAGCATAACTGTCTGTTTTTAGCAAGCAACAACCCCATATTAAGCTGTTTATTCACTGAACATCTATTTGTACTGAATTGAAAACTGAATGACAAAATGTAGGCAAAAAACGAATGATTTGAATATATTCTTCAAATACCAGAATTTTTTAATTTGTTTTTTAGTTCACTACTATTCTGTGTTTAGTAATGTATAAGTGTGCCAGATGTGACAAGTTTACATAGGTTAATTATAGCCACTGTTATATCTGGGCTACAAATACATGCATTTTGGCAAACACCTCAAAGCCCATGTAAGCTTTGTGTTGTTGAATTTCAGTGATTTCTTTTCTGTTGCATGTGTACAGTTGTACTGTAAAATGGGTAAAACATGGGATATGTTTTTACATTTGTATACTAAAAATTTTAATATACGTTGAGAAAAAAAAAAAAAAGGACGCATGAGCCTACAGGCATTGCGCATGAGCGTCCAGTAACGTGGCAAAAAAAAATCCCAGCTCCCCAGAGGCTGTCCTAGCACCCCGGTCATACAAATATTCAGTAACAGCTTTTTCTTGTTGGAGCAGGCGGTCGAACATTAGGAGTGTGGAATTCCAACGTGTAGGGCTGTCGCAAATCAAGCGCCTCACTGGCATATTGTTTCGCCGCTGGATATCGGCAAAGTGAGCCATGGCCGTGTAGGAATGCCTGAAATGGCCACACACCTTCCTGGCCTGCTTCAGGACGTCCTGTAAGCCTGTGTACTTATGCACAAAGCGTTGTACGATCAGATTACACACATGTGCCATGCACGGCACATGTGTCAACTTGCTCAACTTCAATGCCGCTATCAAATTCTTTCCGTTGTCACACACCACTTTGCCGATATCCAGTTGCTGCGGAGTCAGCCACTTTTCCACCTGTGCGTTCAGGGCGGACAGGAGTGCTTGTCCGGTGTGACTCTCTGCTTTCAAGCAAGTCAAACCCAAGACGGCGTGACACTGCCGTATCCGGGATGTGGAATAGTACCTGGGGAGCTGGGAGGGTGCCGTTGATGTGGAGCAAGACGCAGCAGCACAAGAGGACTCAGCCGAGGAGGTTATGGAAGAGGATGGAGTAGGAGGAGTAGAGGAGGTGGCAGCAGGACTGCCTGCAATTCGTGGCGGTGTCACCAACTCCTCTGCAATGCCACGCATTCCTTGCTTGTCAGCCGTCAGCAGGTTTACCCAATGCGCAGTGTAGGTGATATACCTGCCCTGACCATGCTTTGCAGACCAGGTATCAGTGGTCAGATGGACCCTTGCTCCAACACTGTGTGCCAGACATGCCATGACTTCCTTTTGCACAATCGAGTACAAGTTGGGGATTGCCTTTTGTGAAAAGAAATTCCGGCCGGGTACCTTCCACTGCGGTGTCCCGATAGCTACAAATTTTTTGAACGCCTCAGACTCAACCAGATTGTATGGTAAAAGCTGGCGGGCTAATAGTTCGGAAAAGCCAGCTGTCAGACGCTGGGCAAGGGGGTGACTTGGTGACATTGGCTTCTTACGCTCAAACATGTCCTTGACAGACACATGACTGTGGGCAGATGAGCGGGAACTGCTCAAGGCGGGAGACGGAGTGGTGCATGGTTGAGAGGGGGCAAGAAGGACAGCAGTGGTTGACGTGGCTGAAGATGCTAGACCAGGAGGAGGATGGCGGCTTAGAGTAGGCGTGCTGCTTGTACTCATGTGTTGATCCCATAGGCGTTTGTGATGTGAGATCATGTGCCTACGCAAAGCAGTTGTACCTAGGTGGGTGTTGGACCTCCCACGACTCAGTTTCCTTTGGCACAGGTTGCAAATGGCATCGCTGTTGTCCGAGGCAGACACACAAAAAAAATGCCACACTGCTGAGCTCTGCAATGACGGCATTCTGGTGGTGGACACAGCATGCGTTGATTGGCGTGCTGTCGGGCTGACCCCGGGTGCCAATGCATGCTGTCTGACTGTGACTAGCTCCTTGCGACGACCCCCCCCCTGCTTCCAACTCGTCTCCTCCTCCTCTCTGTCTCCCCATCTGAACTTTCGCCCTGTTCTTCTTCTTGCCGAGCGGGCACCCACGTGACATCCATGGACGCATCATCATCATCAACCGCTTCGCTTGTATCTGACAACTCAGAAAAGGAAGCAGCAGCGGGTACAACATCATCATCATCACACCGTACCTCCATGTGTTTAATGCTGCCTGCCTGATACATATCCCTGTTATCTACATCCTCTAGCAATAATGGTTGCGCATCACTCATTTCTTCAAACGGGTGTGTGAATAACTCCTCTGACATACCAAGTAAAGCGGCTGTGGTGCTAGTTTTGGTGGTGGCGGCAGGCGGGTGAGTGGTATCTTGAGAGGTGCCTGAAGCTAAGCTGGAGGAGGATGGTGCGTCAAGGTTCCGAGCGGAGGCTGTACAAGATTGGGTGTCCTGTGTTAGCCAGTCAACTATGTCCTCAGAACTTTTCAAGTTCAGGGTACGTGGCTTCTGAAAACTGGGCATTATTCTAGGGCAAAAGGGAATCACAGCACCACAACCACGACGGCCCCTGCGGGGTGGCCTGCCTCTGCCTGTCATTTTTTTTGGGATTAGTGGTACTATAAGTGCAAGCTACTGTGAGACCAGATATGATTGGCAATGTGAACTGTAAGAGTTCTGCAGAGCACACACTGTAGGCCTGAGACACCCGCTTGAAGACAAGTAACTGCAATTCAATCTATAACAGTGAAAAACAAATTTTGGTTTTAAAAGCACGCTATAGAGACACCAGATATGATTGGCAATGTGCACTGGAACAGTTCTGCAGAGCACACACTGTAGGCCTGAGACACCCGCTTGAAGACAAGTAACTGCTATTCAATCTATAACAGTGAAAAACAAATTTTGGTTTTAAAAGCACGCTATAGAGACACCAGATATGATTGGCAATGTGCACTGGAACAGTTCTGCAGAGCACACACTGTAGGCCTGAGACACCCGCTTAAAGACAAGTAACTGCTATTCAATCTATAACAGTGAAAAACTAATTTTGGTTTTAAAAGCACGCTATAGAGACACCAGATATGATTGGCAATGTGCACTGGAACAGTTCTGCAGAGCACACACTGTAGGCCTGACACACCCGCTTGAAGACAAGTAACTGCTATTCAATCTATAACAGTGAAAAACAAATTTTGGTTTTAAAAGCACGCTATAGAGACACCAGATATGATTGGCAATGTGCACTGGAACAGTTCTGGAGAGCACACGCTGAAGGAAGGACTGACAGAGCCGCTTGAAGGACACTGACTGGCTGCTATTAGCTTACACTAGAAACCTTTTTTCTTTGTAAAAGCACGCTAAAGAGACACCAAATATGATTGGCAACTGTCAAAGCACGCTGGAACAGGTCTACAGAGCACACGCTGAAGTAGGCCTGACAAGTAGGCCTGACACCCAGACGCTTGCAGACAACTAACTGATCTTCTATTACAGTGAAAAAAAAATATTTCTTTTAAATCTAAAGCTTAACCAATTGTTAAAACAGATATGAGTGGTGGCACTGACTGTGCAAATGGGCAAGGCATCCAACCTGACACAGAAGCTGGCAGACAGGCAACTGCTCTTCTATTACAGTGAAAAAAAATGATTTCTTTAAAATCTAAAGCTTAAGCTATTGTTAAAACAGATATGAGTGGTGGCACTGACTGTGCAAATGGGCAAGGCATCCAACCTGACACAGAAGCTGGCAGGCAGGCAGGCAACTGCTCTTCTATTACAGTGAAAAAAAATGATTTCTTTAAAATCTAAAGCTTAAGCTATTGTTAAAACAGATATGAGTGGTGGCACTGACTGTGCAAATGGGCAAGGCATCCAACCTGACACAGAAGCTGGCAGGCAGGCAGGCAACTGCTCTTCTATTACAGTGAAAAAAAAATGATTTCTTTAAAATCTAAAGCTTAAGCTATTGTTAAAACAGATATGAGTGGTGGCACTGACTGTGCAAATGGGCAAGGCATCCAACCTGACACAGAAGCTGGCAGGCAGGCAACTGCTCTTCTATTACAGTGAAAAAAAATGATTTCTTTAAAATCTAAAGCTTAAGCTATTGTTAAAACAGATATGAGTGGTGGCACTGGGCAAGTAGGCACAGTATTCAATGTGAACCTCACACAGAAGCTGGCAGGCAGGCACCTGCAATTACATTACACAGGAAAAAAAAAAAAAAAAAGCAGCCTGATGTTATAGCCCTAAAAAGGGCTTTTTGGGGTTCTGTCCTTACAGCAGAGATCAGATGAGTCCTTCAGGATTGTAGTGGACACTGAATACCCTAGCCTAGCTATCAATTTCCCTATCTAATCAGCAGCAGCTAAACTTTCCCTCCTCTCACTAAGCATGCAGCTACAGAATGAATCGAAAATGGATGCTGGGAGGGAGGTTGGAGGGTGTGGAAGGGAGGGAGTGCTGCTGATTGGCTGGAATGTGTCTGCTGACCGAGAGGCACAGGGTCAAAGATTGCCCAATGATGACGAATAGGGGGCGGATCGAACCGCCCATGTGTTCGCCCGCGGCGGCGAACGCGAACACGCTAAGTTCGCCGGGAACTGTTCGCCGGCGGACAGTTCGGTACATCACTAAATGGCAATAATAATAATAACTCCTATAATAAAAGAGGTGGGACTTTGGAATAATCTGATAAAAGCCATATCGCTGTTAGCTTACTGGACAGCTCGAGAGGGGAGGAAGTGACTTGTTTAATGCGTGCCATGCAGTGTGTGAAAGTAATGGGATACATTTATACCTTAAATGATGCTTAGGAAATGGCTGCAGAAGCATTGTGCAAGGAGACAAAGCCAGAGGACTTCCTTGCACCATAACCTATTAACTGTGCTTAGAATACCTTTAATACAGTCTTAGACCAGCACATATTACACATAATAAGTATGAGGCATAGACTCCAGTCCTCAGTGCAGCTTACTTGACTTCCGACAGGACGATCTTATTCTGTCATCTTTTAATTGGCAATACAATGGGCACAATGACTGAGTTAATTTATTCCTAGGACACTGACTTTTACTTGATTTAAGAAAAAAAATATTTTTTGGTAAATTGCTTTCATTAGAATTGTCAAGTAAGAACTGAGTTAAACTGCCCACATTACAGTTGTTGGCCTGTATTTAAAGCAATCCCTCTATTATTCATGATGCTTTTATCACAGAGCCTGGCTTCATTAGTGATAATATCTTTGGTGAATGTCTTAATTAACAACATGGACTGAATCAGCGACTCCGTCTTTGTCTGTAATCCGTGTTTAAATAAACGGAAAACACCATCTTTTGTGTTTTGTTTCTTCCAGATATAATTCTACACCAGGAATTAGCCTAATCCTCCAACTGCCTTCACCTTTGTTTACATCCCTTAACCACCAAGTAACCCAGTTTATAAACAATTGTTACAGAGCCTCGGATTACACAGAACACAAGGATAAAGAGGTCCCACTGGGCATGTTCTAAAGTGACATTAGACTCATGTAAGATGTAAATAATGTAGCAAATTCCACGTACTTCTCATTTAGGATTACATACAATGGCTTCATTAACAACCTCTTAATAGATGATGTTCGTATTCAGCTGTTGACTTTGAATATTACCAAACCCTGACACTAAATAACAGACACAGCGCAAATAACAGACACAGCGCTCACAGCTATACCCAGTGTGGAGTAGTGATGCCATAATTTCTACTTGGCTATGGTAACAAAACAGACACCACTAAAGCCACCGTGAAAATGATGCCAAACGTTACACACCTTCCAACACTGGGATGTGCGAACCAGTGAAGGAAAGTATCTAATTTAATATTTGTCATCAGGTCTTCCAGTCAATAAGCAGAGCACTGCAGAAGCACACTACCAGCACAATTAAGGAATGCAATAATCTATAAGCAATTATGTGTTTCACATGTTATGCTTACTGTATTCAACTGTGCTGTATTATTACAAAATAAAAATAATGGCTCATCTCTAGTGTGAAGTGTCCCTTTAACTACATTTTGTATTTATTTCGGATATACACAAAAAGCTAAATTCAGCAATATATCCAGAAATAAATCAATGCTAAATAACATTTTTTTTTCTAAAATCTACTGTACAAAATTGCTGCAATATACAATAACAACAAGTTACCTAAAATGACTTATTTGATTCTCTAAAAGCGATAAAAGTCTGTCTTTAATTTCTTCAAATTGTTCCTTTTCGTCAGCTGTAACAGTTCCAATTCCATCAGGCCTGTAATACAAAAACATTTCAACTTCAGAAACCTTAAACTGTATTTTCATTCAACATATCTGAACATTTGCGTATGAACATAATAATTAATGAACAAATAAAACATTAGCTCAATCAGTGTTTCATTTTTGGAACAGCCAGCATGTTATTAGATAGCATATGGATAAGCACTATGTGAAGGGTCCAGCGTCCTACAAGATGCACAAAAGAGGCTAAAGGCTCAAGGCTAAACTGAACTGTTTTCCATGGATATTTTTTTGCAGCAAATCCTACTTAATTCACACTCAAAGTGAAAAAAACAATATACCCTGACTTAACCAATTTTAGCTAGCATCCTGCTGCGAGGCGAATCCCATTCTATCTTAACAAAAGCATTAAAATGAATACTTTGGCAATAAGAAAGACCGCAAAGTGTTCTCTACCTTTCCAAGAACACATTACTACAAAGACAGCGGGGAATTTCTCCTATTAAACTGATTTACCAATTTAAAAAATAACCATAAGTGTATCTACACCACAGAAAAATTTACTCTCTATATGGAGCTTTGCCAGCCAAACACCCAGAGGTTCTTTGAGGAGTTAAAATCTTAACATTTTTTATCCTTTTTTTTTTTGTTAGGTTGAATGAAGAGAGTTTTGGAATATTTAAAGGAAAACGCTCATCTTTTTTTGTTCCTGTTGTTGTTATTATTATTTAAATATTACTCTTACCATTACACAACTGTACGGATAAAGAAAATGCGGGCATTCTTCAGACACTTATTCAGTTGTCCATTGCCCCTCACTACACTGTGAGTAATAAGTGAAAAATATGGTTGTTTGCCAGGCATTTTATAATTGCTAAAAATCAGTGAACACACCAACGAAGAGGGGCAACAGAGGCCATGCCAAGCGAGCAACAGTCATGGGTTCAGCTGGCTGATCCCTCCACAAGCACCAAAAGTGGTCCAGTAATGCCAAACATTGACTGGGAAACATGAAAAATTATCTTAAAACTATTTGGGACATTACAAATAGTAGCTCAATATAATTGTCTATTATGTAAAAAACACTCCTATTATTCAGTTTGTTACGGAATACTTTTTCAAGGATATCTTATCCTTGATTCAATATTTTATTTGTGATCTCCATTTAGGAAGTTTTTTTTGCAAGGTCATTCTTCGACTTTTCAAATCATTATTTTAATGCCAGGGGAATTTGCTAAAAACCTGCCAGGAAATTCAGTTTTGAACCATGACTTTCTAAAATATTTTAAAGACCGCTATATGCAAATCATTTTCTTCTTGAAGAAACTGTAACCGTAGAAAAAAACAGAAAAACTATTTTTTCCCAACAACAATTATTATGTGGTTGCTTGTTCTAATTACATTTTCTTTCCATTCTAATTATTGAATAAAAATGTTCATTAATAGAAAACCATATTTGAGCTACAAAGTTAAGAAGGTTAGTCATGCAATTTTTATTCATTCTAAAAATGAGAAAGAACGTATGCTCAGAAAGGTGACAGTGGGGTCATTAATACCCTTTGGGTCATCAATATAATGAAATAGGAAAACATTATGTTCCTTTTCGTCTTGAGAATTTTTAACGTTCCGTCACACACTGGGAATAAAAAAAAAAAAGTGTTCAGTTTACATAACCATCTATCAAATCAGACTCTTAACTCCATAAAATGTACACAAATGTAATGTGAAACGGCAAGTGGAGTATCTGCTCTTCAAATGACACCTTGCCGTAGCAACTTAACACTTGTAACATGGAAACACTCCGCTATATTTAATTGCCCAACTAGGCTGTCAGTTAAGATTGTGTATCATACTAAAAAAGTAAATATTGCTGTCATGTTTGAGCTTCTATGGGCATTTGAAATCGCTGACAATATACTGCCAGAGGAACAAGTCATGACAAGTGAGTAGGAGAATGTCACTTCTCCTGGCTGAAGCAAAGACTGATAGCTTGCACATGGACCAAATGTCAGATTATTAACGGTTATCGCCATTGCTTAGGGAGTAACACATCCAAGTAACTCACTGAGCTTTATACACAAGCAATAGAGAGACCCTAACCTGTTTGTTATGCATCTGTGAAACAAAACCATGTAAGTAATATGCAGGTAATATGTGGCATCAGAGATATCTAAGGTAGCTTATTCATCTGTTAAAAATAAATACAATTATATATATATAATGTGTGGTATATATATAAAGAGTAAATATTAATGGACACTTCCAGGATTATTTCACAAATGGCTTACTAAAATTTAGATATGGTATAGTATGTGCAAGTTAAAAAAAGCAAAAAAAAAAAAACACTTTTCTTCTCTGGCCTATATGATATGTCATGGGAATCTCATAGTGATGAGCTTGTGGACACAGGATGATGTCTAAGTTAGTAACCGGTAGTACAGCGGAGGGAAGCGTGTTTTAGGCTTAGCTATCTGCAACCCAAAATTCAGTAAATACTTTATTATTTACTAGAGGGAGGAAAAGAATGGGAGTTGATCACCAATTTGTGATGATTTGTAATTTTTTAAGTAAAGGAAATTGTTGTTCCTAAATCATATTGATGAGATGCACGCTACAAAACCATCTTTCCACATGATAACTTGGAATGTTAAGAGAGCACTTCAAGCACCATACTGTAGTGGTTATGGCCCCAGTAGTGCCATCCCACAGTAAGGTAAAGGAAACCAATGATAAAGACACACATTGGAGGTCGAAACATTGCTGTTTAGGTTTTGACTCTCCAAATGAATCTGTTACCATTTGTACCTTGAATGTCCAACTCACATTGCTTTTTATATCCCGCAGTAAGCGGTCATACTGTTTTAGCATTATTTGAACAGAGCTGGAAGCTTGGGAGCTAGATCTATTTTGTCAGTTGTCTGTTATAGTGTGTGTGTAGTGACTAAGTGTTGTGTGTGTAGATGTATGTGTAGTGTCTGAGTGTGCATTTGCCCCCACCTCCTACTTTCCCTGGTGGTCAATGGGAGAGTCTTCTCTTGGAAGTTGTGGTCTGCACCAATATCAAGTGCAGACCATATTTAAGAGCTCCCACAGTGTCCAGCATTCTGCGTCATTGAGAAGCACTGGGGAACCAATAGAGCGCAAATAAAGTAGTCTGCACCCAATGTTGGAGCAGGCCAAACTGCTCCCTCAGCAAAGTGAGGGTTGAGCAGGGAGACCCCAATCACATCCAAAGACAGAGCTCTATCCCTAAACATCGGTCTATCTGAGCCCTAAGTGGCTACCCTGGCCACCTAATGGCTAATGCGGCTCTGAGTTTGTCAACTTATCAGGATCACACCAAGTACATGTGTCACAGCCACTGAATCTGGTCTTCTCCAGCAGAAAACCTATATTACAGGGGTGGGCAACATTTTATTAGTACTGTGTCAAAACAAGATTTTGATGTACTTTGGCGTGCCGGTCCTATTTTTTTTTTTAAATTGAGGTGTGTATGTAGCCGTATTCTGCTTGTGTTATTTCTGGGCGCAGCAGTTGCTTTGTAGTGTTGTATTTGTGCATTTATGGGCTTTTATATTTTACAGTATATGTTCATGAGTAGTTTGTGGTATGTGTGTGTGTGTGTGTGTGTGGTTTCTGTGGTGTGTGTGTGTATATATATATATATATATATATATATATATATAACGAACAATTCAAAGATAGCACTCCAGGGACTTAATAAAATGTAACTTTTATTTTTCTCACTAAAACATCAAAGGTGTCAACGTTTCAGCTTGATCCCCTCAAGCTTTCGTCAGGACATGAGGGGATCAAGCTGAAACGTTGACACCTTTGATGTTTTAGTGAGAAAAATAAAAGTTACATTTTATTAAGTCCCTGGAGTGCTATCTTTGAATTGTTCGTTGAATTTTGGCTGACAAGCACCGGGCATTGGACTACGGATCAGGTGGAGTGCAAGATTATTTGGTTTTTTTATATATATATATATATATATATATATATATATATATTTGGGACATTACATACATACATATATATATACATACACACACACATATATATATATATAAAATTATACAAAATATATAAAATTATTATACTTTTCTAATCTCCCAGAAAAGAGCCAACCAGGCAGACAAAGTCCCATAACAGAAGAAAAATGTCTCGAGTAAAACACTGTTTAAACACTTCCCATGCAAGTTGTATAAATCACTTGAATGACAACACAACACACAGCAAACTTTTAAATATAATTATTAATTGCAAACTTTTTGCAAAGTTTAAAAGGACTCATCATGTCAACCAGACCAACACATACACATGAAATCATTTCACGTAGCTCATAGTGCTCAACAACATATAAAGAAAACAAACTATGTCAGCGCATTAATTCAAGTAACAAAATATCAGTGCAGTCACAAGAAACTAACAACAAGTAGCAACATTTGTATAAGGTGTTTGTGGCAGTGAGCTGCAAGATTAATGAGATCTCAAGACAAGATGTGAGAGAACGAAAGCGTACTGGTAATTCAGTGCTTCAAAGGGAACTAAAGCATATGGTTTCATCATCTAAATGGCATTGAACGACTTAAGTGCAGTTGAAGATCATGATTAATATGTCACAGTGATTGGCATGTATCCTCTCTTGGTAAATGTATTAACAACAGTAACAAAAATAGATAAAATACAAACAGCCAATGCACAATGGCTGCATTATCTGTTTATATCTAATGGATACGAAAGGATACCCATATACTGATTCATATTGAAATGTACATTTATAAACAGTACTTGGGAATTAGCATAATAATGTATGTGAAATGATAAATTAAATAATAAATAATTACATTTTAACGAAAAGCTTTTGAACATACAAATATAAAACTCTGGGCGCCACAATTTATGAAATATCTCATTGTAGGGAATGTACCTGAAAAAAACAGGAGTGCTGGCGGATATACAATGATAACAAATACAAAGATATCCATTAGTCTGCTGGTTGAGAGAAGATACAAAAATATGATACAAAGATGAAGACACACAAACTGGGCCCCCTGTGATGACTAAATTAACTAAAATTCTAATTCATAGATAGGAGTAACCGGACCTTTGAATTGGTGTATTACACGTAATTCTATAATATTTTGAAGCCAGTGAGTCCAGGGAAAACAGATTTCTATGCAACATGTTTTTATTATCACTTAGTGTTTCACTGTGATATAGAGCATCACGGTTGCCTTAGCAACTCGGGATGTGAATGTTGGCAGTCCTGTCGGAAATGAGGCTTGGGACGCGAGTGCCACGTTCCCTTTGATAAATTGCATGCCTGAACCGCACTTATGAAACTTGGTGGGTGTTGAGTACTATGTAGTATTGCTTGTGTGCTTGTTTTTAAATACATGATCATCCTAATGAAAGTTTATGATTTTAGACTGAAATGTTGATCACAGTAAAAGTTAAGTTTTAGGTGATGAGCCCCTAATTTTTTAGACAATCGTCTGTTACTTAGCAAGTCTTAAAATTGGGTAAATACAACCTCGGATGAACAACACCACCACATATTACACCGTGACATGATTTATTTAACAAAAATAAAGCCAAAATGGAGAAGCCCTGTGGGAAAAACTAAGTACACTTTATGATTCAATAGCTTGTAGAACCAACGTTAGCAGCAATAACTTGAAGTAATCGTTTTCTGTATGATTGTATCAGTCTCTCACATCGTTGTGGAAGAATTTTTTTCTTCTTTAAACATTACTTCAGTTCATTGAGGTTCGCTGGCATTTATAAATGCACAGCTCTCTTAAGGTCCTGCATTTCAATCAAGTTGAAGTCTGGACTTTGACTGGGCCATTGCAACACCTTGATTCTTCTCTATTTCAGTCATTCTGTTGTAGATTTGCTTCAGAGCTTGTTCTGTTGCAAAACTCAATTTCATCAAAGTTTTAGCTGTTGGACAGATGGCCTCACATTTGACTCTAGAATACTTTGGTATACATGTATATATGACTGCAAGGTTCCTAGGTCCTGTAGCTGCAAAACAAACTCAAATCAGCACTGCTCCACCACCGTGCTTGACAGAGTGTATGAGGCGTTTGTGCTGCTATGCCCTGCTTGGTTTCATCAAATATGGCGCTGTGCTATTATGGAAAAACATCTCCACTTTAGTCCATCCCTCATTCATCTTAATAAAGGTGAGGTAATCTAGACTTTTTTGACCTAGGCGACTTCTCTTCTCAGTGACAATACCTCCTGCTGCACTGAAGGTCCTTTCTGACAGGACACTTGAAGTGGGGCAGGCCAGAAGTTCTATCGCAAATTGGTCAAGCCTGCAAACCCAGTAGTCAAGGGGTTCATCGCTCCTCAGAGTGTCGATATCTGCAGCTAAGGCGAGGTAGTCTGCTACCTGTCGGTCGAGTCGTTCTCTGAGGGTGGACCCCAAAGGGCTTTTTGCGATGCGTAGGACTTAAAAAGCTCTGCATGTCCTCCATCAACAACACGTCTGTAAAGCGTCTTGTCCTTGCCGGCGTGGTCGTGGGAGGAGGAGGAGGATTACTTTCACCTCTTCCCCTGTTAGATTCCCGTTGTGCTGTGACATCACCCATATACGCTGTGTAAAGCATACTTTTTAATTTATTTTGGAACTGCTGCATCCTTTCCGACTTGCGGTAATTCGGTAACATTTCAGGCACTTTCTGCTTATACCGGGGGTCTAGTAGCGTGGACTCCCAGTACAGGTTGTTTTCCTTCAGCCTTTTTATACGAAGGTCCCTCAACAGGCACGACAGCATGAAAGACCCCATTCACACAAGGTTGGATGCCGAGCTACTCATGTCCCGTTCCTCGTCCTCAGTGATCTCACTGAAGGTATGTTCTTCCCCCCAGCCACGTACAACACCACGGGTACCAGATAGGTGACAACGAGCACCATGGGATGCCTGTTGTGGTTGGTCTTCCTCCTCCTCCTCAAAGCCACATTCCTCCTCTGATTCCTCTTCCTCACAATCCTCTTCCAGCGTTGCCGCAGGTCCAGCAAGCGATGCTGATAAGGCTGTTTTCTGGTAGTGCTGGTGATCGCAACTCTTCCTCTTCACGCTCATCTATGGCCTGATCCAGCACTCTTCGCAAGGCACGCTCCAGGAAGAAACAAATGGTATGATGTAGCTGATGGTGCCTTCGGTGCGACTGACTAGGTTTTTCACCTCCTCAAAAGGACGCATGAGCGTACAGGCATGAGCGTACAGGCAAAAAAATTCCCAGCTCCGCAGAGGCTGTCCTAGCAGCCCGGTCATATAAATCGTTAACGGCTTTTTCTTGTTGGAGCAGGCGGTCGAACATTAGGAGTGTTGAATTCCAACGTGTCGGGCTGTTGCAAATCAAGCGCCTGACTGGCATGTTGTTTCGCCGCTGGATATCTGCAAAGTGCGCCATGGCCGTGTAGGAACGCCTGAAATGGCCACACACCTTCTTGGCCTGCTTCAGGACGTCCTGTAAGCCTGTGTACTTATGCACAAAGCGTTGTACGATCAGATTACACACATGTGCCATGCACGGCACATGTGTCAACTTGCCCAAATTCAATGCCGCCAACAAATTTCTTCCGTTGTCACAAACCACTTTGCCGATCTCCAGTTGGTGCGGAGTCAGCCACTGATCCACCTGTGCGTTCAGGGCGGACAGGAGTGCTGGTCCGGTGTGACTCTCTGCTTTAAGGCAAGTCAACCCCAAGATGGCGTGACACTGCCGTATCCGGGATGTGGAATAGTACCTGGGGAGCTGGGGGGTGCCGTTGATGTGGAGCAAGACGCAGCAGCAGAAGAGGACTAAGCCGAGGAGGTTATGGAAGAGGATGGAGTAGGAGGATTAGAGGAGGTGGCAGCAGGCCTGCCTGCAAGTCATGGCGGTGTCACCAACTCCTCTGCAGAGCCACGCATTCCATGCTTGGCAGCCGTCAGTAGGTTTACCCAATGCGCAGTGTAGGTGATATACCCGCCCTGACCATGCTTTGCAGACCAGGTATCAGTGGTCAGATGGACCCTTGCCCCAACACTGTGTGCCAGACATGCCATTACTTCCTTTTGCACAATCGAGTACAGGTTGGGGATTGCCTTTTGTGCAAAGAAATTTTGGCCGGGTACCTTCCACTGCGGTCTCCCAATAGCTACAAATTTTTGGAACACCTCAGACTCCACCAGCTTGTATGGTAAAAGCTGGCGGGCTAAGAGTTCAGACAAGCCAGCTGTCAGATGCCGGGCAAGGGGGTGACTTTGTAACATTGGCTTCTTACGCTCAAACATGTCCTTGACAGACACCTGACTGTGGGCAGATGAGCAGGAACTGCTCAAGGCGAGAGACAGAGTGGCGGATGGTTGAGAGGGGGCAAGGAGGACAGCAGTGGTTGATGTGGCTGAAGATGCTGGACCAGGAGGAGGATGGCGGCTTTGAGTTTGTGTGCTGCTTGTACTCATGTGTTGATCCCATAGGTGTTTTTGATGTGCGATCATGTGCCTTCGCAAAGCAGTTGTACCTAGGTGGGTGTTGGACTTCCCACGACTCAGTTTCTTTTGGCACAGGTTGCAAATGGCATCGCTGTTGTCAGAGGCAGACACACCAAAAAAATGCCACACTGCTGAGCTCTGCAATGACGGCATTCTGGTGGTGGCAACAGCATGCGTTGATTGGCGTGCTGTCTGGCTGACCCCGGGTGCCGATGCATGCTGTCTGACTGTGCCACTAGCTCTTTGCGATGACCTCCCCCTGCTTCCAACTCGTCTCCTCCTCCTCTCTGTCTCACCATCTGAACTTTCCCCCTGTTCTTCTTCTCTTCTAGCAGGCACCCACGTGACATCCACGGACGCATCGTCATCATCAACCGCTTCCCTTGTATCTGACAACTCAGCAAAGGAAGCAGCAGCAGGTACAACATCATCATTATCACACCATACGTCCATGTGTGTAATGCTGCCTGACTGAGACATATCCCTGTTATCTACATCCTCTGGCAATAATGGTTGCGCATCACTCATTTCTTCAAACGGATGTGTGAATAACTCCTCTGACAGATCAAGTGAAGCGGCTGTGGTGCTAGTGTTGGTGGTGGCGGCAGGAGGGCGAGTGATAACTTGAGAGGTGCCCGAAGCTAAGCTGGAGGAGGATGGTGCGTCAAGGTTCCGAGCGGAAGCTGTAGAAGATTGGGTGTCCTGTGTTAGCCAGTCAACTATGTCCTCAGAACTTTTCGAGTTCAGGGTACGTGACCACGACGGCCCCTGCGGGGTGGCCTGCCTCTGCCTGTCATATTTTTTTCGATTAGTGGTGCTATGCGTGCAAGCTACTGTGACAACAGATATGAGTGGCACTGTGCACTGGCAGAAGTTGGCAGAGTAGACGCTGTAGGCCTGACACACGCTTGCAGACAACTAACTGCTATTCAATCTATTACAGTCAAAATTGTATTTTTTTTTTTTAAATGTACACTACTGTTACACCAGATATGAGTTGCACTGGTGTGACACTGTGCCCTGGCAGGCCCTGAAACGCACACGTATAAAGGAAACTGACTGCTATTATATTACAGTCAAAAAAGTTTTTGTTTTTTTTTAAATGCAAGCTATTGTGACACCAGATATGAGTGGTGGCACTGGGAAAGTGGGTACAGTATACGCTGTGAGCCTGACACACACGCTGGCAGGCAGGCAACTGCAATTAGATTACACAGGAGAAAAAAAAAAAAGCAGACTGATGTTCTAGCCCTAAAAAGGGCTTTTTGGGGTGCTGTCCTTACAGCAGAGATCAGATGAGTCCTTCAGGACTGTAGTGGACACTGAATACACTAGCCTAGCTATCGATTTCCCTATTAAATCAGCAGCAGCTACACTGTCCCTCCTCTCACCAAGAATGCAGCTTCCGGGGGGCGGGGCCTAGCTGTCATGGAGGAAAGACGCACTTCGTGTGAGCTCCCTCAATATCCCACTTTAAGCAGCTATCAACAAGCGAATTTCACCCCAGAAGGGGATGATCCAGCAATGTTGCTCCTACCTGAACGACCCGACATGCTTAATAGCAGTCAGCAACTCGACAGAGTCTTACTTACCTCCGCGTGGCATGTGTGGCCTGGTTCTCACCGGGCGGGAGAGGCAGCCGATCTCCCGATCCTGGGATGCCCAGGAGCAGCTACTTCCCGGCAGGAGCTCCGTTACCCCCCCCCCCTCGGACCGGTGGGGGTTATCCCGGTCCACCCCTGAGAGGCTGTCTGGAGCTAATGGATGCACAGAGCACAGCCGCCCAGGCTGACATACTCATCTGCGACTCTCCCAATATGGCGGCAGCCGCGTGTCCTCCTGGTACCAGCAAAGCATGGCAGGATATTGAGTCTAAGCTGGACAGACTCTTTAATTAATTTTGGAAGCAAATAACAAGCAGGAAGCCCCAACAAGCTCCACCACAGCTAAGCGAAGCAGTCCCCATTAAAATCCACCAACGCAAAAGGCGTCGAAGACGGGACCGGAGGCACAAACAGAAATGCAGAGCCTGCCCCACGTCAAGCACTCGCCTCCACTTTAAGCCACCACAATCCCGCACCGGACGTGAAGCACCACCGGGACAGATCCGACCACCCGACAAAACATGCTTCCACCACCTCAAGCCGCGAACCCGGCACTCAGCCAGAGACTTGCCTTTGTTGTTCCAGGTATCAGGGACTCCCAGGGTCTGCACCTGGCGCCCAGAAGGGATCGGATGAGCACAAGCAGTAAACAGCAGCCTGCCAAGCATGTCCCACTATAGCCGATCCTCCACACCATGCCTTTGATCACATGAACTGCTCTCTGAACATTAACTAATCCTAAAGTAACAAGCGTTTAAACATGTCATTATTTCACCTCCTAAAGAGTTTATTGTCGTAGTTCCTTACATGCCTTTACCTTAACCGTTCATGTATTATGTTATTCACTAGTCTCATCTCATGGGACGACTCACACTTGATTTATAACTAGTGGTGGAGCTGCTGATATAAATACACAGTTGATAACGTGCAAGCTACACCCTAAACATGACAGCCATCTTTCACAACAATGTACTGCTATATACTCATACCCTCAGTGCAACTAGCCATGATATACGCACGTTCAGCCTAGCATGCTCAAATATAACACACTTCTGTCTAAAAAAAAAAAAAAAAAAAAGAATGCAGCTTCCGAATGAATCTAAAATATCACTCAGATCCCTTCAGTGGTTCGGGAATGCCATTTGAATGAAGTTTTACCAGCTAACCATGAGGTGATGCCCCAAAACAGATCCAGAGAACAAAGCAAGGACCGGTCATCTTTCGGGGGTTCTCGCACGAACACTGATAAATCCATCCCCTGGCTGTTAGGACACGTATCCGAAAATAGTTCCACGCTGTCAACAATCATGTACCGCTGGCCTCGTTTGGGAGACGATATGGCCACCAATTGTTTGAACACATGCGTTCGCTTATACGAACGGCGGCCACACTTGGAAAAGCACTTGGAAATAATAACCAAGTTGTGGTTAACAGCCAGGGGTGGTTGGTGATTTATGAAGGTACGAACAAGGGGCCACACAGTGAGGGGGTTCGATAAATGAACAGGGAATATGGACAGGGAATATGAACACAGGGGAATAAAAGTATATTGGAGTTCTCCCATTTCTACTATACATAATACATGCTGATTCTGATGCACACACTATATTAAGTATTGTTGGTTTGGGTTTCTTTTTTTTTCCTTGAACAAAAAGCTAATCATTAAAATGAAGGACTAGGCTGAAATGAAATGCATTAAGCAAGTGATTTATATAAATTAGAATTTACCAAGGATTTAATTATCTGCTAAAATTATCTTATTCATTCTGAACTATAAAGTGCACAAGGCCACAATTTAATATTGCTTTTGTGGGTTTTACTTCTGCTGTTTATCTAGGTCGCAATAGTAATCATTATCATTGCGCTGGGTTAATTGGACAAGTTTCCATTTCATTTTGCTTTTGATTGTTTAATTTTACCATAATTACAATAAAGAGTTTCAGAAAATGATTGCTTACTTGGAAGGTGAAACAGCAACTTAGCAACTAAAGCAGCCCAAATTGCAGACTGACTGATTCTGATTAAAATACAACTTCAGGCATGATGTTAATTTATGAACGTGAACTCAATCAGACACAGTTACTCATACTAAGAATACCACGTGATCAATATGGAGCCTTGTACATTCGATATTCTATAAATTGAAAATTAGACGTTTCACAAAACATATAGAACATTTGGACCGATTTTTTTTTTCTGGAAGTCTTTTTGTATAATTAATCTTAAAGGGACATTCTAAGAATGCTAGCATCCTACGCACCTTGCACATAGATACCCTTGGTAGGAAATTCAGAAACTTCAAAAGGTTAGTAGCCATAAGTGTCCCTCTAGCATTATTAAAAATATCATCAGAGATCTCCTTTCTAACAAACATCACACCTGGATTTACTTTATTCACTTACTTTATGGCTACAACCTAGACTTTCTTCAGTGCATAATTCAACTTCTAAATGTATTGTTCACACATCATTGAGCGTCCTCAACTCAAGTGCTAAAGTCATTTTTATCACATTACTGAGCTTCCTCTAGAACAGCGTTTCCCAATTGGTGTTCCGTGGAACCAAGAACAAAACTGGGGTTCCGCCGTGAATCGCCACATCCAAGATGGCCGCCGCTCGCAGGTATTCCCTGAAGGTCGGAAACAGCAGAGATCGCACAATTGTTTTAAGAGATCATAAGATAGCAGTTATGCATGTCAGCCCGCCCTCCGTCAGCCATTTCATATCCACTGAGTGATAGAGAGTGGAAGCATTCAGGCTCTCCGATCACATTATAAAATGAAAATGATATATTTTACTGCCATTTAGACTGATACTGCCCTTTAGATTAATGCCCATTGTGACACCTGTGGATAGGTTTTTGTGACTGTGTTAAACGTCTGCATTGGAAAAAAAGTTACTTTATGCTTCTCACAACCTTTTTATTGGTAAACAAAAATTTTATTTTTAACATATATATAGTCTGCTTACTATCTGTATAAATCAGTGATATACCAAGAAAACAAACAAACAACAACATTGCTTCTGATAGAGTGAAGGCATTCAAAGCCTCTGTTCACAATATTTGCCACAGGATAAATTATTTCTTACAGTGCCATTTAGATATTACTGCCCTTTAGATTAGTGTCCATTGTGGCATATGAGAATAGGTTTATTTATTTTTATTGTTATGTAGAGACTCTTAAAAGTCTGCAGCTGAAAACAGGTTATTTGGGGTTGTGCTTTTCAAATGTTTATTTTTACTTATTTAAAAATAATTTTATTTAAATATAATTTTATATACAGTCTGTAATGAATGCTGCTGCCAGACTGATATTCCTCTCCTGTCGCTCCTCTCACACCTCACCGTATCTTATAGGAGTCAATTCAAAGTGCTAACCTGTACCTATAAAGCATTAACCAATTCTAGCCCCTCTTATATCTCCTCACAGATCCATAGGTATGCACCTTCTCGGTCTCTCCGCTCTGCCCATGACCTTCTCCTGTCCCTAACTCACACCAGTACGGCCAACTCATGCTTGCATGACTTCTCGCGGGCGGCTCCCTTTCTATGGAACAGCCTGCCTACCACAATCAGACTCACCCCTAGTCTTCAATCATTTAAGAAGTGCCTTAAAACCCATCTCTTTAGGAAAGCTTATGGCCTCCCTGAGTAACCTCTACCTCACATACCTGTCCCTTGCTCTCTCCTAAATGGCAGCACTCTACTCTCTCCTCCAGCTCTGCTTCACTCCCACCTTATTTGATTGCGATTTCCTGTCCTAATGTGTTTTATACCCCACCTCCTATAGAGTGTAAGCTCGTTTGAGAAGGGTCCTCTTCAACCTATCGTTTCTGTAAGATTTCTTGTAATTGTTCTATTTATAGCTAAATAATATATGTATGGAATCTGTTGACGCTGTATAAATGGCAATAATAATAATAAGAAGAATATATGTGTTTTTTTTCTTAATACTATCTGTAGAAATCTGTGATATATCAAAACATTTTCTTTCTAAGAGCTGTTAACAAAACAGCATCCTTTGCCATCAGGAAGTGAAATCTGTAGTAAAGTGTTCTCTTTACTCCAAGACTGAGCCAAAATCCTGCTTACATTAATTTCTTTCTAAGAGCTTTATAAAAAAAAACAGCATCAATTGCAGACAAAGTGTTTTTGTTTTTTGCCAACCAACAACCATGAATTTGGACATCTGGTTAATACAAGAAACTGAGAAAGAAGACAACACAAAATCAAGAAACCATGTCCGAAAAGGTTGAATCTACTGTTCCTCAAATAGCAGGGACAAGTGACAAGTCAAAGAAAAAAGGAAAAGCACACAATGCAACTTAACCTTCTTCTCAAACAAAGAAAAAAGAAATATGATAACAGTTACTTAAAGGAACACTATAGTCACCTAAATGACTTTAGCTAAATAAAGCAGTTTTAGTGTATAGATCATTCCCCTGCAATTTCACTGCTCAATTCACTGCCATTTAGGAGTTAAATCACTTTGTTTCTGTTTATGCAGCCCTAACCACACCTCCCCTGGCTATGATTGACAGAGCCTGCATGAAAAAAAAACTGGTTTCACTTTCAAACAGATGTAATTTACCTTAAATAATTGTACCTCAATCTCTAAATTGAACTTTAATCACATACAGGAGGCTCTTGCAGGGTCTAGCAAGCTATTAACATAGCAGGGGATAAGAAAATCTTAATTAAACAGAACTTGCAATAAAGAAAGCCTAAATAGGGCTCTCTTTACAGGAAGTGTTTATGGAAGGCTGTGCAAGTCACATGCAGGGAGGTGTGACTAGGGTTCATAAACAAAGGGATTTAACTCCTAAATGGCAGAGGATTGAGCAGTGAGGCTGCAGGGACATGTTATATACACCAAAACTGCTTCATTAAGCTAAAGTTGTTCAGGTGACTATAGTGTCCCTTTAAATTTTGGATTCAGAAGTGCAAAAAATACAAATATTCCTCAAACACAATGTTTACTTTGCAAGAAAATATTTCCAAACAGTTCGTTAGCACTGCTTTTTTTAAGCAAAAGCTTCAGGAGTATCAGAAGACTAATCAGTTTATGAGCAAAATATTTAAAAATGATAATGAAAAAGCCACTCGTTAAAAGGTTTGTGCTACTGCGCCAAATTTGTTTTTGGGTTCCACGATGTTGGTATACTATGCCAAACGGTTACACGATTCAAAATAATTGGGAACCCCTGCTCTAGAGCATTGGTCACATGCCCATTAATTGAGTTTAGTCATATTTTGCGGAGCTTCTTCTGCCACAGAGGTCATATCACGTTAAAGGAACCCTAAAGCACTAATTTTAAATTTTACAAAAAGTGCAGATTTCAATAGAAATTAGAATTTTTATAAATTAGCCTTCTTACATCCCCTTGGATATCAATCAGACAACCAGGCATGTTACTTTCTGTTTGATCACCTCAGTAGAGTTAAACTCAAGAAGCAGCAATTGCCCAGCACCTGCCTTGCAAAGATGTCTCATGGAGCTGCATTGGGAAGTCTGTGATTGGACAGCGACAAAAAGTCTGGGCATGGTTAGAAGAGGAGAGCTTACAAAGGCGTCAGACAAGAGATCTACAGCTTTATACATATGCTGTAGATCTTATGCCTGACGCCTTTGTAAGCTCTCCTCTTCTAACCATGCCCAGACTCCCTCTCTCTCTCTCTCTCTCTATATATATATATATATATATATATATATGTGTGTGTGTTTTGCAACCAAAATGTATTTTACAAATGTTTTTGGATCTGAGACGAGTGCTAGGATAAGGACTGTGATAATATTTTCACAATTTTGAAGTATATTTCTATGTACGAGTTGTCCAGCAGTCTGTGGTTTATTATCGGAGTATGTAGCCAAAGTGAAATGTTCTATCAATGACTTTGATTAAAACAAATCCACAGAGGGATTAAGGTCTGCGTGCCCGGAGTCTCAGTATACTTTAACATCAGCCTGCTTTGCGTGGCTTAACTTCCCTTACTCAACAGACCTTTTTTTTTCCCCTGTGGAATTACAGGGCTATGAAGGTAAAGCAGCAAATTGAGACTCTCTGTTCCCTAGACCCTCTGCTCCTTTTAGTCTCCCTTTTCTATCCTCTCTCTCTCTATTTACTGTCATTTGGTCTCTTTTCCATCTAAACATCTTCTCAAGGATAACTTCATCAACTTTGCCTGCACAGTTGTCAGTTTGGTTGGTTTTGTGCTTATCCCATTTTGTACCATCGTAAAGGCAAAAATAGGAAAAAAAAAAAAAGAAAATGGATTTTGCTTAAACTCATTGTCTAGAAGCAGTAGATTGAAGATAACCTAGAAGCAATATTTACAGGTTAAATACTTAAAATCTTTAAAAGGCATTTACAGAACTGGTAAAAACTGATTTTTACCGTTACCTTAAAGGGGTTATATTCATAAATTTCACAGTAAATCCATTGCAAAGGTAATACATGTTATCCCAACACATACTTTAATAGTTTTGCCTTGAATAAGGCCGCCTGCCTTGCAAATGCTTTCTATGAGATATGAACAAAAAAAAAATAACAAAATAACAAAAAAATAAAAAATTGCATCTGTCCAAGGTATTTAATTGGGGTCTGCAGACTCTTTGTGTTACTTCATTTGTCTTTCCCTACCTCGGCAGGACTCACAATGCTAAAATGTTGAACAATGCAAAAACCTTGAACCGTCACCTACTGTAAGATATATAGTATGTGAAATTTTTTTTGCACCTTTCATCTCACAGTTGCTTGGAAGTAGCAGAGTGGGTGAGGGCTTTGTGTGTGATGCTGCATCCCTGCCTTTCAGACTGCCTGTGTTCTGTCCTTGGTCTTTTCATACACCATTTCTAGAATAGATAGAATCCTTTTCTGTGGTTCTGATTATCTTCTCCAAAAACACTTCTAAAGCCAATTAACTCACTCTATGCTGCTCCAGCACTAACGAAACAAAGCAATTCCGTGAGTGCCTCTTCTATTCCACCCCCCCCCCCCCCTCAATCAGTGATAACTTGCCCTAACAATACAAAACATGTAATAAAAAGTATAAACAAGACTTTATTTTGACAACTAATATTATTTGTATATCTATCCAAGGTGAGCTCGTTTTTCTGTAAACAAATTATTAGTTAGGGGTAAAATGGTACAAGTTATTGCGGAAAGGAATGTTCTGTGAACTGTGACAGTGAATATTTAAAATTGCAGCAATATGTGTGGCGCTATGATACAATGGTTTGCAGGAATTCTTAGACATTTAGTGCAACTTCTATAGGCAAGATTCATGGCTGCCATTCGAAATTCTAGGAGAGAGCCTGGACTATAGTCGTGACTCGTGCCTATGCATAGCTATACCTTTCTTTGCTACTGAAAAAATATAAATGAAGCTATTCAGAATCAGCAATTATTAGCATGCCAGGCCTGAATCAGGCATTAGGAGGTTTCTAAAATCCTATACACAAGCAGAATGCAATAAAACCCATTTCCAAGACACAAAGGGTTGCAAAGCTGTAACTTGGCGTCCTCTCCTATGACACCGAATATGTTCCAAATAGAGATCGGAATTAAAAATAAATTGCAAATAAAAAATATTGTCTGGGATTTCACAATGCCTCTTTGAGACCCACTTGAGCTTCACTTTCTACCGATCACACAACATGTGGTGAAGATAAATGTGTTTTGTTGAAGAGGCTGCTTATTTGTGCCCACGTTTCCGGTTTACTACCATGTGTGTTTAGGTTTGTGTCATTAGGGCAGACACCCAACAAACTCCAGGGACTGGATTCCATGCTTGTCATGTGATGAAGAGTGTGGCTGACCTCCTAAACTTGGCTTTGTGTCTTCCTTCGTACCCTGCATGAACAGCCATGCTCTCACAATGTCATTTTGCAGGAGCATGCAGATGCAATTGCATTTACTGCAACAGTTGCATAAATTGATGAAGTCACTAAAGTCTAAGCGTAAACTAAAAATAAAAATCAATGCATGCATTTGCTAGCGCATTAAATACATGAATCATTATCACTTAGAAAGGATTAGGCATAACAGACTAATTTTAAGGAACAATATGAACACGTTTTTTGGTTTATGGGATTTTTGTAGTAGATTTTTGTTTTTGATAGTCATCTGGCACCGAAGTTTCCTGCAGCAATCACAATGTATATTAACTGTTCTGTGTGGGGCCAATATTTACTTATCAGGGGCAGCTGCCTTTTCCAATTATACCAATTTACAAATTCAGGCCACACTTCTCACTGTTTCTATTCCTAAAGAGAGTTTAACCCCTTGAGAACCAATGATGGGATAATTAATGTATCATTAGCCATCCTTTAAAGGTGTTGAAACAAAATGGAATGCCCCTCTCATTTAACAGTGACAGAACAGTATAGATGAAATAATGAAATACGTGGGCCATCCCGTGCTAGTACAGTGTGAATCAATGCATTGTGTGATGACAGAGTGACATATCATTGGTGCTTAAGGGGTTAAAAAAAAGATAAGCACGTATACAAATAATTATCACGTATTCAAACCAATGACTATTTTTTGAATTCATTCTTGACTAGAAATGTTAAATGGTTTGTATGACGGACTTAATGTTTGATTATACAATGTGGCAAAAGATTTGGCAGACAGTGTCAAGACTCCAGATGTTGTTACGGTATCAGAAGTCACACAATGGGTCAGAAAAATGCAGAGCAAATCGCAGGGTTATAACATGATATACTCTTAAAAAAAAATAAGCCAGATGTAAGTCAGAAGGTTTGTTTTGCAGTACCTGTTTCCATGGACGTGTGAGGCGCAGAATGCAAAGCTGTAATGTAGTAGTGTCGGGTCGATCACAGCACCGGATTCAGCATGCTGAATCAATTCCTTCAAGTAGCAGAGATGTCGATGGCAGCCACGTACGCCGTATCGAGCACAGTATTCATCCAACACAAACACCTGCCCAGGACTGAACCAACCCTGTGCATTAAAAAGAATGTGGGACAATAACTGAACCTTAAAACAAAATAACAAATGTAGAAAATACCATGAGTTTTATCAAGTAGTAAGAAATAAAGCTCTGTGAGGGGTGCCGATTCCCCGTAGTCCAAAATATTATGTCAGAGTTATTAAATGTTTTCATTTGGTGGTTTAAAAAGCATACCAATAAGTGAAAAATAATTAATCTCAACTTTACAGCATGTTTTAATTTCCTCCCAATTCAGTTTCAAAAGGTTGTTGTATATGTGTATTCAATAAAACCAGTGTAGGGAGTAGATTTAACCTGCTAGTTTAATACATTTTTTACACGTGCCATCACCATTAGACATATGTTCGAGAAGGAGAATCTCCATTAGACTTGGAGATCTATTTGAGTCCAAACTGCAATTTATCTGTAGTTAGGCTGATCAGGTGATCAGTCAAATTCCTGAACTCACAGCTATATACCAGAATTAAGAACCAATGAAAACGTGCAACCACTGAGCATGTTAATTTCAGGTCGTGATTCAGGATTCCACCAGTGGCAAAAAACAAAAAAAAAATGATTATGTCTAATGGGGGATATTTTTTTTTGATGATTAAGGAACAGTCACTAAATGTTGGACTGTCTAGTGGAAAAAAAGGAGTAGTAAAGTATATTTAATAAATATGTAAGTATATTTAATGTTCTTACTGCTTTGTACTGCTTTTTGGGACCTTTTGGTTAGTCTGATTCTGTACTGAAAATCAAACTGACATTCGGAGGAAATTCGAGCGACACGAGATGTTCCGTTTTCAAGAAACAATTTGACAAAGTATGGTTTAACCCCAAGGTGAGCTGACACCAGGAGCCTCCTGGCACAAGAACAACTTACATTTTGCTTAAGTTGTTATTGTGCCAGGAATGTTCCTTTAAGGAATATACATATATGGTTCTGAATTTATCTTAGTTTATATTGTTGGTTGGTTGATGCCACACATCAAAAAGCTCCTGAAAGTTTACCTTATTCTGTATAAAATGAAAACGGTCAAAATGCAAACAGAACCTAGATGAAGACGGGTTGGAGGTGGTAATAAAATTGGGCAATTCAAATCCACCTTGCATTTACAACTGGGTGTAAGATTTAGAGGAGTGATGCTTTCTAAGAACCTACTACGGAGATATAATGAACGGTCACAATATATATATATATAAAACTCAATAACTTTAAGGGGAAAGTATATATATATTTTTCCAGGGCAAGGGAGAGGATTTGGTATTGTAACCAGTTAAAGCATGGAGGACAGAGGGACAAGACAGCCAAAACATAACAATGAACCATCTAAGTATATTGAATATAATTTAATGCTTATGTTTTAACACAATTTTTGAAACTAAATTGTATTGTTAATCTAGTTTAACAGAGTCTTAGAGAAATTGCCCTAGCAGCATGAAATGAGTTTGTGTATTTTTAACAATGCTTTTATCTCCCCTGTCTACACTGTATTTTCTGTACCAGACTATCGTAAAAGTCTGTTTGGGTTACACACATGGGTCAAGCCCTGCTTTGCCCTTTGCTAGGAGTCAGTTATACCACGTTTCAGTTTTCAACAGACATGACTTAAAGGGACACTACAGTCAACAAAACAACTTTGGCTGAATGAAGCAGATTTTGGTGTATAGCTCATGCCCCTGCAGTCTCACTGCTCAATTCTCTGCCATTTAGGAGTTAAATCACTTTTGTTTCTGTCCATGCAACTGTAGCCACACTTCCTCTTACTGAGACTCACACAGCCGGCATGAAAATAAAATGGCTTAATTTTCAATCAGATGTTAACTTGCTTTAGATGGTTTTAATTCCCTGCTCTGTAAACTGAACTTTAATCACATCCAATAGGCTCCTGCAGAATCTTGAAGGCTATTAACTGAGCAGTAGATAATACATTACAAATTAAACAGACTGTGCTATATAGGAAGTTTAAACATTAAATCTCTCTTTACAGGAAGTGTTTAGGAAGGCTGTAGAAGTCACATGCAAGGAGGTGAGACTAGGGTTGCATAAGCAAAGTAATTTAACAGCTACATGGCAAAGAATTGAGCAATGAGACTGCAGGGGCATGATCTATACACCCAAACTGCTTCATTAAGTTAAGTTGTTTTGGTGACTATTGTGTCAATTTAAGGACTTTTAAACTCTGACAGCATAATTCACTAAAACATGAAATGTAGAGAACTCACAAGGGAATCACACAGATAAGGCCAAAATAAAATTGGGGGAAGAAATAAATCTAAAAGTTCCTCGGTAAAATCTGTAATGTAAGCAATTTATTTCTCTGATATCTGCTTGTGTGAATCGAGAGGTCCTTAAATGCTTTCTCTATTTATTTTTCCTTTTGTCGTTTTACAAGAGGCATTTCAAAAGGACACTCTCTGACATCTGGTAAACAGAATCTGAAACGTAGAAATGCCTGTGCTGCAGTTAGTAAATAGCACTATTGTGACTTGTACATTTATTAAGCCTTTAGTATTTATTCAGTCCTCTCTGGAGGAGCTGATAAACCATATTTCAGAGCTGGTTTGAGTCTATTCTTCATTCTATTGAGTGGCACAGCAGCAATCTTCAAGTGTATAATTTTCAAATTTGAAGCCAATCGATTGAAACCCTTTATCCCAAATGCAAGCACAGTTATTAAATGAGTTTGGAAGAAAATACCACTTCGAAGCAACAATTTCTCACTTCATTTCTTTTACCCTAGGTCCTAGTAACTTACCAGACAAGAATAGGAATCATTTAATCTGTGATCCAATGTCTGCATCTGAAGAACTTTAAATAGAGAAGAATGGTCGAATCTGCAGGGATTTGCAGAAATAAACTCGTCCATGCCATGTCTCTGTGTACGGTCTGGGTCTACGGAAAATAAAGAAATATCAATGTAGAAAAAAAACAAAAAACAAAGACTGCTATAGTAATAACTGGTTTTGAATTAATGCGCTTCAGTTATATTAGATGTACATTTTTTTTTCCTTCTTCATTTCAAAAACTGATCAACACATTGACGAAAGCTGCATTCACTAAAAACTTGACAATACGACCTTGGTACATTTCAAAGCACTTAGCAGATGTACAGACTAAAGAGAGAATGGTCTGAGAAATGCTCTCTCGTGTACATTTCCAACCTCCTATTGTTCTTTCTGCTAATATGTCTACAGCAACAAAATGAAAAAGTATATAAAAAATAAAACAAAACATCACTACAGCTAGCAATCTACTCTCCAAATGGCAAATTAGAGCAGAAATGAACATGTTAGCAGAAAAGGTAGGTCATTTCCAGTCTTTGTTTAGAGCGACGCTTTTAATGAGACAAACCTTGGTGAAGTAATGGGAAGTGTTGTGTATGTATATAAAAAAATAGAATAGAATTCATAACCTTCAAGCAAAAAAAAGCATTCAGTACTTTGTGAAAAACCATATCTACATTATACTGCACTGTCCTAAATGGCAGGCGAAGGACCAAATGAATTGTTCCTTCCAGATGCATCTTTTGACGCCTTTAGACCCCGCGGGTTTATAAAAAGACAAGCTGTACTGATTGCTTTCGTTAATGGTGTGTTTTGTTAAAAACATCCATGTGAATTATGACATGTAGAAAGTAAAAGCCAAAAGGACTCGGTTGGCCATTAGCTCGGTTTGATACCAAAGTTCATTTTGAGTGAACAATGAGTTTCAAATCATCTTAAAAAAAATTGGCCATATACAAAGGAGCTTTTGCCCCTTTGTTCCTTAAAATTCAAATGTATGTCTTTTTTATAATACTTGCTGCAAATGTACTTGACTAAGTGTTCCGTTCAGATACTGCATACAGCAAAACCTGAGCTTTCTAAAGGGAGAAGACAAAAGCTTATTGATCAAAGCCAATTATAGAATAAGGCCCATCATAAAACGCGATATTGATTTGTGGCTATGATGCTAACATAATCAGTCACATTGAGGAATTTAGCCCCAGATCATATTGATCCATGTCAACTTCAACACTCAACTCTATTTGTAAATGGAAGAATTATTTAATTCAAGCTGAAGGATGTGCAGCTTCACGTCTTCACATATACCCATACTAATTCAGATCATTGGCCTTGCACTGTCAAAGCAAGACCGTCAAATTCATGTGACAGGTTTTGCAAGGTGAATGCGGCATACACACAGAGTGACAGAGCTTGCTGGCAGATCTAGGTATGAAACCACTGAGCAAGTAAGTAT